>NC_056525.1:169149675-169240467 GCF_019175285.1 Sceloporus undulatus
CTCACTATGACTATATTAAAAATTACAAATAAACATGAGGCAGGGAATGTATACATAGGGATGGCTATTGTGTGCCTTCAAGTCATTTTTGACTTGTAGAGACACTAAGGCAAACCTATCATGGGGTTTTCTGGGAGAGATTATCACACTGGCAAAAAAGAGGGGAGGATAGCAGTATGCTCCTATCAATATTGCATAGTGTTGTGATTTTCCTGCAATTATCCTGTGAATAAAGAGGAATTCTAGCACTACTTTTTATTCATAGGGATTTTCCATGAATAAAAAGCAGCACTAGAATTCCTCTTTATTCCTGGGATAATCATGGGATAATCGTGACGTCACATGATGTCATGTGACAATCTTTGTGTTATCCGCAATATCGACAGGAGCATACTGCTATGCTCCCATCTTTTTTGCCGGTGTGATAATCTCCTAAGAGAGTGTGACTCACCCAAGGCCATCCATTAGGTTTCCATGGTCAAGTGGGAAACTGAACCCTGATCACCAGAGCCATAGTCCAACACTCCAACTATTACATTATGCTGTCTCTCTGTCTCTGCCTCTCCCCCACCTCCCTCCCTAGATAGCTAGATTAGATAGATATCTTCCTGTATTACTACAGCTATAATAGGAAGGGGAAATGAGAGAGAAGCATTCAAACAGAAATGTAATGAAGGTCATGCTAAATGGAAAACCTCCATGGTACTTGGAGTGTTGTTAAGCTGTTGTTCAGCTGTGATGTCCCTCCATCCATGCCATCCTCTCCATGAGTTTATTTTTAGGGAAAATATGGGATATAAATAAAGCAGTGGATGAATTTGACAGCTATGTTCCTCCCCCAGTATCCACATTCCCTGTCTTGCACATTCATTATTTTTTTAAATTCTTATACTGTAGTCATAGTGCTAGAGTGCTGTACCATTTTAGCAGCATAATTCTAAAAAAGAAAAAAAGAAGAAGAAATGTTTAATCTGGTAACTAGAAATGTAATGGGGTAATGAAAATGAGGCGTTTATCAGAAAGAAGAGGTTACCGTCCTAGTTCAGTACTGACATGGTGAAATTATAAAGGGATTCAAAGACCACATTTTAAGAGTTAAGTAGTCATAGCTCTATTCCTAGATGGCCCAATCTGTCTCTTACAGTTGCACTTTAGAATGTTTAAAATCTTAAAACTTTTCTATGATGAAATACAATAAAATCTACTATTTTTGGTAAATTCGTAGCAAAAAGGACATTAAATTCTTGTTCATCTGCTGCCAAGAAGCAGTTTTAGGGGGGTGGGGGTGGGAAATCACAGCTACAGGAAAGTTCAGTCCCCCCCCCCCTACAGAATTATGCTGCATTTTAAAACCTCACTACCACTCAAATGGTCTGAATTTTGGGCCCATCGAGTTTGTTACAGTGAGCTAATGGTGGTAGTCAGAAAGGACAAACCTCAGAAAATGAGTGTGGAAGATTGATTCACTGAGAAATGATAAAAACATGCATAGTCAGCACTGAGACAGGAGAGCAGCAAATGGGAAATTACAATATGAGATATGTGTAACGATTGACTAAAATGTAAAGATTTAAATATGGGAACAATACAAATAAACTGAAAGGACTAGGAGGTACTATGGAGATATAGGGGCAGAAAAAAATTACACAACATATTAATTGAAATAAGTGTTATCAGACATAATAAAGATTATTTAACATCCTCTTTCCCACTATTACCATTATCAGTGCTTTCATCATTTTGGACCCACCTGATATGGCTCAACCTCAAGATAAAAATGCAATATAAAATGAGGAAAGATTCACTGAATGAGAGTTGTGTTGTGTCACCTCTAGCCTCTAAATCAGTGGTTCCCAACCTTTCTAATGCCGTGACCCTTTAACACAATTCCTCATGTTGTGGCGACCCCCAACCATACAATTATTTTCTTTGCTACATGCAAATATGTGTTTTCCAATGGTCTTAGGCGACTCCTGTGAAAGGGTCGTTCGACCCCCAAAGGGGTCCTGACCCACAGGTTGGGAACCACTGCTCTAAATAGACCGTGGTGAGTGCAGAGGTTATACTAAGTGGGGAAAAGAAGAAAGTGCCTGTTTGGTTTGCTCAACATTTGGAAGAGATCAAGGGCAAAATGTGCATTTGCATTAGCTAGCTTATTTATGGTGAAGATTTGTAAAGTGCAATAAAAATGTGTTTAGTTATACTTTTACTTGTGAATCATCTCTAGACAAGAACAGCCCACAAGAGAACTTAAATATAAAAGATTTAATATTTTTTAAAATTAATTTTTATTAAATTTTAAAACATATATCCAACACAATAAAACACACAAGTACACACAAAAACATATCCTATTCTAATCAACAATGTATAAATTAATCAAAATAAAGTATAATAAAATATACTACTCCCTCTCCCAGTTTCTCCTCTTCCCTCCCCACATAAAAACTAAATCTAATACAACCCACATATTAACAGAACTGACACTAATTAAAATTGACTTCCTACTTCTCAAGCCTAGAAATATAAACATTCAATATCTTAAATTTCTTAGTAAAGTTAGCTAATTTTTATTTCACTTCTAGCCTAAAAATCTCCCATCACACTCTCTTCTTGACTCTCTTTTAACCCCGCTTCGCTCATTTATGCCTTACCCAGCATGTCTTTAGGGTTTTTAAAAATACTCCCTCCCTGACTTTTTTGTGCAGTTCTAGAGCTTTGCTACTGCAATTGAAGAAAGAAAGAAGGAAAAGACATAGAAAAAAAAATTAAAGGTGCTAAAAGTGATCCACAATAGTGATGGGAAAGGGGGACAGTGGGGAGGAGGGGACACTGACACAGTGTGACTCGCAATTGTGCAATGGCCCCAGGAGCGATGTGTCAATGTTTCAGATCTGGGGACTTGTGTGCTTGCTAGGTTTCCCCTGGTAGTGAAAAGGAATGGGCTGGGGATGGCACAGCTATGGGTTAGAAACATTATTGGGCCCGAACAGACAGGCCAAAATAAAGCTGGTCACTTTGGAGGTATGCTGTTTAAATTATGCATGCATCCTAAGAGGCCGGAAGAAGGGCCAAAGCCATAAGGACTGGAGCCATAAGGACTGGAGGCCAGCTTTGATACAGCTTCTGGCCTCTTAAGATGCATGTGTCCTTCAACCGGCATACTTCCAAAGTGACCTGATGCAGCTTTATTTTGGCCTATCTGATCGAGCCCATTGTGTGATGAGTATGGCCAATGGCTTCTTTCCTGGTTAAATTGCAGTTTAAAAGCCACATGTAGTAATGTCCTACTGGGTGACCTTAGGCAAGATACACTCTCTCAGCCTCAGAAGATGGCAATGGCAACCCTCCTCTGAAGAAACTTGCCAAGAAAACCCTATGATAAGTCCACCTAAGGGTTGACGCAAGTCAAAAGTGGTTTAGATGCATACAACAACATCAACAATGTCCTATGTGGTAGGACTGCATTCCCATAGTGGAAGAGTCACTAAATAGGTACAAGCTTAATAGAGCATCAAATGTCCACTCTCCCCTCCCCATCTTATACAGAACTAACTTCTTTAAGTGAGAGAGTATATTTGTGTGTTTTCAGTAAAAATCTTGAAAAGGAAAGCAGGGCTGTTGGCTACAAATGCCTTGGCTTTAGACCTTTGCTATTGATTTTGTAAAGTCTCAAAAGAACATTAATCATGAAAAACCTCAGACAGCGGGCATGCAAGGCCAGGAAGAGAAGGGCCCTGGCTTGTCTATAGTGGCAAGATTGAGGTCAACACATTTCTGACAATTAGTCAATAGCCTGTCGTACAAACCTCCCCATGCACATAAACATTGTACTATAGCTGAGAGGCCTTAACATTCAGTATTTATTTATTTATTTTTATAGTGAATCTGATTTCCAGATAGAAATACAAGAAAATTATCTTTTAAAGATTCGGAATAAATATCTTCTATTAGCCCTGGAGAGTAAGTACATCCTGTATCTTTCCAAATGATACTATTGCTATGATTTTCACTTAAAGGAACACTACCAGAAAAGTATTAAAATACAGTATTGCTAAGAAGGTGGGAAATGTATTTGGTTAATTCATGAACTCCACTGTGTTAAAATAGGGAGAGCTCAAAATCTACTATTTACAATACGAACTAAACACAAAGCTGCTTCAGTTTTTTTGCAGCTGTAGGAAAAGAATTGTACGGTTAGTGATCTGTTCATTTTACCACTCTTACTGTATCCAAAGTAAATGTTTTATTTTGAGACTGTGTGAAAGAAGTTGTAGCATAAGCTTTTGTAGACATGGGACTTTATTGTACCACCTCTGGTGCCTGATTTACCCCGAATTTGAGCCAAATTCAGAAGTTAGGCTGATTTTATCGCACAGACTTCCCCCTCAAAATGGTTTCCCGTTGCCTCCAGTATTGAATTCAAGCCTTGTAAGTTATTTCAGTGGCCATTTTTTCCAATCCCGAAGCTTCCAATTTGTCTGTACACTCTCCTCTCTATGCAATGGACCAGATTTGGAGAAATATATAATCCAATCTGGTCCACCTAATTCTGTCCTGGATTTTGTGTTTTGCCAATGAACAACATGAAAACTGATTAATGATACTGAAAAAGCAATCAAATCAGGATTTTAAAAAACGAGAACCCCTAAAAGTTTACAGAACTACAAGATTGTCATAAACTAAGAACAGCTGCTGGAGTCACTGGAGACTCCTGGTGGATTTCAGCAATGATGTGATCATTTCATGCCCGGCTACAGGGACATAGCCAGATATTTTTCTGATCCTATTTGCTCCCCATTATGCATGTAATGGCCATTCTGGGGAGGGGAACCTTCAGAGGCTATACAGTAAATTTGGTGTGTGTGTGTAGTATATGGATTAGGCTAGCGTAGGTCTATATGTGGAACTGCTATGTTATGCTGAGCCATACAAGATTGTGGCCTTTCTTTTTTCTCTCTCAGGTAGTATCCCAATACCCCCTACTGTAACTAAAATCATAGGATCATAGAGTTGGAAGAGACTTCAAGGTCCATCCAATCCAACTCCCTGCCATGCAGGAATATACAATCAAAGTACCTCTGGCAGATGGTCAACCAGTCTTTGCAGCTTATCACATGGGGCTTGAGGAAAGCAAATGGCGCAGAACGAAAGGGGGCAGGATGGGAACGGAACAGGATGCATTTTACTGCACACTAGAATGCTGCCAGCGCTGCCTAAAGTCCCTGTTCCATTCCAAATCCTCCCCCAGAGGCTGGTTTTCAGGAACTGTTCAGGTGGTGTTGGCGGCATTCCAGCATGTGGTAAAATAGGTGATTTCCCCCTTCTGTTCCCATCCTGCCCCCTTTCATTCCATGCCATTTGCGTTCTTCGAGCCCCGTGTGATAAGCTCCTCTGTTTCTGAATTTCCAAAGTCTCTGTTTCTCCTTCCAAAAGAGGAGACTCCACCACACTCCAAGGGAGTGTGTTCTACTGTCAAGTAGTATTTACTATCCGGAGGTTCTTCATAATGTTTAGACAGAATCTCTTTTCCTGTAGCTTGCATCCATGGTTCCATTGCTCCATTGTCAATATGACACCCCTTCAAATTTTTAAACAGGGTTATCATATCACCTCTTGAACTTCTCTTTTCCAGGCTAAACATACCCAGCTCCCTAAGTCTCTCCTCATAGGGCATAGTTTCCAGAACCTTCACCATTTTGGTCACCCACCTCTGGACACAGTCCAGCTTATCAACATCTTTTTTGAACTGTGTTGCCCAGAACTGGACACATTATTTGAGGCGAGGCCAGACCAAAGCAGAATAGAGCCAGTGTGGTGTAGTAGTTTGTGTGTTTGACTCTGGAGATCAAGTGTCAAATCCCCACTCAGCCATGGAAACTCACTGGGTGACCTGAGGCAAGTCACGTTCTCTCAGTCTCAGAGGAGGCAATGGTAAACCTCCTCTGACTAAATCTTGCCAAGAAAACCCTGATAGGTTTGCCTTAGTGTCACCATAAATTGCAAATGACTTGAAGGCACACAACCACCCAACTTCCTACCACGGAAATTTGGTTTCTGTCTCTTTTGCTGACTCTGCATCTGCGTACATGTAAGCAGCTCCAGCTAATTTTAATGACTTACTCACAGATAAGCATATCTATTATCACAGCAAATTAAATCAGGACAATTTTTCTTTGTTTCTTTTACGTTTCCTTGTATTTTTAGTGCTGGGAATAACTTAACATTAAGATCTATTCCTCCCCTCCCCAAATAGCTTTATTCTAAAACTTTAAACACTGGATTCTCATGTCATAGAAAAATAAAATGCAGTGACAACTTTTCCTCTTGTATATGCAAAATAATATGCTTTTATACAGTCCCATGTGTTTAGCAGACAACAGTGCTTTGAAAAGATCTCGTTTGTACTGTGCAGACCTGTTAATATTTAGTCACAGAATTTTAGGAGCACATGCATGCAGGTTTTCTGGGATCCCCCAGGGATGATCGTTCTTGCAATCAGCCTTTGTTTGTTTATTTTCCTGTTCTAGTTTCAGTGACAGTCACCTATTAAATTCAACAGGCAAGATATGCTATTCTGTTCCAAGAGAGGATTCAAACTGGGGCAAGGAAAAGAAAACAGCTAAGTTGGCAGAACAGAAGAAGCCAAAGTGAAGAAGGTAAATTGCAAAATCTGCAAAATAAAAGAAAGCTTCTTCTCTCTTCTCCTTGCCTCTAGGCTTTATGGGGGTTTTTCAGTGAAAGATGGGTAGATCTTGAATGACGGGAGAGGAAGAGTGATCTGTGCAGCAAATCCTGTGCAAATGGTGGAAAGTATACTCTGCATTCAGCTGCTCATACTGTTTCATCCGCTCTGTTCCTTTGAGCAGAGTGAGTGAAGCAGTATGTACTTTTTGGAGGGGAGGGGTTTCCCTTTAGAGCCAGGGTGGGAGTTGTTTGACTATAGTTCCCATCAGGTTTCGTCAGCATAGCTAGTGGTGAGAAATGCTGGGAGCTGAAGTCCAACAAATTCTGGAAGACCGCAAGGTCCCTTGCTTTAGAAGAAGATCACTGTAGCTTTATTAGCATTTTGTGATATTGTATAACAGCAACAACAACATTATTATTTACCCATCCCTCCCCATGGATCGAAGTGGGGGAAGATGAACATCAGTTAAAAACACAACATCAGTTAAAAACACACATCATTTTAAAAACACGAATAAAACACATACATATTGAAACAATCCACATTTAAATATCCATCATTTAAAATTCACAATTTAAAAATCATCTGGATAGGCCTGCTAGAAGAGACTGGTCTTAAATGCTGTTTTAAATCTGGACAGCATTTTCAGCGGTTGAATTTCTTCTAGCAGGTCATTCCACAGTTTGGGGATGGCTGAAAAAAATATATTGATTGGTCATAAAACCCCAGTCATTTGGGTCAGTGGTGCATATTGAAAACTGTGGGATAGAGCAATGAGTTCAAAGCCTGGAAACATTAATTTTTTTGGATTGCACTTCCCAGAATTCCTGGGCCAGCATGGGAGCCAGAATGAGAGATTTTGAGAGTTGTAGTTGAAAACAGTAACTGTTCTAAACTCTACAAATAGGCAACAGTGACATTACAAGGAAGATGGGCTCACTCAAGGAATCTTCCCCTAGCCTCCCCAAACCTCTGCTTACTCTGACTAGATTACTGAAGTTAAGCTACATCATTTTTCCTATTTGTAGGCCTGATTATTTTGTTTTGTTCTTCCAGAGAGACATTTTGGCAGAAAGAAATCCAAAGGGAAGTACTTTTTTCTATCTTGACTTCTCTCTCTCTCTCTCTCTCTCATACACACACACAATATCAAGCTTCTATGACATTTATTAACCTATCTCTGAAACAATAAGCACACAATTAAAGCCTAACGGTAGAATCAAATAATGACTATAAGAAAAGAAGAGAACTAGTGAGGGTGGATGATTATCCAATCAATAATGATATGAATTACAGTTTAAAAATTAGATGTGTTAGATAGTTATTAAGAGTGTAATTATTCATAAATGTGCCTAATTATTCATAATTATTCAGAAACCTTATTACTTCCCTGATTGTCATAAGTGATCTCCAAGGCCAATTACTTTGATTATGGCCATAGGACTCTTATGTTAATATTCTTTGTTCTTTTTTATTCATCTTTTTGTCTTAGAAAAATGGATGCAGGGGAAGTTGGAGGAAACTTGTTTGTGTTAATTGGTCCTTTAAAAGAAATTAATGTGCCTTGAAAGTAACTCTACCTGTTCTGTGCCAGTTCTTTCTTCAGATTCTTTTGCTGCTAGTTTAGATTTATCTGTCTATTTGCTGCATTTGATATTTTAAGAATGAAAATAGTAAAAGTGTTTTAAAATTAGTGACGTGAAATCACCCAGACCATATTTAATACCAATATACTTTTGGGATCTGGATAAGATCTGGCTGCAAACAGTTCTGATAGATTTCAGTACACTGCATTGTGAAGGGGAAAAGCAAATTTTGTGGATAGCATATGTTGACTGTAACCTTTGACATTGTCAATATATGCCCTTTCTAATTTCCATAATCGTAGCGGTGTGAGAATGAAAGCAAAGGAAGGACAGAGAAATAGCCAGGATGCTTGTTTTGTGAAAAAGACCACAATTTACTCTATACTATAACACTTCAATGGAGCTATAAAACGCCAAGAATTCTAGTTTGGTTTGGAGATGCCAGTCTGTAGTTTTATTAAATCAATGTTTTGTTGAGACATAGGGAAGGGACTTTGTAAAGAAAGGAGGCATCATTTTCTTTTCACATTTTCCTTCCATTAGTATCATTAAATTTCAGGACAGTATTAACCACTGATAAATTAGCATATAGATGAGTTTCGGGGGCAGACAGAAGGAGGAGGTGATAGGTTATAAGAACTCAGTGCTACAGTGTAGAAATATTTGAGTTTTATATACCCTACCACACAAATTCTGCATTCTGAACTTAGGACAACCAAGAACTCTCATTTCTAGGCATTGCAGTTTATATAGTAGTAATAATTGCTTGGAGTAAACTGTACTGATCTGTCCAGGGATTTAAGACATAAGATGAATCTTTATAAGATGTAGTTCCATTATCAGCATAGGCAGAGTAGAAGACAGCAGTCGACCTTGGGGATAAAAACACAAGCACATATGGTTTTATTTGTGGAATTCAGGAGGAGAAAGATGTTTCTGTGTGTTGCCAAGATACACTGTTTATGCACCGCGACACAATGTCACAGCAAAGCTCACCAGAAGAGCACATGATTTGCATGTAAAATGCACACTGTTTCAGTCCGAAAGTACATGAATAGAGCTTGGAAAAACTACTTTTTGGGGACTATGATGCCAAGATTCCTGCAGTGGGGTTCTGGAAAGTGTAATGCAGGAAGAAACTTCTCAAAACCCCCATGGGTAAATAAATTTTCCTCCATATTGCTCCAAAATACCCAGAAATGATCTCTAGGAGCTGTGCAGGGCATTTTCACAATGTTTCAAGTCTCCTTGGACCTCCTTCCTGGGGTCAAAATGAAAGCCTGCATGTTTATTCTCTTTAGAAGCACAGGAAGCCCCCCAAATATGCCTTGACATCCCTCTCTTTTTTGCATGTGCAGGTACAGTGGAGTGTGCAGCCCTCCAAGTTCTCATGGAGTGCTAATACACTCTCCTAGGTTTCCACAGTTGCCTCCCACAAATGTAGCACAAAGCATTCACAAGCGTTCACACTGTATCCATATATGTATAGACACTTGTATCCATATATATATCCATCATTTGCATAATCTGTCAAAAATAGAATGGAAGGGGAAAAAAGGGGGAAAGCCGCTTGCAAAGCGACTCGCGAAAGAGGAGGCATGATCCTCCCACTGCCTGCCCTCTGACCTAAATCCCTCCCTGAACTTGACCCGATCATGATCGGGGACAAGTTCATATTGACAGAACCCAGTTTTTCCCCAAAAGATACAGCTTTTACTCCGCTTTCAAAAGACCTGCACCAAGGGGCATTTGCCCCTGAACGGGTGTGAAAGCCTTGTTTCGCTTGTGAAAGGATTGGGGCCAATATGAACTTCCTGTGGTTAATCTGGGTTCTGATCTGGGGTAAAAGGTAGTCTGAATGGTTCCTTAGATTTGTTCTTCAGTCTCAGTTGAGGAAGAATGAATTGTGTGAAGAAGTAATCTTTTCTCCAATTATCTCGTTTTGGGTAAGGGCCACTTACACAAATGGATGCTATGTTTGTCATTCCCCCATGGCTGGGAATCCTAACTCAAATACAAGGTTTGGATTGTATATCTCCAGTCAAATGGACAGTGATAGCACTGACTATCTATTCAGGGAAAACAAAGGGGGAACTAAAACCGGACAAAACAAAAAATAAAAGTAATAATAAAAATACCTTTGCAAAATTTTCTTTACATAGTCCCATTATACAGAAAGCCATCAACAAAAGTACCAATATACTCATGATTTCACCCTCTGGAAATAAAACTTTTGAAATTTTTCATTGTCACATGACAATAAAATAAGCAAAGGTTTGCATCCCACTTGAAAATTGGCATGGGAAATTGATTTGAACATTACTAATCCAGACCCTTGAGCCTGCGTGGTGTTATGGTTTGAGTGTGGATTACAACGTTGGAGACCAGGGTTTGAATCAGCCATGGAAACTTGGACAAGACACACTCTCTCAGCCTCAGAGGAAGGCAAAGGCAACCCCCTTCTGAACAAATCTTGCTATTAAAATCTACAGCGCTATATAAATAAATAAATAATATGAAAACCCCATGATAGGTTCACCCTAAGGTTGTCATAGGTTAGAAATGACTTGAAGGCACACAACAACAACAAATCCAGACACTTGCTTCTACTTTCTGAACTGGTTTGCTAAAATTTGCTCCTTACTTCCTAATATTTCCTACTCAAGATAGCTTACAAGAAGGGGAATATGAGAAATGTTTCCTGGTAATCATCAATTTTGAGAGTGCTGAAAAGTATGTGGATGAGGTGATCCAATAGGTGATCCAATGCTTCTCCAGGGAACAGGATCTGGAACAATGGATGCAAGCTACAGGAAAAGAGATCCCACCTCAACATTAGGAGGAAAGTCCTGACAGTAAGGGCTATTCGACAGTGGAACACTCTTCCTAGGAGTATAGTGGAGTCTCCCTCCTTGGAGGTCTTTAAACAGAGGCTAGATGGTCATCTGTTAGGGATGCTTTGATTTCCTACATGTTGGGGTTGGACTGGATGGCCCTTGCAGTCTCTTCCAACTCTGTGATTCTATGATTCTAGACACTGCATTATTGCACTTAAATTTTAGAATTCACTTCCAAAATCTGTGAATGTGAACTGCAAGGTAACTGACTTTAAACTTTCAAAATTTAAAGGGTGATTAGATAGCTTTAAAACAGGAGTGGAGATTTAATTGTGCCTGCAGATGTTTTTAATTTGCAAGACCCATCAGACTATCCAATGGTGCACAATACTGCAACTGAGTTGTGGCCTAACAACATCTGGGGGGCTGCGTAATTTCCCATCCTGCTTTTAAAGAAAATGGCACTCATTCATGGAGAACAAGATTATTTATCATTACTGATCATTATAGGTATATATTGCCTCCAGGGTGAGAGGCACCTCACTTCTGAATACAAGCTGTTAAGGAAGACAGTTGCTGCTGCTGCTGCTGCTGCTGCTGCTGCTGTTGTTGTTGTTGTTGTTGTGTGCTCTCATGTTGTTTCTGATTTATGGTGTTCCTAAGGGGAACCTATCATGGGGTTTTCTTGGCAAGTTTCTTCAGAGGAGGTGTGCCATTGCCTTCTCCGGAGTCTGAAAGAGCATTATTCAACTAAGGTCACCCAGTGGATTTCTGGGTGGCTGAACTGGGATTTGAACCCTGGTTTGGAGTGTTGTAGTCCAACACTTAAAACACTATGCCACACTGGCTCTCTCAGGAAGACTGTTAGAAAGCTATTCCTCTTCAGGTCTGCTTGTGGAGTTCCCACTGGCATCAGGATCACCACTACCAGAAACAGGAGGTTGTACCAGACAGACCTTGATCTGGTCCAACAGGACTCTCTTTATATTCTGAATTACAGACAATTTCTCTCTCTTTTTCTTAGGAGCTTTTTGGACTTTGGTGCCAAATATGCATTTCTTCCATGCACTATAATTTTGTGACTGTGGTGTAGATGTGTAATATATACATTAGGTATATTTGTACACATCCATCAAATCTGTATGCTTTATTCTATTTCCTGGTATTTGAATAATCTGGGATTTAAAACGTTTTGACCAAGGGTGCATCTACACTGCAGAAATAATCCAGTTGGACAACACTTTAACTGCTATGGTTCCTATATATCCTATATAATTCTGGGATTTATAGTTTTGTGAGTCAGAATTTATGTGTATGTGTATGTGTGTGTGTGGAAGGGGATGAGAGACAAAAATCTGTAATAGTGAAAAAAATTATTAGTTTCGGTACTGGCAAAAATGTCATGTTTTTGCAATGTACAGTCCTCAAGAGACTTTTATAATCTTTTGATTCTTAAAACAGTGGCTGTGATCACAACGTCCTGTAGGAAATTGACTTCACTAAACATTGGGATTAGCTCACTTATAAGCCTTGTCCTAAAAGAGTTTATGATTTTGTTGCTTTTATCCTTCCTTATCAAGCCTGCCTGTGCTAGAGTCTCTAATTTTCTTTTTCTTTATCATCATACCCACTGTAGTCTTGGTTCTCCCCGAACAACATTATTCTCCTAGAAAAAACTGCTAAGTTACAATATCTTTTCCTTTCCCTTTCTGATATTCATAATTGTTTTACAGGAATCATTACAAGCAACTTGTAAGAAGTCCTGTTGGGGTAAAGAGAGTCAGACTGAATAGCGAGGCTGTAATTCAGTCTCAAGGCCGAGAGATTCACTACCACATACCCAGACCCTTAAGCTATCTTCTTACAGTGTGGAACATTAGCAGGATTTCTCAATTGAATTACAGTATTGTATTCCACCTGGGACTCAACATTGTAGTGTACTTAATATTGTACTATATAAAGAGGTCTGGGAGTAATGGCTTTTTATTGTAACTAGATATTTTTTCTCTCGTTAAATCAAAAGTGGGATTATAAATGGTCATTTCTCCGACACCAATGGAATTAAAAAAAAACCAGCTGGGGGGGGGGGGAGAGTGCTGGGTAAAGCAACATGGTATCGTGCATGTTTGTGTACAATTACAAGTATATAAAAAATCATTGCTTGAGTCGGTAGGGGGGCTTGATGAGAACAGTCACCCATTTAGTTTGGAAATTATTTATATCCTCCCCCCCTTTATTCTTTTGGATATCTATTTTTGTGGCTGGCTGCTACTCCAAACAAATTGTATGCACTTGACTTCAGTTCTTGGAGTGCACATTGAAAATACCCAGACTGATTTTACTTTGTTGTGTCATGTGCTGGAAATGCTTTTTAAGTTTTTTTACTGGATTTAACTATGTGTGTTTAACTTACGTTTTAAAATTAAACTATTTTTAACTATTTTTAACTTTTGTAATCAATGTTTTTACAGCACTTCTGTTTTTTTAAATTATTGTAACCCACCTTGAATTCCACTGTGGGAGAAAGGCGGGATATAAATACTTGAAATTAATAAATAAAATAAAAATAAAAATTAGAGACAGAGTGAAATGGGTTTCGCCCTACCAACTAAGCAGAACAAGTCGCCTCAGGCAGCAGATCCTGGGATGCCACTGCAAGGTGTGGATGTATGCCACATGATCTGTCCTGGGCTGACTGCTAGCCTGTTTGCTTTCTGTTGTGGTGGATGACACTACTCACTCTCCAGTGTTGTAGAAAGGTTCAACTGCAAGTCCACCCAACTTTTGCACCTGGGCCCCATTTGTGCTACACAATTATAGCACTATGGACTAGTTCAACAAACTTACATGAATGTGAATTGCGTTCGAACTGGCTTCCCATTGCCCAAAAACAGCATGCCATTGCCTGAATTTGTGTGTGGTAGTCTATCATGCAATAACGTGAAATCCCATGATTGCACTCGGAATGACTTCCCATTGCCCAAATTTGTGTGTGGTAGTCTATCATGCAATAACATTAAACCCCATGATTGCATTCAGATTGCCATTGGATTATACTTCCAATTTCCCTTGTCTGATAAACTCTTATGCTTCCACTGTAACTGCCATGGTCACATCCTATGAAATGCTAGAGTTTGTATAATAGGTCTTCTGTGTCCTCTTGGGGTTTGGTTCCTGGACAAAATCCATGGATGCTCAAGTCCTATTATATAAAATGGTGTAGTAAAATGGTGTCCCTTATATAAAATGGCAAAACCAAGGCTTCACCCATGTGGAAAGCATGTAAGGAAAATGATTTCCTATAAGTATTTGAAAAAAAAATGAAACATTATTTAAGAACCTGACAAGATAAAGATGAACCCTCCTGGACCAAAGACTATCTAGCCCAGCATTCTGTTTCTCCATTGGTCAACCATTGATCAACCTGCATGACTTGTTGCTGGTTCCAATACAAAACAAACAACCTTTACCAACAGTATTAAAACATTTCATTGAAACACCTATACTTCGGGGTCATTCACACATATCGTTTTTTTTAGTGCAATGATGTGAATCATCTCATTCAAGCATTCTGGTTTTTTTTTTTAAATCCACACTATGGAACTGCATTGATCTGCATCGATGTGTATCTCTGTGAGTTTGATTGCTCACATGTGCAAGCATTTGAATAAAGACAGATCTGACAATGTGAATGCATTCAGAACCCCTTTTTTGGTATGCAGCATTTTATCCCAGGTCTATTCAGGTCTATTTGCATTGGTTATTCACACTACCGACAATTTGGATCTTTTTTCAAAACTCAGGAAAAACCCAATATCAATTATCCTGGATTAAGTGATTTTTCTTTTTTTGCAGCCCTCCCAATTTAATCGGGTGCATTCGAGATGCGTGTAAACAATGGAGATTTAACCTGGATTCATCCTGGATTATTTTCACAATTTCCTGAGATTAAACTCAGTGGTATTCCTCTTAAAAGCTCATGTTTTGTGTGCATTGTGGTCTACCAGCTTAGTTTTGGTTAGAGGGAAGAGCAACTGAGTGTCATAGTGTTTTGTTCATAAGAAGCAAACTGCAAAGAATCTCTTCTTTAATGAAAAAGAAAGAAGCTAGATACAACAGAAATAACTCCTTCCCATATATTTTTCTTTTTAATTAATATTTCATGATTAGTTAACCAGCAGTCTGTTATCCGCCTAATAAAGCAAAGGTATTACAGCCAATAAAAAAATATTTATGGCCACATTTTTATGTTTTAATCAAGGGCAAACCTCTCGACATATTCTTTTTTAGCTGCTTGACATTGTGCATGATTAAGTAAAAAAAATAGCTTTTTATGCTAAAAAGGAAATGCTCATTGAGGTTAGTTAATTAACACATCGTCCTTTAGAAATGCAATAAATCCAGTGTGATGAAAAAGGAGCTGGAAATAACAGCTGGCTCATCTTGCACGTGAAGTTTGCACTGGACACAAATTCTGTTTGGTTCTGAGCACCTTTTTCTGGCAGTGCTTCTGTGTCTTCATGGTAGGCTGAACCTGAATAGACTTAGCTTTTTAAAAAACTCTTAAGACCCCCCTCCCCAATGTAAAGACTATATCACTGTATTAATTCTTTATCAACCTTCTCCAAGCTTATATCTCATCAATATATTAAACATCAACTTTCTCAATCACAAGGTAGAATATCTGGTGCCCAAGGATGATGGGTGTTGTGGTCCAAAGAGCTGTGGGAAGTTTTCTATGCAATGGGTCAAACTAGATGATATATTTCACATAGTTTTGAATGTGTTTCTCCAAGTGGTGAAGGATGTCTGCATTTCATAGCACAGAATTTTCTCACCTACTGGTTTGAATTTAGCATGCTTTGTTTTGAATTGGTCTTGGGAAGGTAAAGAGCACAGGCTTAATTCATAAATCTGGTTGCTGAGTCAAATCTGTCTGGAGAAATATTGTCACTGGAGAGAAAATGGGTTAATTAGAAGGAATATACATTTTCCTCAATGATGGGTTTGACCCCATGACTCTGTTTTAACATTTGAGTTTTCCCATATTTTTTTCCTAATGTTTTTTGTAATTACTAACATGATGAGAATCCTGGGAAACTTGAAAGCATCCAGACTTTTGTTTCATTTTGGTTAGTCTTAATGAAGGCACTATCCCTGGTTATGG
Organism: Sceloporus undulatus; assembly: GCF_019175285.1. Classification (NCBI taxonomy): domain Eukaryota; kingdom Metazoa; phylum Chordata; class Lepidosauria; order Squamata; family Phrynosomatidae; genus Sceloporus; species Sceloporus undulatus. The sequence continues at coordinate 169,165,954 of NC_056525.1, forward strand.
ATAATCTGATACATCATTGCTTCAGTGCAGAAAGGGAGCAACGTGTTGAGAAACAGCACATATAGATCCACAGAAATCTAGTGACCTCTCAGGAATCACACACTGTGGCAGCACTTCTTCAGGTCTGTGAGCATGATCTTAACATTCAGCCAGTCTCATGGAGGAGAAAATGTTCAAGTAATTCACCTCTTGTGCTGCCTGAAGTTTTAACTCTACATCAGCATTAATGTAGAGAATTCCACACATCAGTTCCGCACATTTCATGAATCTGTCTTATGCTGTGAGTTGATAACCATCTGTGCAGTGTTTCTCCCCAGCCTAGCCAGACATTAACATAATATGAGGTACAACAATAAGTTTATTGATTAGTCAACTGACCATATCAACGATAACATACATAATATCCAGATAATACAATATGAGGTAGAACTTGGGATGTCCACTTCACTGTGTCATTGTTGTCCACTCCATTGTGTCACTGGCTTCCCCACTTTCCTTGTGGGGAAGGAATGGGAGGCAAACCTGACTTCTCTGCTTGTGGAGGCTCTTCATATAATTTAGAATCTGCAGTTTCAGAGTTTTAAGCCTCAGAGAAGGCTGAAAATTTTCCTTTCTGCAGGTTGCCTTCCCCAAGAAGCGGAGGACAATAGGGACAAGCATGTTGACATGACAGAGTGGATGGAAGTAGCCCATTCATTCCCCACTCTTCCTTTCAAATGACAGAAAAAGAGATTCCACCTAAACTTTAGGCAGAACTTCCTGACAGTAAGAGCTGTTCAACAGTGGAATACACTGATTTGGCAAGTAGTGGAATCTCCTTCTTTGGAGGTCTTCAAACAGAGGCTGGATGGCCATCTGTTGAGAATGCTCTGATTGTGTCTTCCTGCATGGTTCTTGTGGTCATTTCCAACTCTAAGATTCTATGTGGGATTCATAGTGCATTAAGAAACATATTGTTGTGTGTGTTTTTCCTCTTCTGGACTGAAATCATATATGGATTTTTGTTCATAAAACAATTATCCTTTAAGTTATTTGAAATCTTGTAATGTATTCTATTTGTGGATTTCTCCCTCCAGTTGGCTTTATATCACAGGCACTGTCCTGTTTTGGCCCCTATTAGATTGGGAGGAAATTAAACTTTCTGATACTAATGGACATTTCATCATAACAGCTTCCTAAGAATGATCTGTCCTCAATAACCTTTGTTCCTTCTTAATTTTTAATTGCAATCTCATTGTAATATTTTATCACAACATGCCAGAGTTGTGTCAATACAGCCAACGTGTACTGAAGTCCTAGGTAAATTCATTCCAAAATAAGACCTACTCTGCTAAGTCCAGCTTACTTTAAGGTAAGAATAACTAGGATTGCACCCTGCATACCAAGAGGTAATTAGGATGCATCTGAAAGTATCAGTGTGACTGAGATGGTAAAAGTTATTTATGAGGAAGGACACCCAAACTAGAAGAGGGTGCTGCAGATTGTCTTTGTCTGGGCCTACAGATAAGGGCAAGATTCCACCCTCTCCTGTTCTCTCCTCTCTGCTAATTGACTGCAATCTATTTATCCACTTTCAATTCAGTTTGCAGCAACTGAAGTAAGCTATGGACAAAGGGTGAAAGTGGAAGGAGGAGAGAGAAACTGGGACATTTTTAGAGTTGCTAAAAAGTGGGATGACACAGGATTAATTGGGTCTGTCCTTGCCAAATTGGGACAGTTGAATGGTATGTTGTTGAACTGCAACTCCTAGCATTCTCACCACTGACTACATTGGCTATGGTGGATGAGAATTTCAGTTCAGCATGTGGAGCATGTCACAATTCCTACACCAAAGGCAATGGTGGGTAACAGCAGCTATTGTTGGACTGGAGCTCTCATCAGTCCAAGCCATTTTAACTGATAGCTGAGATGGAAGGTGTTTCAGTTGGACAATGTGTGGAGGGCATGTATTCATATGACCCTCAAGATGTGACATTGCACTGGAAGGCTATTCCTTGTTTAATACAGATATTAATAGCCCCCCAAAATAGCCTTTCAGCCCCTCCCAAACACCTTCTTTTACTTCTTGCTTAGCTTGGCTTGGGATCATGATGATGACTTTCAAAGACCAATGAGTTGAGAAATGGTCCATATAATAAGTGCTGACTGAAACAATTACCAGACAAGCAGGCGAGTGGTGTTGATGTTTGCTCTGCTAATTGTACTTAATTTACTGTGACTTTCCCCCCAGAGGTTCCTGTTGATCTGAGAGTGTTAAGACACTGTGCTAAGATATTCCAGGGGGAGAGTATATCAATTAAAATGCTCAAGAGAATCATTACCAGAGTCATCTTGAGAATGAGCTCCTGGTAGATACACTTCAGACTGGTGTGGAAATTCAGAGTCCTCAGAATGGACTGTGGAAATCCATTATGTTTCAAGAAGCACCAGAGGACTGGAATCATTGTTCACTTTAAAATAATGTTTCTTGCAATAAGCTATATTTTCTAGGGACACGAGCGTGAAGCCATTCCAAAAGATTACAGGTGTGTGGTTGTAGCCAGCCATTGGGCTGATGGGTACAGTCAAATTTTGACTATAGTTGTACAACACTTGCATCATGCAGTACAGTGAACAACATCTGATCATTTCTCCTTCCAGTCATGGCAGGAGTTTCCTTTGATTTCTTACTGGAATATACCAGAAGGCCATCAGTACACAAGACCCACTCTGCACTCTGCTTTTCAATGGGAGAAGTGGTTTGGGAAATGTGGTCTGTGCCATGGCACAGGTGATTTTCCAAGGTGTTCCTCACAGAGTGCATTGGCTTTGAGAAATCCGCTCCTGAAACCAGGTATTAATGTAATAGGTGGCTTGGAAATGGTCTTCTTTTGCTTCTATTGGTGTATTACAGTGTATATATAGTCAAACCACATGCACTAAAAATTAGTTTGCCACAATGGGATCCTGGCTATAGAATGCAGTATTGCAATTTACAGTGCACTCATTTTCAGTGGTGCTTACTACCTTTAGCTTCACGCTGAAATCATTCCCCACATTACTTTAAATTATGAGTTTTAAAAATGACACTGGCTGAAATTTAATGCAGACAATAATATATAGCTACTCTGAATAACATTATTAAAGAAACGTTTGTTTCACACTTCAAGGTAGATGTGTGAAGTAGTTAAACTTGTTGGTAAAGTTACATCTTTTGCCACTCTGCCCACTAAAGTCCTGGCTACTGAACTTTATATAGACTTGGATTATCTGTTTGTTTTGCTTTGTCTTTTGGTCCCTACCTTTGAAACAGAAATCAGTTCAAGGAAGGGGGAGAGAGATGATGGATTTTAGGTGTTCTTGTGAAAGGTGTTTTGATGAGAAACCAGGTGTCCCTAATACCTGCCACAAGATTTATTACACTCCTCTTCAAGCAACTCAAGCTGAGCATTCCTGAGTAATTACAAGTCAACCTATCAGTTGATGGGCATTGACCTCTTCTTGTAGGCCTTTCTGAAGTGTTGAAGCATTTGTGTTGTATCCCTCCACCCACTCAGCTTTACCTTCACAGCTACAAGTTACAGGCCACTAGATCTTTTATGACATGTTGCCATAGTGCAAATGCTGCACAATAACTAGCCAGCTTTGGGATACAGAAAGAAACTATTAGTATTTGAAATTTAAGATAGATATGCCCATATTAAAATCACGTGGATTACAGAGAGGAAGGTTAAAAAATACATCTCATGGATGAACAAAATGTGGTGGAAATACACCCCAGAACCCTGGTGTAATTTAAGAACATTTCAGTTCAAATATATATTTTTAAAATAAAAATCTTGCAAAAATTGTTTTGGTATGGGTGACCAAATTAAAATCTTAAGACATTCTTTCTTCCCAGGTCTACAGAAGAAAAGCATTTCACTTAGACAAGATATAGACAAAGTGTGGCCCGTGAGCTGAAAGCTGCCCCTAGGGCTGTTTTTATGGCCTCCAAAGGGTCATTTTTTTCCAATCATTTTTTCTTCTTCAGAATCCGCCCAGATGCACCTTAAGGGGTATAAAGGGCATTTCCACCACCTTTGGACCCTGCCTGGGCCCCCAAGGGATAAAAAATAATTTTTTGCAATATTTTTATTTTAAAAACTGTATGTTTGAGCTGAAATGGTCCAAAATATACACTGGGGATGTGGGGTGTATTTCCACCACATGTTTAAGCTTAAGAGAGGCCTTTTTGAAACTCAAAACATGGTTTAAATGCCCCCATGCCCCCTAGAGGCACTTCAAGACAATTCTATTTTTGGGAGCAGGTTCAGCCCCCCCCCCCAAGGTCTTCTAGGGGACTAATGTGACCCCCTGAAACCTCTCCAGTTGTCCACCCCTGATTTAGATGTCCAATATGACATTTAACTCCCTACAAGTAAATTGCATCGGGCAGATAAGAAACCTTGCATGAAATAATTTGATCTAAGCCTTCAACTGAAAGTTTACCTTTCCTCCCTTTTAAGTTTAGATTGTCTTTTAAAATCATGGCTATAAAATAAAGAGACCATTAGATGTATAGAAATAGATGGACCATGGAAAGAGATGTTGAGTAATGTAGGGCCCGAACAGACAGGCCAAAATAAAGCTGCTTCAGGTCACTTTGGAGGTATGCTGTTTAAATGCTGCATATGTCGTAAGAGGTTGAAAGCCGCGCCAAAGCCACACTCCAGTCCTTTGCCTCAGCTTCCAGCATCTTACGATGTGTGTGTCATTTAAACAGCCTACCTCTAAAGTGACCCAAACCAGCTTTATTTTGGCATGTCTGTTCAGGCCTGTAATTGTGTATGTGTGTGACTTCAAGTTGCCTGTTTATTTATGACAACTCCATGAATTTTCATAGGGTTTTCTGAGGCAATGAATACTCAGGTTTTGCTAGCTCCTTCCTCTCAAAATATAGCCTACAGCACCTGGTATTCATTGGTGGTCTCTCGTCCAAGTACTAAACAGGGCTCATCTTTCTTAGCTTCCACAAACATACAGGATCTAGTGCTTTTAGGGTATGTACCCACTTTATAAGTGATTTGTTCATTTCTCTTCTGAAGTATAAACACTGAATTTATTACTAAATGTAATGGCTGGCAACCAGCTTCTTTGGGATTTTGGAATTCCATGCTTATTAGTGCATTTTTTAGTTATCTTTTGTCATCATACAATTTATGGGCATGCAAACACTTTAATCTATGGCCCGTGGGAGTTTGTATAAAAAACAAGGTATGTTGATCTTGTTCAGCATAAGGGTATCAAAAGCAAGAAACATACAGCAGGGACAGAGGCAAATTTCATTGTTTTATTAACACAAGTGGAATGTGTGAAAATTGATGGCTGGAGAACTGTGAAAATCACCTTTCTACTGATTCTTCTGGAAAGGAGCTGACTAAAGATGCTTAGTACTGTTAACTAAAAAGGACTTTTAATAAACCACTACTGCCATTATTTGCATCTCCTGAAATCACCATATACATTGCTTTCAAAATATTACATTAAAAATCAATTTGGGAGTTTCTGCATCCCACAGTGCCAGATCCTGTATCTCCTCGATATGTGTGTGTATGTGTGTATTTTTGCATCTGTGTGTGTGCCTGTTAAGGAATGGATAATTGTACGAACAAGAAGCAGCGTAAAACACTGTAATCTGAGAAGGCAACCTGTCCTCACTGAATGTATCACAGAAACATGACAGCAAGTAAGCAAACTGCAGTGAAACAGTGGAGCTTCAACAATTCTTGTAAAGGACAAAGCTACACATTTTGAGGAAAAGATGATGTTCTTAAATCACCCAAATAAAATGGAGGTACAGAGTGCATATTCACCCTTTCCCAACCATCAGATTCTCTTCTGCAAATATAGCCCGGTCATTTTTAACCTGTTCCTCTGGGTCCATCTTCATCTGATAATAAGAGTGAAAGGAGAAAATAAATGCGACAAATTTGTTGGGGTTATTCAGAAACACAGGAAACGTCAAGCATTTCCCTATTAGCTCTCCCCTGTGCTGGTTTTATTCCAGAAATGCAGAATCTAATCTAGCTTCAACATTTGCATTATTTCAGCTGATCAGATCTGGGAATGTGAACTTGCTGAGACAACCTGCAGTTCCACCTTCATTAAATATGCAAAAAGAAAATGAGTATTTAAGAATGTTTCCAGAGAGAGGGCTCCCAAAGGCATTGTGCTGCTGTGCCTCCTTGTGGTTGTGGTGCAGAGAAGATATAGGAAAACACAGTGGGTTACAAAGAGAAGATAGTAATGTCTGTAAGATTCTATGAACGGGCAATTTCAGATTAAATGTCTTGTCTAGAAGCACCTCAAGCTTCACATCCTTCATGCTATAATAATAATAATAATAATAATAATAATAATAATAATAATAATAATACCTTGAATGATGGAATTTGATTGTCTGAAGGTGATGAGAACCTCTAGCATCACCTTTAGGCAGAGTAAAGCAGTTGCCTCCAATGTCCAGGTTTGATGTCACCAAAAGCAGGAATGTATTAGTTATTAATTCATTATTCTGTATTTTCACATCCAAGGAGGTGTTTCTGGAATTTTTGCCTCAAGTGTCAAAACAGCATGGTCTTGGATACTGTACACTTTAATTGATGCTCTGTGTGTGTGTGTGTGTGTGTGTGTGTACATATATGTAGTTTTTGTTTATTATTTGGTTCTTCACAAATAATGTGCCTTAGTGGTGTTGTAATTACATCAGTAACTTTGGAAAAGGAAAGTTTCAGCAAGAAAAAGGACATTCAGAGATTCAAGTTCAAAGTTACTAAATTGATATGTATTAGGAAATTCAACTCTATGTCCTGTGTTTTGCACTCGCATATTCTTTTTTTAAAATCACATGTTAAACAGCCTATCAATTCCATAAGTTCTGTATTATCACCCAACAACAGTTTTGTGAATTGCAGCTGTTAAGATCATTATCACTTTGCTTTTTTGCTTTCTTTTCCTTCTGAGCTCACTGTTTATTTCCATCTCTTCTCTCTAGCATGTTTATAAAAATCTAGCAGCCAAAATATTGCTCCATACTTTTAGTACATTGGGATCTGGTGGTCTATGAAAGCTTATGTTTAAACAAATTTGACAGACTTTAAGGTGCTGCAGGACTCTGCAGGATGTGATGATATAAAGGCAGGAAAGGTAAGTTACCTAAAGAATAACATTGGCTCACTAAGTAAACCATTATTATAAAATGTGCATAGAGGGATGGGATATGGCAAATGCATATTGGTACAAAATCTGCTCTTGGTATCTCCTCATCCTTCTTCCTGTCATCCGGAAAACAGGTTTACTAATTACTTTCTTGCTGTCTTCTATGTGAATGTCAAAGGCATTTAATGTTGAAGGGTAACGGAGGTGCCTAAACACTTCATCGGGCTCAGGATTCCACATGGACAGATTCAGATGTGCTAATTTACCTGCTACAATTCATTAACCTTGGGTGCAGGCAGGTGTCTGCCAGCTTAGCTCAAACAATTGAAAGTAATGGGGTGCTGATGAATCTTAACTTTTCTTCTTTTACATTGAATTCTACTGAACTTGCTTTATTTGAATTAGCAGCCAATTTGAAAGAAGAACCAACAACAATCCCTGCTGTGCGCATAGCCAAGGCACGTAGATCTAAAAGTACAGCAGTAGAGGGTGCTATTAGGTTTGTGATAATTCTCAGTCTATGGGCCTCGCACAACATCTGTTTGGCCATTGTGGGGAAAGGGGGGCATGTCTACATGGACCAATTACACTGGTTTTCCATTGGCCTCACCTTGACCCGCCTACTACATGACACAGGGTCAAAGCACTGATTTGTGTGCAGACTCTTCAAAAGAGAAGACCAGTTCCATATCAAATCCACCATATCCCTAAATGGGATTGTAAAAGCTCACTGTTTGATGATTAATAATAATAATAATAATAATAATAATAATAATAATAATTATTTATATCCTGCCTCTTTACAAAACGCAATTGGGGCAGCTTACAAGATTAAAATATACAGTCCAAACCCTCAACCTACCCCCCAAATATTGCAGGAAAATCCAGAGTACACTGGAGCATATATGTCCTACTGTGCCACCCAGTGCCACTGCTGCTGGTGTCAGTTGCTCCCTCTGAGATCTCAGCGAGGTGACCAGCTATTTGATTGATGCTGAGTACCTTGTTTCTGACCTCAGGGGGTGCAACTCGTATTGGTGACAGTGGCACAGCGGGACACATGTGCAGACAGTGGCCTAGCATTGGTCCAGTGTGCAGAGGTATGGAAGGAAACAGGGGCAGTTCTGGGGCCAGAATACTCCAGGAGCAGCTCTGAGTATTCTTGCCAGTGTAGACAAGTCCTAAATATTAGAACAAACAGGCCTTTTGTTAGATCTAGTAGGTTTCTCCTTATTTTCTTAAAGAACACAAAGCACAGAAGCTAATTACATTACTTACTTACTTATTTATATCCTGTCTTTCTCCCAGTATATGGACTCAAGGTGTATAAATATAAAATTTGAAAAACAAACAATTTTAAAAGTTAAAACTGCTATGCTTTAAAATGAAAAATGTGTTAAAACTCCATACAAACCTTAAAATCTAAACAACCCCCAAACCCAACCCTTGTCAGTTTGAAAAGCCCAATGGTACAAAATTGTTTTTATCTGCTGCCAAAAGGAGAGCAGGGATAGGGCCATCCTGGCTTCTTTGGGGAGGGAGTTCCAGAGCCTGGGAGCAACTGCTCTCCCTTGTCCCCACCAAATGAGCCTGACAGGGTGATCGGACAGAGAAAAAGGCCTCTCCAGAAGATCTCAACACTCTTGTGGGCAAGATATGGTCCTGCATATAACCTGGACCCAAGCCATATACGGTTTTATAAGTCAAAACCAGCACTTTGAATTGTGCCTGGAAATGGACCAGCAGCCAATCAAGCTGTTGCAACAGAGGAGTTGTGTGTTCCCTGTAGCCAGCTGCAGTTAACAACCTGGCTTCACCTGCTTGGGCCAGCTGAAGGTTCTGAGCACTTTTCAAACGCACTCCCACATAGACTGCCTTACAGTAATCCAAATGGGATGTAACCACCGTGGCCAGATGTGACTTCTCCAGAAATGGGCGCAGTTGGCACACTAATTTTAACTGTGCAAAAGCACTCCTGGTTACTGCTGAAACCTGGTCACCACTGAAACCTGAAGTACCCCCAAACTATAAACTTGAGTTTTCAGGGGGAGTGTAACCCCATCTAACACAGGCTGAATCTCTATTCGCAGATCTTTCGACTGACCAGGAGCACCTCTGTCATGTCTGGATAAAGCTCCAGTTTGTTTGCCCTCACCCAGTCCATTACAAGCACTGGTTTAGTATACTGCCAGGCACTGGTATAGTACAGAAACAGTTTCTTTGCAATTAGGTGGAAAGGAGTGATATAGTTGGGTATCATCAGCATGCAGGTGACACCTTAGTCCAAAACTCTGGACAACCTCTCCCAGTGGTTTCATGTAGATGCTAAAGAAACATAGGGGACAAGACTGAACCCTGTGGGACCCCACAGGCCAGTGGTCAAGGAGTTGAACAGGAATCCCCCAGCACCAACTTCTGAGAGCACCCCTCCAAGAAAGAAGATAGTCATTGTAAAACAGTACCTCCAAGCCCAATTTCAGAGAGACAAATCAGAAGGATACTATGGTTGATGGTGTCGAAAATTGCTAAGAAGTCAAGCAGAACCAACAGGTACACACTCCTCCTGTCTAGTTCCCTATGTGGGTCATCTACCAAGGCAACCAAAGCTATCTCTGGTCCAGTCCAGAGGGGCCTATAGGATGCCCTCGTCACGTGCTAGGGGATATTGGCACACTGCGGCATCATTATGGTGCTGCAAAAAGAACCCGCTTTTTGCGGGTTCTTTTTGCTCCACGGTTTGTCCTCTGCGACTTCCTCATGTAACAACAGAGGACACCGGCAGACTGCCCTTTTTGGGTGCTCTGTACCAGGCCTCTGTCTCAGAATCAGGTCTGAAGCCAGATTGAAATGGATCTAGGGCCTGTTACAGACAGCCAAAATAAAGCTGCTTCGAGTCACAGTGGAGGTATGGTGTTTCAATGATGCATGCGTCCTAAGAGTCCAGAAGCCACACCAAAGCCACACTCCAGTCTGGAGCGTGGCTTTGGTGCGACTTCTGGACTCTTAGGATGCATGCATCATTGAAACACCATACCTCCACTGTGACTCGAAGCAGCTTTATTTTGGCTGTCTGTAACAGGCCATGGTAATCCATTTCATTCAGAAACCCATGGAGCTAGGAGGCGACCACTTGCTCCAGAACCTTGCCCAAGAATGGAATATTAGAGACTATCTAGAATGGTGGGATTCATGGAGGACTTTTTCAATAATGGCCTCACCACAGCCTCCTTTTGGCAGGATGGAAACTTCCCTTGCTGCAGTGAAGCATTCACCACTCCACTTATCCATTCGGCCAGTCCCCCTCTGCTTTCAGGAGCTAGGAAGGGAAAGGATCCAGTATGCATGTGGTGGCCTCACTTCTCCTAGGATCCTGTCCACATCCTCAGGCAGCACAAACTGAAAAGCATCCATCAATACTGGACAAATAAAACCCAAGGTTACATCCACCAAAACTATATCAATTCTGGCATCTACATCAGAGTAAACCAGGGCAAAATGGTGAGCAAATTCTTTACAGTGAGTGGCTTATGTTCTCCCCTGGACCAGATTGTAGCTGAACCCTTACCACTCGAAACAAACTTAGATGAATGGTTCTGGGCAGCTGCAACAGTTTTAGCTGAAAAGCCTTTTTTGCTGCCTTTATTGCTCCACCTTATGCCTTCAGGTAGATTTTAGCTTATTTTTGGTTGAATTCACTTTGAGTTTTCTGCCACTGTCACTTTAGCCTCTGTACCTTTTCAGACACATTTCCTCCTGTTATGGGCACAAGAAGGGGATGCCTGGGACCGTGTGAGTCTGAGAATAAATGCATTTTACCACACCCGAAAGTGTCCTCAAAATGGCCCCATTCTGTTGCCTGGCGTCAAGCCGTTCCCATTTGGTGCTGAGGCGCATCCTTTGGCTTGAATGGAAGACTGTCCGATAAGGTCCTCTGTCTTGTTAACTTCCTTGCTGCCAGCTCCTTAGAGAACCAAGGTGCTAGTTTAGTTCAACAGCATGAGTGGGTCCAGAAACTAGTTGGGACAGACTCATGGTTGTCATGGCAGACATGAAGTCCTGAGCCACTTGTTTAAATTGTTGTTTAAATCCCCCAGCAATATAAGCCACAGAGACTCCCACACCACCTCTGAAACCAGCCCAGCTAGTGCAGGAATAGAGACTGTTGAGCAGTGGAGTGGGTGGTACACTAAAAGAATCCCTATTCTGTCCTGGCTACCCACCTTTAAAAAAAGACATTCAAACCGTGCAGACTGAGAGATGGGACACTTGATCAGGGGGATATTATCCCCATATACCACTGCAACTCCACTTCCCCAGCTCCCAGTTTTGCCTGCTGCTGCAAAAATCCTGATGGGCAAAGCTGGCAGAGATTAAGCCCCCAGCCTCATCAAACCAGGTCTCTGTAATACATGCCAGGTCGGCATGTTCATCTATGATCAAGCCCTGTATGGCAGCTGTCTTACCATTCATTGACGTGGCATTAAGCAACAGCATTTTCAACCCAGGGGGCTTGCTGCCGTGGCTATCCAGATTATTTGGGATGGGATTTGGGATTCAGATGGGCATGTCCATCATTAGATAGCTGAGTACAAAAGGATAATACTAAGGGCACTTGCCTCTGTCTAGGGAAGTAATCTCTTCTTTTACAAAATGGATGGATGTTTTCACTAGAAATAAGCCTAACCTATCTATCCCTGATTCCTTGTTGTAATTATTGCTTGCCAGTGTTATTATTTAAAGCTATGTTTTATATTGTAAATTGATTAATTGTATTTTATGGGGGGCGGGTGGGGGTTTATGGAATATGGATTGCATGTTTTAATGTTGTAAACCACTCTGGTGGTGTTGCGCAGAGGGGCGGGGTAGAAATAAATTTTATTATTATTATATTATTATTGTGGTGGTTGGATCTTCTCTTGTGCATCTGATGAAGTGGACTGGACCCCACAAAAAGTGTATGCTGAAAAATATGTTAGTCTCAAACATCCTGCTTGCTCCCTCAACTTTTTCTCCCACGTTGAAATTGACTATCATGGTTGTTGCCTTGAAAGTTCTTGTTCTCCCTGTCCCCAAGGCACTCCTGGCAGCTCCATGTGGTAGAACAAAGCAAAGATTTATATTTTGTTAGAAAATATACATAATTAAAAACATATATTTGTAATTTTTGCAATATTTGTGATGTTTACTGCATGTTCCTCTACAGGTTGTTAACTGTTCTAAGCTCTTATGAAGAAAGAAGGATGGGTTATATAGTGAAATGATAATGGAGACATATGACACACATTTTTGGTCAAATCATTGTTTTTCCCAGGCCCACAAATAAGCACATCTACATAGTTAAAACTAGAAATTTCTACATGTTTCCCTCTTCTAATTTCACTGTTTTCAGCTAATTGATACTTTTAATAGCAGAAACTCTATGTTAATAACTCTTTTACTACCCACATGCATTATATCCAATGGTTTTCAACCATGGGTGACCTATAACATTTAACTAGACATGTAACAAATATGTGATTATTAGGGTTCATACTGAATTTTGCATTTTCAGCAAACAGTGTTTTTTTGGATATTTTTTGTTTGTTTGTTTGAACACTATCAAAAAGTGTTTTTTCCTCAAGTTATTTTCTCACACACATCACTGTTTCTGTCTGGCAATGATCTTTGCATGAGATCACATAAACACATATATCTATTTACATATCACCTAATAAACAGAAAGCTATTTCCCTGAATCTTACAAAATATAATTCTATGCTTCAGCACAGTCAATCAGATACTATGCCATTTTGTATTGATAACAGATAGGATGCACCAATGAGCACAATTTAGTGCAACTGACACACTGTTTTAGTTAAAAAAAATGCATGAAAACATACAAAATGTTGACACTGGTACAAAAAAAGTAGGAAAAGACTGTTTAGTATAAATATGAATGGAGACAGTATTATAATTTTGACTCAGCCCCACTTGAAGCTGTACAGTGTTAGTATCCTGTAGGCAAAAAAGTATAATAAATTTTAAAAATAAATTTTTTAGCAGTCTAGTCATTGACCAAAGAACTGAGAAACTATCTGATGTAAAACTCGAGCTAAGAATCCATATCTTCCCATTCCTAGCCCTGGGACTCAAACCTACAAGTACAACTGAATTCTATGAATTTGCAGACTATTCAAATGTTACTATTTTAGTAGTGATATACACTATTGTTCTGTGGTTTTTATTAAGGTTTAAGCAAAATGTTGACTTTTTCATACTTCACAGTGAGGAAAGAAGAAATAAACTTCTCTCTACTTTGACCTTTTGGGGCCATTTTGGAGCCCGAAGCTTTGTCATTAATATAACAGCGAGCAGTAATGTTTATGATAGAATGTAAAAAAGCTTGCATAGAAAACAGAATCCTTTGCTTTTGCTGCTGAGTCCCTAAAAACATCTTCCACACATATTAAACTAAGGTGTATAAATGTTCCAAGATTTCCTCACACTATAACTCAGGAAATGTGCATCTCTTATTTGGGTTCACAATATGGCACCATGGATTTCATGATTGCTTTTCAATATCTTTTGATCATTCACTGACTGTTTACTGGGCGAATCTGTGCACAAGAATCAGCAAAGGTTGAGAAACGAAGGAGGGGGCAGCTCTCAAAGGGGAGAAAGAAAAAGAAATACTTTCTCTTGTCAACTGTTTGCCTTGTTTCAGAAGATTGCATCTTCTGCTCTTTCTTTGTATGTGTGTGAATTTAAGGCCTGAAAGCGGTGACCCTGTTTCTTAGCAACTAGGATGCCTAGGCTTTAGTCCGGGTGGATGAGACAAGAAAGGTCAATTAATGTGGCAGGCCTGTCCTTATCAATATGCTATTGTGGCACCAACTTTTATTTCTTTACAGTAATATATCATAATAAGTTCTGTAGCTCTTAATACTTGTGGTTCTCCTTTTTGAATAAAAGCATAACTAAGACTTGAGGGTATGTCTGATATAACAGAAAATGTAACTATAAAAAAACACACCAAAGAATAGAAATCATCTGACTGCTGACTATCCTGCTGAGTTGCCTGCGGCACTTACATATTTCCATTGAGTTATTTTATGATCAGGCCAGTATGTTATTGAAATATTATCTCTTTAGCTTTTCCCATTCTGATAAGAAATGACAGGCACTCAGAACAGTAATACACATGGAGAACAAAATATGGGGCTGTGGGGAAAATTCAGTTGGGGCAAAGCACAGGAACTGAATGGTCTTCCTATTACACCTTCATAATCATAAAGTCTTAATCAAACAAGAGATCATTCCTTTTTTAGGTAAAATAATTAAAATAATATTGAGTGTTACATATCTAGAATTGTCTGTTGTACACAGATGCTACTGCTTTAGGGGCAGAAGGGGCAATGCATTAGAAATTAATGGTGACCTGGCACCTATTTCATTTGTCTGTGAGAACATCTCTTTTCATGTATTATTGCAGTGTATCCTTTAAGTGGAAGGCATTTCCCCCCCAAATATTTGGATAAATAGATGTATTGGCTTATAAGGCTACATTGATGTACAGAAACAGAAAAGTACATATACTCTGGCTATCATGTAATATCTTTATTTATGTCTTATCTTTGTCTTGTATTATCTTTAGATATGTATTATCTAAAGCATGCAAATTGGATGTAGTTTCCATTTGTGTTGGGAAGTGTTGCTTCCAGATGATGATACACAATTGTTTGACCATTTGCCTGCATTCATTGTATTGATTGTCATTCAGCATTTTAATATGATTTTGAGTTGTCCAATTCACACAGTTTTGGTGACCAAAATCATTTAAAAATTTACATTGTAGAATATCTCATTTTAATAGTTTTAATAGATTTCTAACAAACATTTGTTTCCAATGCTGAAGCCTTAATAAGTTGTTGAATATGTCCTTGTTCGTGTATTCCTTGCTGTGAAGTGAATACAGGGAGGTGGATATTTTTCTGAATTCTCTGGATATTGAGATGGAAGTAAAAGTCACTGAAAACGACAGCAGAATTTGCAGTTTTATTGATATCCCAGTAGATGCAAGTGCCAATATAACTGCATGCTGCTAAGGCTCTGTTCTGTTACTGATTTATGTATGAAGAAGAGAAAGTTGAATGGTATGATACACATCTTTGCAGAAGATGCTTTCTTTTTGGTCTTGGGGACTGTACACCTGTGTGGATTTTTGGTAGTGATATTCAAAATGTCAAAATCTGGAAGTAGGGTGTTAGGGTACAATAAGCCTGTGTAGAGGAGTGGGAACCCAAATGTACAGTCTCTGTGTTCAGTGGGAGGCATGAATGCAATCCTTCATCAAGAGAGACAACAGTAAATTAATATGGTTCAGAAGGAGTGGTTTAAGGGTGAACCAGAAAGGCCAGCAATTTGACAGTTAATTTTATGCATGAGTGGCAAGTTCAGACTGAGGTATGAGACAAAATAAACAGCTTTATAGTGCCAGATGCAATCTTATCAGATCCCTACAACTCATTTTTGTCTAGTAGTTAAAAATATCTGCAGCAATGGCACCAGGGATAGGTCAATTTGACAAATTTACTTTCCCCCATAGTCTACTTTTTAAAATCTTAACTTCTTTTCATTGATTTCATGAAAAAAATGCTGCAATTTGGTAATTCTTTATCAAAAACAAATGGAATGAAATTGCCATTCATCTGTACAGCTGTTCCTAGCATGGAGAGGGGGGCATGTTGCTGGCAGGAGCCTATCAGAAGGGGAAAATAGGTAACAATCCCAATTCAGCTTTGCAAATGTCACTTAATACACACATTTGAAGCCAGATTTCGGAGAGCTACATAAGGAGTCAAAGTCCGCTGCTTAACTGATAGAGCCAAGTTTCAATTTCTTTCAATTTCAAAATATTTCAAATTTCAGCTTCTTTCCACTGATCTTATTAAGAAATGTATGAATTTTTGCAAGTATTATCAAAAAATGAACAAAATTCTCACCCATCCCTAGATGGCACTGAAACACAGCATTGAGTAGTCCAGGAGCTTCTTGTTCTTGGTGAGCTATCTTGATAGTGCAGAAAACCTGTCACCTCAGATCTTGTGCTTGAGTGGTTTGCTCAAGTTACAGACTGAGTAACTTACAGCCTGAATTTAGAAAATATGCTTTTTTGGACAATAACTTCCAGAAACCCCCAGCCAGCATGATCAATATGGTGACCTCTCCCAACCTTTTCCAAGCTCTGCCTAAAGCCCACTATAAACTTCACTTACAAGTAGGAGTTGTAGTCCAAAAAAAGCATTCTTATTCCTACATTCTGCCTGTAGAAGCATGGATAATTAGGTAGACTTATTTCTCCATTCCAAAATTGTCATCAGTTATTTTATCTTACTTTGTCATTGTTGTTATTGTATGCCTTCAAGTTGTTTCTGGCTTGTGATGATCCAAAGGTGAACCTATCATGAGCTTTTCTTGGCCAAATTGGTTCAGAGAAGGTTTGCCATTTAGGGAAGCAAAAACTGTAATTTTATCTTTATCTGCTATCTCTGGAACCTTTGCACTTATTTTTGTTTCTGTAGAGCTTTCTTTGATTTTACATTGCAGCACCAAGGGAACAGGATTAAACCCTGATTTGTAATTCACACACAGGAAACAATATTTCATCTTGTTCTTATTAATATCCCAAATATACACAGTGGTGATAACTTGACAGCCTAATTTGTAGGTAGCCCATTCGTCTGTTCAGGCTGTGGTCATGATACTCATATGTTTCTTTTTTTCTTTTCACTTCAAAAGAGCATTAATGGAGAAGCAGATGTTGCCACCCTCCCTGCAAATGCTATATAGTGAATCATCTTAGCCTCTCCGTAAAATTTTAACTTAATGGAGTCCTGGCATTTGTGATGAGCTGAGGAACTTAATTTTATAGAACAACCTATTGAACAAGCTGTTCTTGGACATTCCCATCTCAACTAAATGTTAAAAGTATTAAAATTCACATTAGCGCAAGAGGAAATTTTGCATGGGTAATCCTTTAATACAGTGTTTTATGGCTCTATTAGCTGCACAGCAGCTGGTGACATGATGAATTTAATCCATTAAAAAATTCAGTAAGAGGTTTAAAAGTCAGCTTTTTAAAACATAATCTTGCTGAAAGGAAAGAGAACTTCTCCTCAGGGCCAGAGACATGGTGGGTTCACAGTGTGGCAGGTATATCTATGAAAGATACCTGCATGACTGCCTTCCATATGCTTATTATTTCACACCTAGCATAAAGAGAGGGGGGAGTTATGGTGATCAGAGGGACCTCAATGGAACAAGCAGATTCTAAAAGGGGCAGGCACAAATTGTAGCCATGTATGCCTTTCCTTGCTTTCTAGCCGAACAAGATTGTACTACAAAATTAATATGTCATATTTCAAGATCACACCTGCACAAGCAGTGACTCACTGTACAACACACAGCTCTGTACTGCATCCTGATAGGAGATTGACAAGAGTTTTTGCTGTCCCAAGTAAGAAATAAAAAAAGGACAGCTTTGAACTCCTTATGGACTACCATACTTAAGCCTGATGCAGAGCTTTTGACATCTCCAGACATCTTTTGCAGATCTACTTCAGAAGAAGCCACCTTCTCTCTATTGCATAGCGAATTTGAGGGTATTTTTTTTAAATAATTGCTCTGATTTTCTTAGTGCTTTCAAAGTGTGTTTGAACATGCTGGGAGGATAGAAATACTACTGTCCATTACACCCTGAAATCATTTTCATCCTACTTATGTTTTATCTGACAAACCTCACTAGGGACACCAGTCATAATTCTAGAATCTGGAAATGGGCTGAGGATCTGCATTGGATTTGGGTTTGGTGATGGTGAGAGTTCAGGCATGTGATGGCTGATGAAATCTGTGAAGGTAGTTAGAAGGGATGAAAAATAAGCAGCTTATAATTTAGCAAATCCTGAAGTTTCAGAGAGCCATCATGGTGTAATGGTTTGAGTTTTGGACTTGGACACTGGGAAATGGGGGTTTGAATCCTCACTCAGCCATGGTAACCCACCACCTGCCCTTGAGCAAGTCACACTATCTCATCCTCAGAAGCAGGCAAAGACAATCTCCCCCTGAATAAATTCTGCCAAGAAAACCCTGTGATAGGTTTGGCTCAAGGTCACTGTAAGTTGGACTTGAAGGCACCACAACAACAAAAAACAACCACGAAAGTTTCTGTAATAGGCAATTCAGCTATTGGTTAGTTACAACAAGAAAATATAATGAATATTACAAACAATAAAACAATGTTCAAAATATGCTGTGTATGGCCCTAAAAATATATGAACCCTCAAAATGTGAAGATCTTGCACTCTAGGCAGCCTTGTATAAATATGGTAATAGGGTGGGGAATACTGTATTAGTAAAGGTTGAGTATCCCTGGAATTTATCTGGAATTCCAAAATACTCTAAAGTCCAAAAGTGTTCACATGGGTGACTGAGATAGCAACACTTTTGCTTTTTGATGATTCAGTGTACACAAACTTTGTTTCATGCACAACATTATGAAAAACATTGTGTACAAAATTACCTTCAAGCTATGTGTACAAGGTGTATATGAAGCATAAATGATTTTCATGTTAAGCCTTGGGTCTCATCTCCATGATATCTCATTATGTATACTGTATCCAAAAAAAATTCCAAAGTCCAAAACACTTCTGGTCCCAAGCATTTCAGATAAAGGAGACACAACCTGCCATCTCTTTGCCCTTCATATATTCCTAACTATAAAATGTCAGAAGAAAAAAAAAAACCCAGACAGCAGCTCTCTTCTTCATCTCATCTTCTAGAGAAGTGGTTCTCAACCTTCCTAATGCTGTGACCCTTTAATACAGTTCCCCATGTTGTGGTGACCCCCAACCGATGGTCTTGGTTCCTAAGACCATCGAAAGTATGTGTTTTCTGATGGTCTTAGGTGAACCCTGTGAAAGGGTTGTTTGACTCCCAAAGGGGTTGCGACCCACAGGTTTAGAACCGCTGTTCTAGAGAGAACAGTTGTTTGGAGGGAGGTTAGTATCTCAGCACTGTGGTGGCCAGATAACCATTTTAGGGAGATTCTAGTGATGCAGGCTTACTTACCTGATACATGAGAGTCTCAGACACATGAGGGTTTACTAATAAATAAATAAATAAAAACTTTATTTCTAGCCCGCCTTTCCAGAGATCAAGGCGGGTTACAATGGTGGATTTTGCAATCCAACAACATACAATTTACAATAAAAACATTGTCAGAAATTTACAATTACATTATATAAAACATTATATAAAACAACAACAATAACAATTCCAAGATAGCAGCAATTGTAACAACGGTGAGGGGGAGAGGGATCATAACAGGGCTATTGGGGGTATGCCTGTTTGAAAAGATACATTTTCAGCCCTTTTTAAAATTGGGCTGGGGGGGGTCGAGCAGAGCTCGTCGGGGATTGAGTTCCAGAGCTTAGGGGCCGAGGTGGAAAAGGCCCTTTGTGCAGTGATGTCTCCTCTAGCATCTGGAACTCTTAGGAGATGTTTATCACTCGATCTGAGCGTGCGGGGCGGATTATATGGAGAGAGGCGGTCCTCTAAGTACCCTGGGCCCAAGCCATTTAGGGCTTTATAGGTGATAACCAACACCTTGTATTGTGCCCGGAAGCGAATAAGCAGCCAGTGTAGATCTTTAAGTACCGGTGTTATATGGCTGGCCCTGGAAGATTGGGGCTATGTTGTCTGCAGCATTGAGTGTGCATATCGTGTGTGAGAGAGAGAAAGACTAAGGGCCCAAACAGACAGGCCAAAATAAAGCTGCTTCGGGTCACTTTGGAGGTATGCTGTTTAAATGATGTATGTGTCCTAAGAGGACAGAAACCACACCAAAGTCACACTCCAGTCCTAAGGACTGGAGCGCAGCTTTGGCACAGCTTCTGGACTCTTAAGAAGCGTGTGTCATTTAAACAGCATACCTCCAAAGTGACCCAAAGCTGCTTTATTTTGGCCTGTCTGTTTGGGCCCTAACAGACAAGACCCTTACTCAAAGGTCATACAAACGTCAGTGACAAACTATTGCTCAAATTACTGCATAGCTGTTGGATCTTCTGGCAGTTAATGTTTCTTTGGTAACCACATTTTAAACCAATATTTTCTTCTCAATTTTGTCTGAGACTTCATTTTTCATGAGAAAGAGGTATAAATCTCCCCTATGATATCTAAGGATCCTGCTATTACTGTTGCTACTGTCCTGGGGAACCTCCTGGTGAATGATGAATGAATTGAAAAATAATATTCAACTGGAACTTACAAACAACAGCTTTACATCTTAGAGTGGTGTTGGAGGATGACTACAGGCTCACTTTTCAGTTTTTGCTTTTCTTGTTGCAATTGTTTATTTTTCTTGTTGCAGTTGACTGATTTATATGCATTTGTGATATTGATTTTGTTTCAAAATTTCAGTACAAATTATTTGTGCAGTCCGATAGTCTCAAAAAGAAATCCCATTGATTCTAATGAGACATGCCCAAGTATATGTGTAGATGCTTGAAGCTGAATAAAGAACTTTGTTTGTAGAGAGGAGTGGATTGTGAAGAAAGATTTTAAATGATTAAGATGGTGATTTTTTTTCAAGTTGCAAATTATTTCATATACATGTTAGCTTTCTGCTCCTCAAATTGTACTGCAATCTTCCATTAGAGAGAACAAAATGTTGCAAGGAATTATATAGGACCAAGGTGTTTGTGCACTATATAGATTTATTAGTTTCAGATACCTGTCTAGGGCTGCAGTCTTTTACCCACAAACCTGGAAGAAAGCCTGTATGAACTCACTTCCAAATAAGATTGCACAGGAATGCATTGAAAGACAGATATTGTTATTTTATTGCTATAAAATACATAATAACAATTAAAAAAAGAAGTGCTCCACACTCTTAATTATTGATGCACATCCTTTTTAAAGGTTTACAGTATAGTATAAAATATGTGCCCATAAGCACTGAGAGAAAGCATGAATTGTCTTTATTATTATTATTACACTAAACTCCTACTGCCTTTTATTTTATATCTGGAATGAGATTTATTAATTCTGATGATCGTAAAATCTGAAGGTTGGCAGTTCGAGGCCCAGGTGCTGCATGATGGGGTGAGCTCCCATCACTAGTCCCAGCTTCTGTCAACCTAGCAGTTCAAAAACATGCAAATGCAAGTAGATAAATAGATACCACTTTGGTGGGAAGGTAACAGCATTTGGTGCAGTCATGCTGACCACCAGAGTCATTTTCGGATAATGCTGGCTATTTGGCTTTGTAATGGACATGTGCACCACCCTCTATAGTCGGTTATGACTAGAAATTCATGCAAAAGGAAAACCTTTACCTTTACCTTTAATGACCTTTATACAGAGACATCACTTTTAAAGACTTTCATATAAATGTTTAACAATGTGTCACCCACACATTTCAAAGTGTAGTACTTTTTAAATCCCGAACTTGACTTCTCCTTAAGACTTTGAGAATCCTTTCTATTTTACCATTAAAATATTTAAGGCAAAATATTTAAATAAATGGCACAAAATCACCAACACTAAACAACTGATGAGAAGCCATAGAAGAATTATGGGTTATACTGGATCAGAAGATCAAGAGGATATCAGGGATGAACCACCAGTTCTGGATAGTAAAATAACATGAGAAGCTCAACTTTTTCCATTCTGATTTTGTTTAAATTGATAATGTGAAAAGTGTGTGTGTTTGAGAGTGATATAAAATCTCCAGTGTAGACCACGGTATAATTTGAGAAATGCAGAATTAAAACAGAAACTTTTACCACATGATTCACAGGCCTATATAGGACAGGCACAATGCCATTGGGCCTGAAGAGGAAGAGCCCTCCCCTCCCTCCTTACAACTGTCATCTTCTGGCCTGGGAAGGAGCGAAAGGACAGGCCCAACGCCATTGGGCCCGGCCTCGATTAATAAAAAGAGCCCTCCCTCCAGTCCATCTACCTTGGTCCAGGCCTCAGAGGGAGAGAAGAATGCTGGACCTGATCCCCTCCCCCCTCACCATTCCCTTCTCCTTTTGTGTCATGTCTTTTTAGATTGTGAGCCTGAGGGCAGGGAACCATCTATTATCCCCTCTGTTGTGAGCTGCCTGGAATCCTAGTGATTAGGTGGCATATAAATAAATCATATTATTATTATTATTATTATTATTATTATTATTATTATTATTATTTGCAAGAGATGGAATGTGTATGGGAATGAGTGTCCTGTTTTACAAATTTGTACTGGTCCCACCAAAATATGTTTTGATCCTGGCCATGAGTAAGATGAGACTATTCTGAATGTATTTAGATTATGAAGTACAGTAGAACAGACATTTAATAATATGTGTTTTCTAAGTGCTTCTTTGCAGCAGCAAAGGACAGCAATACAATTATTCCAGTGTACTTTTCATGGAGGATGTGGTGGTATTTTCATAGCTTTGACCTTTTAAAGTGAGGATGGGATATTTATCTTCTCTAACCTAAATTGCCGTTAGCAAGGTGTCCCCCAGCTCTGAAACTTTTTTGCAATCTGACAAAGGCTCTTTCTTGACATGTCAATTCTTGTTATCTACTTCATCTTCTTGACATGTGACACATTTGTCAGCTCACATTCTTTTCAGGATTCCCTTTGCAGGCCCTGTCACAGGTAGAAGAAGATTGTAGCAGTTTGCAGCACATGTCATTTATATTTTCTTCTATACTATTTACTTTTCTTGATGGCAACTCTCCTCTTCATGATATGCCAGTTGACACTTTTGATGTTCCTCACTTGACCATTATGATGAACGGGGGAAAATGAATTAAAACAAAATTTAATGAGCTTTCTAAAAACTTCTCCTTCACCATTTTAGTTCACATGTTGCAAATGTCACTGTTCTATCTCCCACAAGGAGTTTTCTATGTGCTATATAACACTCATAATATCACTAAGAAATGAGTAGGCTATCAAATTTCTGATTAACTGTACATGGGAGAGAGGCATTAAAAAATACAGTTGTGCCATTTTGAGTGCTTGGTTGGTCAAGTGTTGCTTGCAGATCAGCAAGCTGAAAAAAGCCATAAATGAATGGAAGCACATATCCTTCATGTACATTAAGTCTCAGGTTAAACTTCTGGAATCTCCAATTACAAATAATCTCCTCTAGAATGAAAAAGCTTATGCACAAAGCCTTAGAGAGTTTCTGCCCATTTGTGAAGTTTACGGCTTCTATATGGGGGAGATGGTCTAACACAAGGCCTGTGTTTTAGGGCCATAACTACATGTGACATTAAATATATCTACTGTACAGATTTTATTTAAAGAACGAAAGAAAGAAAAAAAAATACCCATTGCAACTAACACATCACTACCTCGTAGGGCATTTCTCTGCAGTGGCATCACTGTGGTATGGGGGATGCAGACTGCATCAGGTGACAACTTAAGGGAGGGTGATACCACTGCTCCTCAAACATCTATGTTTTGGTAAAAATGGGCTGTGGCGTTTACCTGCTTCCCTTTAAGATGGAGTGAGTGGGGTTAAGCTCAGTGGGAGAAGAAAGGAGATGTCCCAGGATTGTTTCTTTAAAATTAAAAACTCAAGTTTCAAAATTTTATTTTTTTAATTTTAATTTTAATTTTTTAAAATTCTTTAAATATTTTCTTTAAAACACCATATTTTACCAAATATTCACTTTAAGCACATGAAACTATGAACCTTATCGCACTCACAGTTTTCCCGTTCCGTTCCTGTTGACAAGGCGGACAGATCAGGAAACGGGCTGACGACGAACGCTATCGCATTAAGTCTTCTTAGCGTTATGTGAACGTGAAAAGAACGATCACTATCGCACACCGCTAATGGAGAAAATGACCTGTTGTTGTTTTTGGACCTCGCTGTGAACAGATATGACCGCACAGCCAGGTCCCATCCCGATGATACCCCGACCATCCCCTGTCTTTGCGCATGCGTACTTTACAAAGAAAATTGCGCGCGGTTTTCAAAGGGAGCTTGGGGCATTCTCGTTCCCTGTGTGTTCTATCCTAAGATGAATTCTCATGTTTTGGTCCTTCTCCATACCATCTCCCGTTACCTGATAATGGAGCAGGAACGGAGAAGAAGGAGGACACTTATGTACCGCTTGTTTTTTTTTTTAAATTGCTCTCAGACATGCCCTTGCTGAGCTCATGGATGTAGAGGACGCACCCCCCACAGATCTTCTTGAATGGCTATCCACATTTCCATCACCTCAGAGATGGTGGTTATGTCCAATTCTTAGGAAGAATTGGTGGCGTGAAGAGGTGATGACTTTGTGGGATGACGACATGTGGGAGACACATTTCCTCATGAAACGTTCAATTTTTTTTGATCTGGTAGAAGTACTCCATACCTACCTGAAATCTTTTTCTGGTATCAAACACTGTTTCCTGCTTTATTTTTCATATAGAGACACGTCTAGATGTTCTATAATTTTGAGGAATGAAAGTCATTAAAACATCTTGCAAGGGAACCTGGTAAAGGAAAGATATCATGATGGCCCGTCATAACTGTAGGGATCGGACGGGGATGCAATTGGAACACCTAGGATATCGCACACAGAGGATTTTCCATTCTCATAACGTTTACTGGTGAGGGAGAATGGAAGAGAATCGTCGGGAACATTTTACGCGAACGGAATGGGAACCCATTGCAAACGTCTCAGTAACGAGGCTATGCGATAAAATCCGTTCCGTTCCATTACCATTGAGACCTTGGAACGTTTACAAACATGTGTGCAATAAACTCCCATGTGTATGTAAATACATTTAGGCTTTGCATATGATATTGTAGTTTAAAGGTATAATTTTAAATTTGCTTGTTGGGAATTATGATTTACGAGTAACATTAGTGCAAAAAACATTACAAAGAATTCTTCATGGTGTGGGATGGAAGGAGGTCAGTGTGTGGGCATGTGTGACACCATGAGTTATCCCACTGAGTGACACCAACCACAATGACGCCAGTTTCTCTGCACTGATTGATGGTTAGATTTCAATGGATTTAATAGGAGATGAAAGATGCTGCTTCCAAATGAATAGCAATGACAATAGGTAATATGTTTGGTTTTACTTAGGATATTATTACACGGGTTTTAAAATTGTAGCAAAAGAATAACACCTTTGGCAGTACGTATCTTTGGCTGCTGCCTCCAGCCCATTGTTGTTGTGCCACTGAAGTGTTGTTAAAGGGCATTTTTCATTGGGAAAGCCCATCAATAAGTGCCACTCCATTCTGTTGCCACCCATTGCTCCACTGGTGTGATACATGAATGTCTGTCGTAGTCTTGATATTAAGCAGTCACATGGTGTCATTCTCCTCCTTCTCCTTCTCCTTCTCCCCCTCTCTATTCCCAGGCAGTCTTTTTTCATTCTTTAAATCACTTTTTTCATTATCATTTCTCTCCCACCCTTCTTTTTTTACTAAATTAAATTCCCATAACTCTGAAACTGTGTGGAAGAGCATGGAAAAACATATTCACACAACCACCTGGCTATAGGCAAGGGGACACACATGCAAGATTGTCAAGCCGCTTTCTTGCCATTAACTCTTCATTTATAGCAATATGAACTGGGCTTCAGGATCAAACATTTCTGGGAAGAAGATATAACAAATGTTTCTTCCTCTGTCAAGGGCATTTCTTTCATTTCACGTGGAGAAAGGAGAGATGTTCACGTACAAGGTTGCTCAGTGTTTGCAGAGAGTCACAAATCACATTTCATTTATCAGGCCTGCAGATGACAGGATATCATCTAATCTCTGGAGAGTCATATTCATTAAAAAGAAATCTTAAGTAATTACAACAATTAATTGACTTGAAACAGTTTCAGATGGTGAAGGTTTACATAATTCATTTTCCAGACCAAACAAGCCTGATGAAGTTAGAAGAACATGTTATTTAGAGTGTTGTAGGAAACTATTCTGCCTATAATCTCTTTAGTTACTTGATTGGGTTAGAACAATTACAGCAAAGTAGGTGGGGCTGGAAATAGGCTTTTCTGCATCATGAAGCTAGTTTGACAATTCATGTCATAATTACTATTAAACCTAATGTGAAATACTCCACTAGAACACTTGCTTTAAAGGCATAACCATAGATATCAATGATGCATATGCATACCCTCCAACAATTTACAGATGAAAACCAGGAGACATGTGGCCAAGCAAAATCAGTGTGTAGCCAAAATAACAAAAGTATTAAGGAGGAAGAAGACACAAGTAAAGAGAGCCTGAGGCACGATATCGAGAAGGCAAGATTCTGCCCACTCTTCTCCTTTCCCCTTGCTGAATTAATTGAATGCAAACTACTTTTGCACTCTGAACTAAGTTTGCAGCAACTGAATTCAGGACAAAGAGGGAAAGTGGGAGGAGGAGAGAAACTAGTACATTTGAAAAGTAGCTGAAAAAAGTGGGACGACGGAGGATTAATCAGGACTGTCCCTGCTAAATTGAAATAAATGGAGGATATACACATGGATGCATATCAGTCAAAAACATATCATGATGCCTTATCATTTTATGATGTAAAACATAATATATACATAATATTGTATTTGAAGTAGTAGGAGCTAATATCCATTGTATCAACAAATGACAGTCCAGCAAGGATTTTAGGCAAGCTAAAATCCATTGGTTTCAATATGTAAAACTATGGAATTTGCACTCAGACACTCATCTCTGTGCTTAAGCCCTCTTTCTCTTTAGAGTTTCTAAACCTAATCTAACTGTGCATGATGGGACGAAGTTGGTAGTACATGAGCTATGGTATACATGAACAATTCTTCAGTGTAGGGATGTTAGGATGGCCACTTACATATCTTTAGAAAAGTACAAAATATGAGACAGATTTTCATGACAGTGGCATGTATTCACCTATAAGTACTGATGCAAATATAGAAATGATCAGCATAATTTAAATTGAACTACTGTGTATCTCACTGTAATGGAGAGGACAATTACCAGGTGCCCTGTGGGTCAGCTGAGTCCGTTATCTAGCTGTTATCTCTTGACTGGAAAGATCAAAGTGCCTACTGTGACTACTTATGGCTCTTTATGTTTTATACTAGACTTGATGCACTGTCATACAATTATAATGGTATATTGCACTTTAATTATCATGGCAATAGCCTATAGAATCCTGGGGTTTGTTGTTTGGTGAAGCACTAGAGCTCTCGGTCAGGGAATTCTAAATACATCTCCCTGAACACCAAATCCCAGGATTCCATAGGGTGTTCCATATGTTGAACGGGGTCTTGGATTGGACAGGCCTTTCGAGGATGCTTACAAACAGAGGAGTGTCCTGTGTAAGGTAGTACACTTGTTGGCCATCCTAGGGTGGATCTGCTAGTGAACCTGCCAACTGGCAGGTTCACAAACAGACACTTGACACATTGACTGGCACAAGGATAGGCAGGTTTACAACCAAAGACTCAACACCATACGGTAAATGGTGAGGCAATTTAAACATCACCCCAGCAGTTGCTCGTGGAACAGTAGTTTCTGGTAATGCTTAAAGTGCTTGTTTGGGAGACCCTTAACCGCATCTGGGTTAAGAGTCGCCACTATAGTGTAGTAAATAAGGCAAATAGGTTCTTATCTCATTTCACAGCTGAGCAGTGTATTGCTAGATAAATCAAATCAGTGTAAATGGCTTCATCTAATAAACTGGGTCAACATATAATGTATTTGTTCAGGTTTACACTTTCATTGATTCTCATTTGATTTAAGAAATGATATTTCAGTTTATGTTAGCAACATTTTTAGTGTCCTCCTGAAGACAGAGAGAAAGAGAATGAGAGAGAGCAAGCGTGAGAAAGAGCAAAGAGCTTCATGGGCTGATGTTCTTCGGGGGGGGGGGGGGGGCTGTCCTAAGTTCCTTTTTGTCTTTCTGTGTTGAGGAAAGAATGGTATGTTAGAGATGGGGGCTGGGGGGAAGGGAATCAGAGTTACATCTCTTCATCTGCATTTTCCCAATAATGTTTTAGTGATGTTTGCTAATGTATCATTCATTAACCATCAGCCACTATAAAAAACATAATCTATCTCACAAAGTGGACATTATTATCGCATTAAATCATTTCACAATATACCTGAACGGTTCCACATGATGGGCCTGGCCTGACTGCGTTCCTCTGCCTCGGGGGCAAACTCTTCCACAGTAATGAGATACGAGGTCTGTCTGTGATGAATATGATATTATTCGTGTCAGTGGCTGTGGACTGCACCCAGAATATTTCTTTCTACAGGTCCCTCCCTCTGCCTCCCCCTTCCCCCATTGCAAAGGAACTCAGGCAAAGCACTATTAACCCAGTAAATGAAGCTCTAAAGATCACAGAGTCTGTTCATTAGTTGACAAGATTGTGACTAATCCAATTTTTCTTGCAGGGAAAATATGCATACTTCTGTAGCATCTGAATATGGCAGGGAATGCAATACAGACAGATACATGTTGGATGTTTTGTTCTTTCAATTCCTCATACCTCTCCTCCTCTCCCCTTTTTTGCACAGATCACATTATTTTATTCTTTGAAGGTAATTAAAATAGGATCCTCTGAATGGCAGCAGAAAAGCAAAGCAAAGGAGCCAAGGAACGAGTAAAGATGGATGGAAAATAACAGAACCCAGAAAAGGAAAATGGGGGTAGTAGACAGGAGGAGACTAGTAGCACCTATAAGGCTAACTGATGTACTTTAGCATGGGGTTATGTGGATATTAATGCATGTGTTCAGTTGCACTGGTGGGTACAATATTACAGCCCCTGGAACGTTATTTTTCAAAAGTAATCCATTCATTACTCACTGCTGCCTTTAAAAAATGACTAGTTCCTCTTATGATCATTACTGTGAAGAAAAAAGACTTGTTATTCTCTCATTGATAAAAGATAAAATATTGCCACCCCACTCTCTCCCGTGCCAGCATTCTTTGAAGCCAAACTCTTCCAGAACGTGGCCACATAGCCTGAAAACCCCACAAAACTGATGGTTTCTGGCTGTGAAAGCCTTTCACTTCACATAATTAGAAATTGTTTCTTGTTACACCAATTACATAACTTTTTATAATATTTGTTATATTCCTATTAAAATGTAAGATTATCAGACCCTCCCTAACCAAACAGTAACTAACTACAGATAATAATGATATTTCTAAATTGTAACTACCAAGTTCTGGAGAATAGTGCATAATGTTGTGCTTGGTGGAGTGGACTTATTCCCAGTTTGTCCACCTGAATATTCAGTATGACACCAACGCAGACAGGAGGATTGGAGAGAGAAGGTAGATGGAGAAGGAGCTGCCATCATTCCCATAAGGATTCCATTTCCCTCATGAGGAACCTATTCACCTCAGCACCAAATTTAAACATGATATTCATTTATGTTTCGTATACACCTTAAGAACATAGGCTGATAGTAATTTTATATACATTAAAATTTTAACAATTTTGTGCATGAAACAAAGTTTGTGCACACTGAACACCAGAAAACAAAGATGCCACTATCTCAACCACTTATGTGGGCAATTTTGGACTTTGGGATATTTTGGATTTTGGAATTTCAGATAAGGGATACTCAACCTGCATTTTTCTATACTATTCTAAACTTTTTTTTTTTTGGTAGTACAACAGACACAAAATAAAACGTAAGTCTCACTGGCCCTGTGTGGACCTAAGATAATGAGCCAGTTGGACACACACCTTTGAAACTCAAATGCACAATTCTCAGTTCCATGCAGAATACCTTAAGGATTCTTCAGCCATACAGACCCACAAGGATGCAGCTGTCAAACACTCTTACCTGAAGTTTAATTCATTTTTGTTCTCATCCAATCTGTCTAACATGGAGCCTTCTGCAGTCTTATAAACTGTCATCAAAACATGGCCTATGCAAATATTTTAGATAACCTATATGAGGTTTGTAAATATACAAGGGCTATTATGTATTATTGAATGGTGGGCATCTTTAGGGGAAAATATGATAGGAAAGCAAACAACACAACCAGCATAAACAAAAATACATCATTACTTATTACCTTGTAACTCTGGACCTGATTTGAAGGCTGTCCTCTTGTGGATGTACTTGAATGTGCAAATGATAGCACACATGCCTCACCTGTCAGAAGTGAGGTGGCTGTTTCCAAGGAAGAAGACTTTTTTTGCTGTGGAATTCTCTCCTCAAGGAAGCTTTCTTATTGCTTTGCCTTATATCAATACTGCTGTGCTTTAGATCAGTGGTTCCCAATCTTTAGTTCCCTAGATGTTTTGGATTTCAGCTCCCATAATTCCTGAGTGTTGGCCAAGTTGGCTGGGGCTTCTTGGATCTGAAGCCCAAAATAAATGGAGGATGAAAGGTAGTAACCATTTCTTAAAGGAGATTATTGCACTGCCCTTTTGCATCCTTCCCTCCTGACTGAGGTATAGGTTGAAAACTTTTAAGCATAGATTTTATCGCATACCTCTGTACCCCATGTTGGAGGCACCCTGCACCCGCTCATCGCATCCCAAATCCGATTCGGACTTCTCTGGCACTTTTTGAAAGAATGGGATTTTCCTTTTCATTGAAAAGTACAGGAGAAGTCTGGATTGTTTACAGGATGCTATGGTTGCGTATGGGATGCCTTCAGCCTGGGCACGAAGGCGTGTGATGAAATCCATGGTTAAAAGTTTTCATCCCATGCCTAGGGTGAGAGGAAAGGATGGGAAAAGGAAGTGCGATACTCACCTTAGACTCTAGGCAAAATCATCTTTTAGTTTAGTCCTGTTGATTTATTGTACTGCATGTTGGTTGTGTTGAAATTTACTGTACATGACTCTGAAATTTAGAAATGAATTGTGGTACAGAAAAAAACAGAAGTGAAAGTGGAACCTCATTTGAATGGCACAATAAGCCATTTTTTGTTAGTTGTTCAAGCAATGGCAAATGACCAGACAAACCATAGCTTGCTTTCCCCATTAGTGGCTTGTTTCTGGTTCATATTTCTTTTACTATTTTGTCAGCTCTTGTTTCAGAGTGTTTCTATATAGAAAATACCGATGCTATAAGTCTAAACTGTGAAGATTCCTATCAGTTTAGGATTCTTCTTGTCAGGTTTTCTCAATGGTCAAAAACATGTTTTTCAAGCATTTCTTGAATATTTTCAATTATTCTTTCTGTCCTAGTTTCACTCAAACATAACCCCATGCAATACAACTACTGTGCTTATTCCCAAGAAAATGCGCAAAGGAACATGGTCTAATTTAATTCAATATTATTTACACTTCTTGGTGATTTTGCACAAATAATAGAACTAAATGAAAAAGGTGCCTTTAAACCTGTTGTATTATTTATGGATTGTACAAATGATTCACTGTGATGGATTCCTATACTAGGCTTAGGTGCTGAAGTATATGAGGTTGCATGAGAAACAGAAATGAAAAGGGAGAAGTCTGTAAAAGGTATATTTCTTAATCATTATTTTGGGTAGGCTTGACACAGCCAAGTATTAGTTATAGCTGTTCATGTTGCATACATCTCAATTTACAAATACAGATAGCTAGCTGGCTACAGACAGATATAAATTCTGACCTTAGTGATTCTTAAGACCAGTTCTTTACTGATTTAATATTGTTTCATAGTTTGTCCTGTTAAATCAAAAAGTTTTCCATTATACATAATGCAAAGATCAGGGCTGTTCCACAGACATTTATTCATTATTAATATTGATAATAAAGGATTGTTTATGAGGCTACAGATGAGATTTTTATCTTCAAAAACTTAAAAGGGGAAATTTATTTTTGCTTCAGGACAAAGATGAAAAGAGTCAGTAATGGGAAAGTATAAGCATCAGCACAAAACTGTCAAGCTTATTCCATTCCCAAAGATAACTCCACTTTATGACAACAGATTAAAAACAAAATAAAATGTTTTTAATGTAACAATCCTTAAAAAACCTTAATTGTTGGGAAATTGAGGGGCTTGAAAGAACAGATTCTGTTCTTTCAAGAGATGCCTTTCAGTGATTCTTTCTCTTTCCTATAGAAGTGTTCTTGAATGCCTCCTGAAAAGACTACAAGGCAGAAAATACATCACTGTCTAAATGACTTTGGAAGATTTTTGACAGCTACCTTTTATGGCTCTGATGTCTTTGAGGCTTTAGACCATTAAATAAACAAATAACAGAATTTAAATGCAATGGGAAAATAAAATGT
This sequence comes from Sceloporus undulatus, assembly GCF_019175285.1. Taxonomy (NCBI): domain Eukaryota; kingdom Metazoa; phylum Chordata; class Lepidosauria; order Squamata; family Phrynosomatidae; genus Sceloporus; species Sceloporus undulatus. The sequence goes on from NC_056525.1 coordinate 169,198,369, forward strand.
CATCTAGCAGTGTGAGTCTGGTAAAAAGCAACTCTTTAGTAATGTAATATTATTTTGTAGTGGGGGATAGTATGGTTGCCAAACTATCTTTAAGCCCTCAGGGCTGTGCAACACCCCTAAATTTTTCAAAAACATTTTAAAAAATGCCCCTGCCATGTCTCCTCAGGATAAATTGTGACACATACTCCCCAGCCATACTAGGCCCAGAAGAAGCTTTTAGAAACAAAATAAACCAAAACAAACACACACTCTGCCCCTGAAATCAGCAGGAGGCTTGCTGAGTCAGGGCTGTCCCAGTGAGATCCTAAAACTATGAAGTGGGAGGTTGGTTTACATTTTATTTGGGATGGCTCTTCTGGTTGAACATAGTCCTCTTTGACACCAGTTTAACTCAGTGCCACTCTGGCCATGTCAGCACAGGTCAAATAACATGTCTTCCTCACATCCTGAGCATGGTTAAATATTTGTGCCAGCTACTCCGTTCTGCTGTGTCATGTAAAGCATGAAGTGTCAAATCATCTCCCAGTAGGGGCTGACATTTTAAAAATGCTCGCTGTAGCAGTCACACCAATTATTGTTGTTCATAGCTGCTCATGAGTCATGGCAACCCTGTGTATGAGACATCTCCAACTCCCCCTGTCCTCTACTGTTCAGGTCTTGTAGATTGAGGCCCATATCCTCCCTGATTGAGTCTATCCATCTGACATGCAGTCGTCTTCTCTTTCTGCTACCTTCTACCTTTCCTAGCTTTATTGTCTATTCTATTGATTCATGAGTTCCCATGATGTGGCCAAAGCATGACAGCCTCAGTTTAATCATTTTGGCTTCTAGGGGTATTTCAGGCTTGATCTGCTCAAGGACCCATTTGGCTATCCACAGTATTGTCAGCACTCTTCTCCAGCACCGCATCTCAAATGAATTGATTATAATATTTGCTTTTCTCTGTCCTCTCCCCAAAGCAACATGGCATCCAAAACAGAGTGCTTTATTCTACTTGCTGTTGGTTGGGCTGACCTTGCATGATGTTGTAAATAAAACACACACCTCTTTCTTCTGCATTGCCAAAACAGAACAACAATTTGAGCTGCACTCTGATTGGAGGGAGGATAATGAATGGAAAAATGATCCTCTTGCAGTCAGGTTGTCTATATTTTATAGGCAGGAAGCGAATAACTTCAAAACATACCAGCCAGCATATTGCTGCATCTGACTTTCTTCTGCATTTAGCTTTAATTCTGTGGCAATTGTGGGACTCTCATAACCTGGGGAAGCCACTCATTCATATATTTCCTGAAGCAGGGGAAATTTAGTTTACATAGTGGCCATTTCCATATAAATATTCAGTTTACATCTGGCAAAATGCCATTCTGGCTAACTCTAGTACACTGAGAAGGTGAATTTAACATCTGATTAACCAGAACCGTTTATAATAAGAAAAAGAGTCCTTTAAATTAGAAGTTAATTTAGATAATTTGTCATCTCTACCAGTGTCCTCCCCTGCCTTTCCCTACCAGCAATATGCTAATGAGCCACATAAAGTAATTGTCAGTCACAACTGCATATCACTCTGCCATTGGAACAGCCCAAGATCTAATTAAAGCCATGTTAGCAGTAACATCTGGGGTTTCTTCTAGATGCTGATTAGGAAAACCTTTGGAAAGACAACAACAACCTTGAAATGGCACCCTACCTTGAGAAGGCATGAGAAAGAGGAGAAGCAAGTGGAAAAAACACACAGTGCAGTGAGCACCAGGGTTAAGATAGAGCTTTGATTGAAAAATAGACACCTCCAATCCACCAATGGACACAGCTGCTTAGCCCATGCTGGCCTGCTCATTATTTCAGCCTGAGGAAATTACATTTTGTTGACAGTGCTGGTTAGCCACAACTAATTTGTATTTGAGTGCCATGAATTTGTATCACAGACGTGTTTTCAACTGAGTAAATACTGAGGGGTCAACCACCTTAGATTGCAATCCCATGTGAGACAAGACCCAATGGATGCTCTAGTGTGGCATGAATTCTCCTCAATATTTATTTATTAATTTCAAGGATTTATTTCCTGCCTTTCTCCCACAATGGGATTCTTGTATGTATCTCAATAGCTCTATTTCATGTTTAATTTTTAAAAAACTGTATTTGTAAGAGTTCATTCAAGGTTCTCCCATCACCATTTGTATCTTCATAAAATCCCACAAGGCATGAGGAAGGTAAGAGGCAGTGACTAAACCATGGTCACCCAGTGAACTTCAAGCCTGGGTCTCCTTAACCCTAATTTAGTACTCTAACCACTCACAGATCATTAACTTGTGTACTGATTTCAAACCCGGAAGCCTTCCAACTTTGAAAAGCAGTCTCTGAAGCATGTGTGGGACCTGGGATGCAGCCAGGCTGCATTCACCTGGCAGAATCCATGACAAATTACATGCGATAATTCCCACCTGCATTCCGCAACCCAGTTGCATCCTTTTGCGGTGCAGTTGGGTTTTTTGTCCATGTGATAAGCTCCTATATATATAGAAGTGAGCCTCAAATACTACCCTTCTACCAGCAGGGCCAGTTCTATTATTATTTGTGTGATGCGCTATTAATAATATCAAACAGCAAAACAGTTTTTAAAAGTGAAATTTTGGTCTTTTGATAGCAAATGTGGACTTACACAGCTTTGCTCAGTGATAGACCTTATTAGGTGTTGAATGTGCAGTATAGGGAGACGTATTTGCAGTTTTCAGCTAGAGAGATTTAGTGACCGACCAAACTTCAAATTCATGGTTCCGTTGGATATTGCCATGGCACTTAAAGGGGAATCATAGTGTGATAACTGTGTAGTGTGAAAGAATTCCTGGACTGGGGGGGGGGGGTTAACATAAATCACTCTTTTCAGGTACTGGTGTGCATGAATAAAATTAGCATATGTGAATATATTCACAGATGTCACACCTGACTTGACAGCATGCTTCATTATGTTATGGCTGTGCACAGGTTATGTTTTCCATTTATGTATCATGGAAAAGGCTGGAATGCAAATTGAGCCAGGAAATATTATTTGTGTGATGCTCCATTAATAATATCAAATAGCAAAACAAAAATTTAAATATGAAGTATTGGTCTTTTGATAGTGCAAACTTACGTAGCTTTGCTCAGCCTTGGACATTATTAGGTACTCATAAGCAGGTCAGTTTTAGACTTGGTGTTGGACACATCACAGGCATACATTGGGAATTGTAAACTATTTTTTTTTCGAGACTGGCCTTCAATAGAAATACCTCTCTTCTTTACAGACTCGTTCACCCTTTCCTCAGACATCTGGTTCTGTGGCACAGCAAAACATAAAAGACAGGGCAGGACTTTACATGGCTCTGTGAAATGGTGCTAAAGGGGAAAAATGGAATATGCAGGACCTTTAGAAAGGGTGAAACAAAAGCCCATAATGTACAGCATATTATAAATCAAACCAGTCATGGAATAACTGCCTTAAGTGTATGGTCTTCAAACAAACAAAGGGGAGAAACAGTTCTAGGGGTGTTTTGATCCTTCTCTGCTTTTCCTTGTATCCTCTTTTGTACAGTAAAGCAATCTCTTGGCCAAAACTAAAACAATCAAATAAACAAACTGAAAGATAAATAGGAAAGGCTGTCAGTCAGACAAATGATTGGAAAAACAACTGTTATTTTAGGCAACATTTCCATCATCCAGAGGCAAAGGGTAACTAGAATCAGCTCTTCCCATAACCCAAATTGCTGGCAATAAAAATAGCATCCATTTATATGCACACAACTAGTACACACCAGCTGGCCACAATCTAGCAAGGAGCACTTTCAGCATGAGCTTGGAACATATATACAGTATATATATTCCAAAAACCACCTGGGTGCAGTTGCTACCTAATACCATTTTGCTTCATGAGCTAATGGATAAGATGGCCTATTTTCATTCTGTGTGTAGAAGCTGACTGGGTTGAAACTTTGCTCTGGATACTGTCCTCCAATATATCTGACACATAGTTGGGAAGGACACATTTTGCGGTGGAAGGGAATAGCCATGGAGTCTGGTAAGACCAGCTGATAGTGTGCCATGATCACTCTCCAGCATCTGCCATATGATAGCAGCACCTCACTTTGATTAATGATAAGACCTGCCCTATGTATTTCAGAACGATAACACAGCCCTGTGATTAAAAACCTTATTTCAATATTGTAGCTGTTGTTAATATATTTTAGGGTGCTGAATTTGAAATACAATAAAAATGCCGTACCACACAGGGTTCTTTAACAAATTCAATACTTTTTATCAATACAGTTGTTACTTAGCTTTGATTAAATGCGGACACTGATGTTACAGTGTGATTTCTTTTAGTGATTTTCAGTGGATTTTTATGTTTCATATCAGCAAATGAAAGTCTTTTGAAAGTTTATTAGAAGACTTTGGGCTTGTCTACACTTAAAAAAAAAATCCTGACTTACCCTGAGATGGCAGCAATATGGACACACGACATTATGAGTAGTTTGTGGTGTGTGTGTGGAGTTTTTATGCTTGTTTTGTGGATAGTTCGGGGGGGGGGAATCACATTTTTCTTCAGCTTTTCTTGGAAAATCTGGATGTGCGATAAATGTGGTCAGAGGATTTGCATTGTAAGTGGTGGAGAAACCTGGGCTGTGTGGGAGGAATGACAGAAATGTTCTTGTAAGGAAGTGACGAGACCCCAAGAAACAGAAGAACTGAGTGGCTCGATCATCATTTTTTTAAAAATAAAGGCTGCTGCATTTGTGCCCATAGTCACATATAAATACTCTGGATTTTACTGTATGTGTAGACAAACCCTGTAACTCCTTTCTTACTCTTTGCAGGCTAATTCTTTGCAGGATCATTTCATTCAGTCACATATTACAACATCGAAATGCCAAAGCAAGTTGTGAAAAGGCTGCAAATCTGAAGTCACTTTTGGATTTAGAATACTAAATTCCTATAAAACCTGCATACATTTTTTTTAAAAAAAAGTTTTTATGATCCTCAGTTTTTTAGGCCTATGTAATCTATATAGGAAACCTTGCTTCTGTATGCAAATCTTTCATGCTGAATCAAGCCAAATGTCAGTGATTATAAAGTTTCCTAAGCACCCTTTCCATATTAATAATAGAAGCAAGCAGTGGTTTGCCAAGCCTTGGTTTCTGTCCCAAGGGACCTTTATCTTTAATACATTCTCTTAAAGGACAGCCATATATACACACTTTTCATTACCCTTAATTTTTTAACCAGTCTGATTAATTTATACAGAGAGCACGTAATAATAGCTAATTAACACTTATGACTTTTGAAATGAAAAGACCTTTGGAGAGATTACCATTGATTGAGAAAAGATTTTTGTTTGTAACATTAAAAATGGAAGAGATGGAGAGACATTAAAGGGAAATAGCAAGAACTCTGAAGTTGGGCTTTTGAGGCAAGTGCCTCCTCTCTTGTTTCACTGATCATCAAGCAAATGAAAACAGCAACTGTTGCCCCAGATTTAGGAAATACTTCTACTGGATACTGTTGTCAAAGGCTACCATTATATTAACTTATTATAAAGTTATCTATTATTCAGAATGACCTTTAAATACTTGGAAATTAAGTGACAATTTACACAGGAAGATAATTGAAGTTATGTCCTTATTACAAAAAAACTAACTCCTTGGTGTGTTCCCCACAAATATGGTGTGAGTTTTATCATCTTGTATTGACTGTTGCCTTTTAACATCTTAAAAGAACTCTTTCCCATCTGATTTTGGAAGCTAAGCAGGGTCAGCTCTGGTTAGTATTTGGATGAGAGGCTGCCAAGAAATACTAATTGCTGAAGATGAAGATGCCAGCCACAGATACTGGCGAAACATCAGGAATAAACTCTCCTAGTACATGGCAACATAGCCTGAAAAACCCACAAAAACCTATGGATGGCGGCCATGAAAGCCTTTGATTCCTCTTCTGAGTATTTCTTGCTTAAGAAAGTTCTGTGCCTTTCATGGCACCTATAAGGGGACAGGCAACTTGTAGAGATGCTGAAAAGAATTCAGATTTAAATCATACACTTACATTTTTTCATAATTAAATTTGAAATAGGGCAGCTTCTTTCAAAAATTCTTTAAGAATAGACAGCCAGTATGGTGTGGTGGGTTGAATTCTGGACTACGACTCTGGAGATCAGGATTCAAATCTTCACTCAGCCATGGAAACCCACTGAGTGACTTTGAGCAAGCCACACTCTCTCAGTCACAGAGAAAGGCAAAGGCAAATACCCTCTGAACAAATCTTGCCCCTCTCCAAAAAAATTCCTGTGATAAGTTTGCCTTAGGGTTTCCAGAAATGATTTGAAAGCACACCACGACAGATGCTAATAACACTCCTAACTTGATAATCCTGTCTTCTGCACAAAGCCCCCCTCTGTTGGAGGATAAAAATGTATACTATACAGCTTGCCCTTTCACCCTTAAGTTAGCCTATTGCCATCAGATCCCGTTAATACTCCTGTTAACACCAAATGACAGCTCCATGACACTTTACCATTGGGAGGAGTGTGTAGGGACATTTTATTCACAGGAGAAGGATAGTAGAAGTGCACAGGGGTGTGATCTCCAATCGTGCAATTAGTCCAGTTTAAGGATGGGAGAAGGATGGCAGAAGGACGCTGTCCCTCCCATGTGATAATCTCCTAAATCATACCATTTTCACCAAAATCAGACTCCTTCTAGAAAGACTTCTGCTCTAGTCATTTCTCAGTTATTACACTCTTCTTTTGACTTGTCTTCCTTTAAATCAGTGGTTCTCAACCTTCCTAATGCTGTGACCCTTTAATACAGCTCCTCATGTTGTGGTGACCCCCAACCATAAAACTGTAGTGTCTTGTGTTTTCCAATGGTCTTATGCAACCCCTGTGAAAGGGACGTTTGAACCCCAAAGGGGTCATGACCCACAGGTTGAGAACCGCTGCTTTAAATCATCTTTGTCCTCTCATTTCTATTTAACATTCTACATACTTGTTTTCTGGTCTGTTGTTTGGATCATCACTTTTGATGTTCCTTCATTAGCTGCTTATCTCTTTTAGGATTCAGAAATTTTTTTGAAGCCCTATATTATTTAATTCTGATTACTGTTTTTAAAATCTCAGTTAAAACATTTTTGCTTTCAAATACTTTTGGAACCTTGGTTTAATTTTACCATTATAGTGACCTTGGGCAAGTCACATACTCTGAACCTCAGAGGAAGGCAAGCCCCCTGAGAACAAATCTTGCCAAGAAAACTCCATGATAAGTTCACTTTAGGGTCACCGTAAGTTAGAAAGGACTTAGAAAGAACAGCAACAACAATAATATTCAAGAATGTGAAATGAACAACCAAGTTAAACAAACCTTGCAAAAAAGCAAAAAACACATTGTCAACCATTTGAAAGCTTTTTCTAAAATACATACATGGACATTTTTTTCTTTTCATCAGCTTTGACTTTTATTATTATTTATGGCCAAACTTAGCTCTTTAAAACAACATACCAGGGAGTCAGGCTTCTCTGTTTTTCCCCTTTTGCGTTTCATGCATGGTCACTAAGGGATTTTGGAGAGAGCTGCTGTTTACCTTCCCTGTCGCAAGCAGGCACACACAACTACAGTTGGATTTTCTGTCGCAAAACCCTGCTTTCTTCCCGTGTTAAGCTTCATTCTGCTGCAACCTGACACTGGAAATCTGTGTTTCTCCAGTCCTCCTTCACCATGCTCCCAGTACCTATGTGGCTAAAAATCTTCCAGCTAGACAGAGGATGACAGAGGGGGTCTGGACAGGCATAAAAAGACTTTGCAAAGTGAACTTTTTGTCAGAAGCTTAACTGAGGTAAGCCTGTAGATCTAAAAAAATAAAAAATAAAAACAAAATGGAAAACCCCATGGACTATCTATCTACCCATTGCCTTCTCCCAGGTTATGTTGATGACTTAAAAATAAAATAAATAGAAATTGTGAATGGGACACTATCTTGTCTACTGCCTGAGGCAGAAAAATGTTTTTGGCTGGTCTTGCATGCAGCTGCTTTGTGAATAAAATTTAGCCCTGTATCCATACCAGAGCAAACATTTTGGAGTGAATCAGTATACAGTAGGCCCTCTTTATCCACAGAGTTTTCAACCAAAGATTCAAGTATCCACTGCTAGAAAATGTAAAAGAAAAGTATAAATTCCAAATATCAAACCTTGATTTTCCATTATATATCAGGGACACCATTTTGCTAGGTCATTGTATTTAATGAGACTTGAGCATCCATGGGTTTTGGTCTCCACAGAGGGTCCTGGAACCAAACTCCAGCAGATAACCAGGGCCCACTGTAGTCTGTTCTTATCTCATTTTAAATGCAACAGAGTTTGGCTTGTAGGATGGATGGCTAGCTGCTACTGAGCTGTTTGACAGTGGAATATGCTGCTTTGGACTGTGGTGGCATCTCCTTCTTTGGAGTCTTTGGAGGCTGTATGGCCATCTGTTGGGAATATTTTTATTGTGTCTTCCTGCATGGCAGGGGGTTGGACTAGATGATCCTTGCAGGGACTCTTTAAACTCTAAGAATATATTATTACTACTTGGTTGACCATAGTTATCCAAATTTAGAAGTCTTTCTTTGTGCAGTGAGGTCATCTCTGCAGCTCCTATTAGCATTCCAGAAGTGACAGTAGTTTCTCCATTTCATTGCATTCCTGTCCCTGATCTAAATCATGCTGGATGCTTTTGTGCTACAAATCAGACTCAATAAAAATCTAATCCTCAAAGGCAGTGATGAGGAGGATAAAAATCCTACAATATGTATTTATGAAGTTGATTGAGCATGGCAATCTCAGTTTAATAACCTTATATGAATTAGTTTTGAGCTGTAGGGGATTATTTCAGCAGTTAAGTGCAAGTATCCAAGGCTATGTACTAGTTAAGGAGATCAAAGTCCATTTTTACAGATGGTCTGTGATGTTCATCACAAGATGTTAGTGGCACTAATTAAGAATGGGGAAAAGCCAATGTGAAATGCCTTAATAACAAAGGGCTGTTTTTTCAGTGAAAACATAAGACACTCTCATTTTGAATAACAGAATCTCCTTTGTTTGCACGTGTTACTAGCATTTTCCTGCTGAAATAGCAAAGTATCTGACCCTGAAAAATGATCCATGGCAGGAGTTTGTAGGAATGGGTGAGAATTTTATTTGGTTCATCTTTTAAATAATTTTTCAGAATGCACAATTTCCCCCCAGACATTCAACCAGAGGATCTGATCGATTGATTCCTTTCCTTTCCTTTCCTTTCCTTTCCTTAAAAACATTTTAAAGTGGGCAGAAATTAAACTGACAGTGTCTCCAATGGTAGGAGGGGGCAGAATGCTTAGCTCATCAAAATTTGGCTTTAGATCTCTTGTTATTCATCCATGTTTGTGGTGCTGAATTAGGATTGCCACTCCCCTTTTTTTTATCTTTAACATACAGGAAAAACTGGAAATATGTCTCAAAGTGTTCAAGAGATGGGTACTTTATTATAAAGATATTATAAAGATATTATAAAGATATATATATGGGGCATTCTCTATAATGAGTTTGGCTTTCTTTATAATAAAGCACAGAACTATTGAGCACTTTGAGATGTGTCCCCAGTTTTTCCTATGGATTTTGTTGGGTGCTCTCTACAGTGTTTGTCTTTGCTTCTTTTAATAACCTTAACAGCTTTTAATAACCTTAACAGCTACATAGTAGAAAAGTGCATGCAATTCCCATCATAGTGGAAGTGGGAAGTGTTCTGCCCACTGAATTTAGCCAATGCGGATGGCTAAGCATTTTGTTTAACATTTAACATCCCCAACTGGGATGATGAGTGGAACTGGCTGGTATCCTGCTGTTACCTTTGGTCCCTAACTAGAGATAACTGTCTACTACTTGCCTCAGTAAGAACAAAAAATGCATGAAAAGAGTCATTCTGGATCAGACTTAGGACCTTTCTAATTCCACATTCCATTCACATAGTAGCCAGTTTATGCCCATGGCAAGCAGACCAGCAGCATAGGAGTGTAATGGGACCCTCCATTTCATGCTCTGTGATAAATGACTTATAGAAGCACACTACCACTGATACTGGAAACCATCTCCCATAAGTAGCAACTTAAGGAACTGGGTATGTTTGTTCTTGTTTTTGTTAGCTGCCCTCGAGTCGACTCTGGCTCATAGCGACCCTGTGGATGAGACATCTCCAAGAATTCCTATCCTCCACTGCCTTGCCCAGATCCTCAAGTCCTTGCCCATAACCCCCGTGATTGAGTCTATCCATCTGGTTTGTGGTCTTCCTCTCTTTCTTCTACCCTCTACCTTTCCTAGCATTATTGTTTTTTCTAGTGATCCATGCCTTCTTCTTATGTAGCCAAAGTATGATAGTCTCAACTTGATCATCTTTGCTTCCAAGAAGAGTCCTGGTCTGATCTGTTCAAGAACTCGTTTGTTTGTCTTCTTGGCTGTCCATGGTATCTTATGTACTCTTCTCCAGCACCACAGTTCAAATGAGTTGATTTTCTTTCTGTCTGCTTCCTTCACTGTCCAGTCTCACATCCATGCATGGTAATTGGGAATACAGTGGTCTGGATGATTCTAACTTTAGTGCTCAGTTGTATGTATCTTGACCAGTTATTTCATAGCTGCCCTTCCCATTCCTAGTCTTCTTATTTCTTGGCTGCAGACTTCATTTGGGTAAATGTTTGATCCTAGATATGGGAATTCAGTTTCCTGGTTGTCTAGACTGAATTTATGTATTTTTTTCTCTGGTCATTATTTTGTTTTCTTTATGTTCTGCATCAGACCTCTCTTGGCACTTTCATCTTTGACCTTCCTTATTAACTGTTCTAATTCCTTAATGCCTTCTGCTAATATTATGGTGTAGTCTGCCTATCTTAGGTTGTTAATGTTCCTTCCTCCTTTTCCTGATTCTAATTCTGTTTTTCTTATGATGTTTTCAGCCTATAAATTAAACAAGTAAGGTGATAGGATGCAGCCTTGCCTGACCCCTTTGCCTGTTGGGAACTACTCTCTTTCTCCGAATTCTGTTATGACGGTGGCCTCTTCTCCTTGCTACAGATTCCACATCAAGACTATCAAGTGTAGTGGCACCCCCATGTCTTTGAGTATGTTCCATAGCTTTTTGTGATCTATACAATCAAATGCTTTGCTGTCGTCTGTGAAACACATGCTGATTCTTTTTTTTCTTTTTTTTTGGAATTCTTTGGTGAGCTCCATTAGCTATCGTATGTTTGTTATGTGATCGCTAATGCTTCTTCATTTTCTGAATTCTTGCACCTCTGGAATTTCTCTCCCCATGTATGGTTGGAGTCTATGCTGCAGAATTTTGCACATTATTTTGCTTGCATGTGAGATTAGTGCTATTGTCCTATAGTTTCTGCAGTCTTTTGTATCTCTTTCCTTGTGGATTGGTATGTGTATTGAGTGTTTCCTGTCTGTTGACCACCTCTTTGTTTTCCATATTCATTGACATATTTTACTTAGCACTAAATTTACATCTATCTGTGTGCATTGTAGCAGGTCAATTGGGATATCATGCATCTCTAATGATTTTTTTTTCCATTTCCTTTATTGCAGATTCCACTTCATTTGCCTGGAGAAAGGAAGGTTAAGAGGTGAAATTATGGCCATGTTTGAATATTTTCAGGAATGTCATATTGAGGACGGGCAAGCTTGTTTTCTGCTGCTTCAAAGACTAGGACAAGGGGCAATGGATCCAAACTACAGGAGTAAAGATTCCACCTAAAATTAGGAAGAACTTCCTGACAGTGGAATATTCTGCCTCAGAGGGTGGTGGAGTCTCCGTCTTTTGAGGTCTTTAAACAGAGGCTGAATGACAATTGAACAGAGCAGTTTGATGCTGTATTCCTGCATGGCAGGGGATTGAACTAGATGGCCCTTGAGGTCTTTTCCAACTCTGTGTCTGCCTATTCGCTTCCGAGCTCAATATAAGGCGTTGGTTATTACCTATAAAGCCCTAAATGGCTTGGGCCCAGGATTCCTGAAGGACCGTCTCTCCCCGTACATTCCGCCTCGCACCCTCAGAACATCTGGGCAGCAACTCCTGAAGGTGCCTGGGGCAAGGTTGGCCGTTACGGCCAGAAGATCCTTTTCCACAGCTGCCCCAGCCCTTTGGAACACGCTGCCCATAGAGCTCCGCTCATCTACCACCCTGGCCCAATTTAGGAAGGGACTCAAAACCTTCCTATTTAACCAGGCATTCCCCGACTAAACATCCTATGGGCCTCCCTCCTCACTCGTGGCCGTGTGGTTGGGCTAAGGGGTTTTTATTGTTTTTATGTAATGATGTTGTTTTTAATCTGTTTTTATTGTATGTGCTGCACTAAGGTGCTTTTGTAAGCCGCCCTGATCTATTTGGAAGGGCGGGGTATAAATAAAATTTTATTATTATTATTATTATTATTATTATTATTATTATTATTATGATTCCATGGAAATGACATAAATCCATAATATAAAGAGGCCTCATACTCCTTATTTTGTCCAATCACCTTGAAAGCTGTCCACACTGGTAGCCATCACTGCATCCTGTGACAATGTATTTCACAACTATGTGCCGTAAGAAAAGCTGATTTTTATCCATCCTGAATCTCCCACCATTTGGCTTCAGTGAATGACTCCCTGGTCCTAGTATTGTGAAAGAGGGAAATGCTTTCTTCACATCATGCATATATGTCAAGTGTCTCCTTATTCACTATTTTTCCTATGGTAAACATTTTCAGGGGTGTAAACTTATCTCATAGGGGAGTTACTTCATCCCCTTGATAATTTTAGCTGGCCTTTTCTGCCCAACTAGGACAAACAAATGATGGACAAGGGAATATTCCCTAATCTAGAGGCTCTTTCACAGTACACTGTTATAGTATTATGATTCCACTTCAGGTGCCATGGCTGCTCCATGTGGAATCCTGGGACTTGTAGTTTGGTGAGGCACTAGAGCTCTCTGGCTGAGAATTATACATTGCCCCTCCTTCAGCTGTGCTTTTGGTGGATGAATTTTACTTGTGTAGTGTGGTGTGCTGTCTTAACACTTGTTTTTTACTGGTTTTAAATTATGTTTTGATATTAGTGTTACTTGTTTCTTAACTTTTGTAATCAATGTTTTAGGTCTTTCTTTCTAAATTATTATAAGCCACCATGAACCTCATTTTGAAAGAAAGGCGGGATATAAGTCTCTTAAATAAATAAAAAATAAAATAGGATGGAACCATGACAGTTAACGTGGAATCACACCATTATAACTGTGCTGTATGAAAGGGCCCAGTGAGGGGAGCTTTTGAGAGGGGAAGGCATCTTGATATCCTCTGTAGATTGTGCCTGCATGTGGGTAAGATTAGGCCTCCATCCTGGGGTTTCCTCTTTGCTGATCTAAAAGATTTGTGCATCCCTGATTAGTTGCAAGTAATTTGTTATGAATGTTTGCTACCAGATCTACATGAAAGTAGAATGATATCGCAGGGGTGTCCATTAATCTTCAACTAATGAGAGCAGATTAGTTAAGATGTTAAGATTCACAGGAGTAACAACACCAGAAACCTCTCCAGGTGATTTATCACGGCACTGCAAGGTACTACAGTAAGTTAAAAACTCTGATGAACAAAATCAGGATTTGCATGTTAACAATGGCACGTAAGAACGTTACATGGCATGACATTTTGCCCATAGCCACTTCAGCATTACTCATGTTGACACCACTCTGTGTTATGACAAAAGGAACAAACCAAATCACAGCTGCAGTTAACTGTTTGGAATTGGGCTGGGGGGAGAGGAGAGAATCAAACACCTGTCGTTATTTATTGGCTGTCGACTTGATAACAGCCACTGCAGCTCTAGCCGATTGTGACTAGCATCAGAATATTGGAATTCTATGCAGCAGTGTTTGAAACCAAAAGCCTGGTTTGTCACGTTGTGTTGAAGAGTGAGCTGTGTCACTAGCAAGAGAGGCAGAGCTACAACAATTAAACAGTAAGTGTTAATAGGAAAAAATGTAACAATAATAATTTCCCAACAATATATCTGTAAAACAATATAGATTTCCCTGCCTGATACGCTTCTTACATGGCATGTAAACATGGTGTATCCTTCTAACCTCTCTTGCAGGGCTTGGAAACGTGGGGCATTTCAGATGTTGCTGCATTACTATCCCTAGTAGTTCTAGTCAGCATAGCCAATTTGACATTACAGAATCATTACTTAATTTTTGTAGGAACAAGCAAACAAACAAGACCAGTGCTGCTTCAGTTCTGCAGCAAAATATCAGCTCCAATTAATATTCAGATAAAAAAAGTTAAAAGTAAATGAATATTTGATTGGGTGTTGTGGGAAAATGCAGAACATCTTATATGTGAGTGAATGTTAAGATCATATTCACACATTATCTCTATGGCCATATTTTAATCTGTGGTAGAATTCCATCCTTTCAGACCAGGAGCTGCTTCACATATAATAATTTTGTACACACCCAATAGCTCATTTTTCTTGTAATGTTTCAGCTATCATGTGAGAAGGTTTCTGGTTGCCTCTAGGTGAACCATACAGGTTTCAGCTCTCCACTAAGGGCTGTTACATTTTTTTCAGGTGTACACAGAAAATACAAAGTGTGAATGGAGCAAACATATGTTTGTACAAATATACTTCTTAGCAGATCCAACATTAAGAAGGTGTGTGTGTGTGTGTGTGTATAGTAACAGTGGTGTTCTTCCCTTTGTTGTTCTTCCTGAGCCATGCAGGAATGATCATCTTTTGATATGAAGAGATACATCCACTCCATTACATGTCTTCTGACTCCAAAATTAAGCTATTGCTTCAGAAGTGTTGAAGAATACCACCCTGACCTTCTAGTTAGCTTCTTCAGGAAGTATGAGAAAGGGTACCTTCTTGTCTTTTGCCTCATGCAGCAACATGTCAGTCTGCTCCCTTATGACAGATCACTTTATCCAGGTTGGTCCCCAAAACTCTGAACCCTAGGAATTCTGCCACTCACCCTGTCCTTCTTCCCCCAGTTTGGATTGGGTTACTGAGCCTCAGAGTAACCCCTTATACATGTGAACTTGTAGTTGTGTTGTTATGTGGGTTGCTCTGGGTATTTTGAAAAACATAGAGCAAAAGGTAATCCTTTTAAATGTGGGACAAAGATGGAAACCCCAAATTAGGTCTGGGTGTTGTGCCTGCATAATGCAAACAGCATGCAGTGAGCCTGGGTATAATTTGGGGTTTATAAGTAATTTAGAAAGTCCTAAGAACAGAATCAACTCTTAATATTCTTTTCTCAATGCAGTGGGATTAGTTTTGTGAGATATTTAGCCTTCTCTGTCAGAGAGCTCCAGTACCACAACACACTACAGATCCCAAGATTCTCTAGGAGGGAGCCATGGCAGTTAAAGAAATGTCAAACTGCATTATTTCTGCTGTGTGGCAATTGACCATGTGTACAGCTAATCCTTACCAAACTGAGGACAATCACCTGACAGTAGAGCTATTTGCCACTCTAAGAAGGACCTAGAGCCCATCAGTGAATTCAGTAAACTAACCCATTGCCCTCAGATGTAGTGGAAGATCCGATTCTATCACAATTGTCAAAGTAAAATTCAGCTGCAGGTACAGTGGCTTCTGTACATGGAATGCGGAAGAGCAGGCACCATGTTGTAATCCACTTCAGATGGCCAAACTTGGTTTTCTCCAAGTTCTCCAGATTGATATTATGACTGCAACACTTTTGTGGAACTGTCCTTGGAGGATCTCCTGAATGTCTAGTGTACTGTAGCTTGGGTTGGACATGGGGAGGGAATGGAGCACAAAGTGGTAAGAAAACATCAGTCTAAACAGCCATTTTATTTTTTTCCTTGTTCTTCCCATAATGTTTTGAACAGTTTGTGCATGTTCAAGAGAAGGCATATGTGCCAAGCAGGAATCTCTCCTCCATATTTAGACTTATCACCAATGATTTTAAACTGTGAATGAAATGCCATAAGACATTTGCTGTAATAAAGATTTGTTTATTGAAATTCCATTTTCTATTAAAACAATTGCGCCAGTGTTTCCATGCATGCCAAAAGATTCCTGAGAAAAAGATTTCCTTTTAAGGGATTGCTTTAATTCACCTCAAATGCAACAGAACTGGAATTCAGAGAATGAAAGCAAGTACCCATATGGGTCATTTGGCCTATGCCACACAACCTTTCTTGTCAATTTGATAGTATACCGTAGTTCTAGGTTCACAAAGAATATAGAATTCTTGACCTCAGAAGCCAAAATGAAAAGCTAACTGAGGGAAGCCTTTTTATTCATGCTTTAAAAAGATTCTAGGTGACTTCGTGAGCAATACAATCATACTCTCTGTGCTAAGTGAGAGTTAACATGTGAACTGGAACCAGAGCTTTACAAATGTATTGAGTCTTGGTTTGTATTTAGCTTTTGTGCTGAAATTTTCCCAAGCCATATCAAGTGTGGAGTGAGTGGGTGGGAGGCTGTGGGAGTAGGGCTTCTTTTAAGTATGAAAGAAAGAATGGTTAACAATGAAGTATCTGGCACATTTAACAATTGCTCGAAATGGTAAATATCCTGTGATCACTGGGAGTGTGTCCTGAAGGGCCATAGGCTTTGGTCCTGAAGGCCCAGTAAGACCTGGACCTGAAGATCCAGTAGGACTTGGAAGAGTTAATTTTTTGGACTACAACTCCCAGAATCCCCTAGCTAGTGCTGGTTATTCTTGGAGTTTTAGTCCAGAAAAGGCCTAGTTGTGGACCTTATGCTCTGGCCGGAGACATTA
This sequence comes from Sceloporus undulatus, assembly GCF_019175285.1. Taxonomy (NCBI): domain Eukaryota; kingdom Metazoa; phylum Chordata; class Lepidosauria; order Squamata; family Phrynosomatidae; genus Sceloporus; species Sceloporus undulatus. Next base: position 169,215,204 of record NC_056525.1, read on the forward strand.
TGAAGAGAAAAGAGGGCTGGTATCAATCCACAGAAGGGATGTAGGATTTTAGCACTTCAGCCTGCTGCCCTGCCGCAATTGCACTAGTTTAAAAATGGAAGCATACCATTTTGGCATCATTTTTTATCACACTTTTCCCCATGATAAGACTTTGGTGATCCATGGCCCCATGATCTGTTTTCCACACTGCCAAATGCTGGCTTTTGGGAGGAAGGGTAGGAACAAGTGATCGCTGGTGCCAACTGCTTCCCAAAGCCACACACAGCTTTTAAACAGCAATTGTAGTTATAGTGCTTTTGGCAATACATATCACATGACATCACCTCTGACCCGTAGCTGCGGTGTCTCCCAAGTGTGGTTGGGGTGCCCCTTTCTGTTGACAGGCAAAACCCTTCAATAAGCTCTGGATCATACTGCAGTCCCATTAGTCCTTGTGTGTGAAATTTTGCCTCCATGGCAGTTGCGATATTGGGAGTCATGTGGTATCAGTTTCCTCCTCTTCCCTGTCCCCTCTCCCCCACGCTATTCCCAAACAGCCTGGTTTCCTTTATTTTTTCTCTGTTGCTTTCCTTTCTTTTTTAAAACTTAAATTGCAATGACATAATTCCAGAACCGCATGAAAAGCAAAACAATAAATTAAAATTCAAAAACAGGCTCACTGGGTAGGGCATAGGACAGGGGAGCTGGTTTAAGCGGAAGAGCAGGAGAGAGTATGATGACAGAAACAGCCCCAGTGATTGTGGAGAGGTGCAATAATGGCTGCTCACAAACTGGTATGTTTCTGGGTTTTTTTTCAACTAACGTTGATTGTGACAAGAACAGGACTCATGTGGTAATGTCCATAGCTTGCAGCACTACTCCAGTTAAGGGGTTTTTGGAAATATGTATCACCTCTGCCCCAGTTATGGGGCATTTTGGCACAAGCAGTTCCTTAGTGCTTTAGATCATAGCACTGGGAAATGATGTCTGTAGTGCTCTCCCAGGAGAAAAGAGAGGCCTGACTTGCTTCCTGCTCTCTGTGTGTTCCAGGAAAGCACTGCAGACCTCATTTCCCATTGCCTTGATCTGGCGCCCTCAAAAACCATCCAATTGGGGTGTTGCCAAGCTGAAAGGTGGCACTCTCAGACATAACTATAAAAATCGAGCTCCAGAGTACTCATGGCTGACAATGGAAGACTTTGGTCATTATTAATGGACAGCAGATAATAAAGTCTGTAATAATAATGACACTACTTATATTGTTAGCTCTTTCTCTAGGCTGGTTCTCCAGATCTGGAGCACTCAGAAACCCTTGGGTTACGGTGTTGCCAAGCTAAGAGGTGGCACTCTCAGATGTAACTACAAAAATTGGAGCTCCATCATAGGACTTATGGCAGACAATGCAAGACCTTGGTCAATATTAATGAATGGCTGCTTATAAGGTCCATAATAATGATGCCACTACTTATATTGTTAGCTCTTTCTCCAGGCAAGGCAATGGAAGGGTTAAGGTTGTTTGTAACGATTACTGAGTGCAAGATCAACAAATGATTGTATAAAAGTTCCAAAAATATGCCTTCAAGCTTTTATTATTGATGTTGTGCCTTAGGATGTGCACATATGGGTTTAATTGTCTAAATGGTTTTTATTCATTGAATTGCTATGATTTACCTCTCCCATGTTAGCATTTACAGTTTACGAAACAGCCCTGTAATTAGAAAATGACTGTATAGATGTTGCTTGTTTACTTTGCAAGCAATACATAATAGCACTATCTCCTGCCTTTAAATCCACCCTCCTAAGACTCCCAGTTTTGTTTTCTCTGAGTAATAGGCAACTGCTGCTGGTGCGTTAAATTGCTTTTTTGGGTCACAAGAGGATAACTGTGAGGGGTATGTTTTTCTCCCCTGTTGAAATGCATCCATTTGTTCAGGCAAAGAGTCTGATCCAAAACATGCATACTTTTAGTGAGCATTTTCTGCTAAAGTAAGACTGAGTGAGTCTATAAAGGAGGGATTACATTTTCTTTTATGAAGTTCATGCTAGCCTAAGGCTGAAACCACACATGGCGGCAAGACAGTTGTGTCTTTAAACCTGGATATAAACCAATTATAGTCTGTGCATTTGTGTGTATGTGTGTCCCATTTTAAAATAAATGGAGCCCACAGGAAAAGAACTGTATATACTCATGTACATGTCCAGAAATTTTAGTCAAAACGTTGACCCCCCAAAAAACTGAGTTGACTTATCCACGGATCAATGTAAGTACTGTACTTTGATTCTTATGAAGAAAGGAACAACCCCCAGATGAAAGGCAAGAGTGTAATCTGTCCTGAAAGCACTGACCTCCACTATCCTCTCATCCATCCAGCCTTTAGTATGAACACAAACAGTGATGCCTGCCAGGATTTTGTAAGATTTTTGACATCGTTTTCCTTTCCTCCATCCTTTACACACCCCTAAGTTTTACCCTCGCTTATCAATATATCAAAATCATATCAAAATACATAATTTTGGCCCCCAAACCTGCCATTGACTTATACATGAGGTTATTTTATAGTCGAGTATATATAGTATTTCTATCTAAACCAGGAATGGGCAATTTCAGTATATGGATCAAATTTGCTCTCCTTTCACTTCTATTGCTCCTTTAATCATTCTCATTTTAATTACTCCTGGTACAGATACAGATTTCGTCATGTGGATATTATCACCATAACATGCAGAATGGGTTTAATGGGATGACGTCAAAACTCTGCATAAACAGCTTTTTTGTATTATTGCTAATGATGTTTTTTTTTTCATTTGATGAGTCATTTAATCATTTGGTTTAAAATATAACATATGTGTGCCTTGCAGTCATGCACATCTGGATTTACTGGATGCTAAACTAGTGCAGAATTTGGATATTTGTAAATCCTGTGTACAGACCTTATAAGTAGGCCTCTAACTGGTTTAAGCCTCTAACTGGTTTACGCTCTAAATGCTCTGGTTCAAATAACCATTCCCCCCCTTTTTAATTTTGGATTTTTTTTTTTGGTCCAAGCTTCTAATTAGGCTTATATTGGCACAATTTGTAGAACTTTTCTCTATTGTAGTCACATATTTATTTTTTAAAAGGTCTCACATATAGGGAGTGTAAGGAGAAACCAATAAAATGAAAATAAGCAAATATAACCCTATGATTTGCAAACCACGTGAAAACTTTAATTTTAAAACAGTTGAAAGTATTGATTCTGACATCCCTGTTTTGTAGCAGACATACAATCACTTAAACAGAACGTGAGTTTAATAATCACATAGGCCTGTTACAGACTGCCAAAATAAAGCTGCTTCGGGTCTCTTTGGAGGTATGCTATTTAAATGATGCATACATCCTAAGAATCCGGAAGCTGCACCAAAAGCTGCATTCCGGTGCTTAGGAATGGAGTGTGGCTTTGGTGCGACCTCCGGACTCTTAGGAACCATGCATCATTTAAATAGCATACCTCCAAAGAGACCCGAAGCAGCTTTATTTTGGCAGTCTGTAATAGGCCTTAGAGAATAAAGACTGTTTAGATTACCAAAGGTTCCAGTCCACCGCTGAGTACCAGACTGAGGTTGCCCCTTCAGTAAGTAGCTCAAGTAGTTAGAATATAAAGAGAGCCTTAGTAAACCATTCCCTGGTTTTATGCAGGCAGCCAAATTGCATGTGCTAGTCAGATTATTAAAGAACTGGCATCAGTTATGCCTATGCCTTGCATTTGGAGTACCACCTCACCCCATGGTTTATTAAGCAATTTTCATTTCACATACACAAAATTAATTTCAAAGTTATTCTTAATTTTGGGGTGACCTGCAGCTGCCTCTTTTATCTCCGGGTTGGCCTCACCAGCAGCCCTGCAGCTCCAATCCGTAGTTTTTCCAGACCATGGAGAAGTGGAAAAATGCCGCTTCTCCATGGCGTGGAAAAGGGGTGTCCTTGGGAGCCAGAGCCATGGGAGATGGTGGGGACACGTTACACATGCACTGCTCTGTTTGGACATGACACATGTGTGATGTCATCATGGCAGCCCCTTGTGGACGGGAGGCCGCCATGATGAAGCTGCCGCAATGTATTAGAGTTGCGGGGCGTGTGGATGCTCCACCCCCACACAACCTTAGTACGTGGCCAGGCCAGTGCAAAGTGCCGGTCGAGACTGGGCCTCATGAGAGTATGGGAGCTGGAGAAGTCCAAAGTGCAAAGTGAACAGATCAGGTTCTCAAGGAATATCAGGTAACCATGGTGAAAATTGTTAGCCTTCCATAACTGGCATGGATAACAGGGTGAATTTCTACAGATTTTTTTCTTTTATACTATCCCTTGTGCCAATATTAATCTTATATTTCAGTGTATGGCTTTTGTACTAGCACTTTCCTGCTCATTAAGTGTTGCCTGACTCATATATTACTTCTGAGAACAAAAGGGGTCACTGGTGTGAATTTGTCATTAACATGCTAAAGAGTTCTGCTCTAATAAGAATATGACCTGCTCTCTTGTACAGTAATGCAGACCCTCATCTAGAAATCTTGAATATAGCCCTTTGCCAAATACACAGAAATGAACTAAGAACATGAAAAGGAGAAGGGAAAGAAAAAGAAGAATTTCTGTGTGGATGTATAATAGTAAATATTAATATGCTGCGTTTCTGCAACACCTTCTGCTGCCTAAGGCTGTTGCAAATAAATTATACATTACATAAAGCAAGTTGCTTGCAAAAAGAGATTGGGGTGCGGGGGATTTTGCCTGTGGGAATTAGAATCCAGGAATCAGGATCACTGGTGGCCTCCCCCCTGATGACTTTTCTCACACAGTCATGTACATTTTCCTGGAGCAGCCTTCCCAGACTCAAGGCCTGGCTTCTTGCCTCTGGGCCTCAGGACATAGGGAGAAATCTCAGAGTAAGTTTCTCTGTGTGTCTTTACTGAAAGCTGCTCACTCTTACGGTTGCAAGCCAATTCAGGATGACTATTGTAGACTCTTCAGAGGGTGTGCCAGGCCACCTCCTCTCCTCCCCATCTCAAAATTTCTCAAACCAAAACACGTTATTAAACCATCCTGGCCAAAAAATGCTGTTTGAAAACACTGAAATTCTGGACCATGCCAACTATCAGGTCAGAATGCACAGGGAAGCCCTTGGAATCCATAAACACATGGACAACTTCAACAGGAAAGAAGAAACTCTTAAAGTAAACCAAGTTTGGCAACCAGTCCTGAAAAACACCAAAATCAAGACCCAGCAAATGCAAATGAAAACCCCCAGGATGAGGGGGGTTCCCCAGCAGACAATGGATCATTAATTCAAGAGACACCCTGAGGCCTTGCCATTCAAACACAGAACAATACACAGATTAACATGTAAATTGTTTCCACTCTACCAACGATATATATACCCCCATCTCTTCCATGCCAGCATTCTCTGAAGATGCCAGCCACAACTGCTGATGAAATGTCAGGAATAAACTCTTCAGCCTCATAGTCTGAAAAACCCACAAAAAACTGTTTCTCAATGGCTTTGGTACAAAGGCTCTGTGGGAATGAAATATAAGTTGCCTAAAGAGTCAATGGCTATAGTACTACAGAAGAGCTGTGTGTGCCTTTTTTAAATCTTATTGGTAACTGGATAGTTGGTCCCAGTTCTGTGGCCCCCTTCGTCACACTACTGTAAATGGTTGATGTTACAGTAGGGACTGCACCACTATTAGCAAAAAGCATGATATAAATGTCTTTTTTTCAGTATAAAATAATAATAATAAATAAAACTTTTATTTGTATCCCACTTTTCTGCTGCAAGGCAATCAAAGTCACTTACATATTTAAAACAGCATGAATGTACAATATATGATACATGTACAATACAATGTCTAACAATACAATAATCCAATGGGCAAAGTGGTGGCATAACACATAAAATTGGGAGAATTCATTCACAACTGAGTTGTTCTATTCAGGGAAGGTCTGCCGGAAGAGATCCATCTTAACAGCTTTTTAAAAGCTGTCTAAGCTGGTGATTTGACGGATCTCTTCTGGCAAGCCACTCCACAGTCTGGGAGCGGTTGCAGAAAATGTCTCTGGGAGGTTGCAATTAGTTTGGTCTTTATCAGCTGCAATAAGTTCCTCCCAGAGGACCTGAGAGTGCAGGATGGATTATACGGAAGTGCACAATCCCTTAGATAGGTTGGACTCAAGCCATGTAGGGCTTTAAAAGTGATAACCAACAGCTTGTACTGTGCCTGGAAACTTATAGGCAGCCAGTGGAGTGACTTTAAGATTAGTGTTATATGGTCACTCATTTTAGTGACTTAATGCCATTTTATGTAAATTCTGAAATGTTGCTTGCTTCTCTTTTCACACCCTCTTTTCACACCAATAAATCACTTGGCATTTCTCCCTTCCCCCTCTCTGGTCCTTTATGTCCTTCCCCTAGCTGTTGCCTGTATTCATATTACTGCTCATTCCCTGGTCCTTCTTTTTCTTGCCTTCTCTCCTTCTTCCCCTAGATGCTTTCTCCTTCCCTTCCCTTCCCTTCCCTTCCCTCTCCCTCCTTCTCCCCCTCCACACATCTCCTTGTTGCACTCATTTCCCTGCTCTTCTTCTCACTCTTCCTAAGTCTTCTGAGTACATTTTCCTCTTTCCTCCTTTCCCAGCAATTTCTTTCTCTCATCCTCTTTCTTCCCTGTCCTTACTTATAGCTACAATCATCACCTTTCTCCTCCTTCCTTCCCTCCTCTGTTTCTCCAACTCTTCCTCCTTTGATCCCAGAATACTAAACCATGACTGGGATGTGTTAAAATATCAGCATTTTCAATCTGTAAGTATCATTAAACTCCATAGGTATGCATGGATAGATAAGATTTCCCAGTCTGTATTGCCTGTCTATATTAGTCTGTATTATTGCCTCATTGGACAATGATGATGATCTTTATCTTCTTCATCATGTTTTTTCCCCTTTCCCTCCTTCTCCCATCCTCTGTCAAATTTCTCATGATAATTAGTACCATTATTGTAATTATTGTTAGGGAACTAGAGCTAGATTTTCAGAACTGAAAATAGATGAGGTCATCCCATCTTCCCTTCCCTTTTGTAGTTATTGTTAAATTCCTTTGAGTTGATCTTGACTCATGGTGACCCTGTAGATGAGTCTCCAAGACTTCCTGACCTCCACTGTTCTACTTAGTGCTTGTAAATTCATATCTGCAACCTTAATAGAATTCTACTCATTGTCTCGGCTGAATTTGTGTAGATCCTCCATGGTTATTATTTTTGTTTTCTTTATGTTCAGCACTAAGTGTGACTTTGCACTTTCTTCCTTAATCTTCCTTAGTAGTTGTTCTAGGTCTGTGATGTTTTCTACTAGTAGCATGGTGTTATCTGCATACTTTAGCTTGTTGATATCCTTCTTCCTATTTTCAATCATCCTTCTTTTGTGTCCAAGCCTACTTTCTGTATAATATGTTCTGCATATAAGTTAAACAGATGGGGTGAAAGGATGCAGCCTTGCCTGACCTTTTGCCAGCTGGGAACCATTCTGTTTCTCCATATTCTGTTCTAACAGTAGCTTCTTGTCCTAAGTACAGATTTCTCATCAGGACTATCGGATGGTGGTGGCACTCCTATGTTTTTAAGGGCGTTTGTCAGCCTTTCATGATCTAGGAAGTCAAAGGCTTTCTGTAGTCTATAACACACATGCTGATTTTCTTTTGAAATTCCTTGGTGCACTCCACTAGCCGTTGTATGTTTGCAATGTGGTCCCTAGTAGCGCTTCTTTTCCTGAACACTGCTTACACCCCTGGGATTTCTCTCTTCATGTATGTCTAGAGACTATGTTGCAGAATTTTGAGCATAATTTTTCTTGCATGGGAGATTAGCGGTAGAGTCCTATAGTTCTTGCAGTCTTGTTTCTCCTTTTTGTTTTGGGTGGGATGTATATTGGTAATTTCCAATCTGTTGGCCACTGTTTTGTTTTCCATATCTGTTGACATATGTTGGTTAGCATTGGAGTTGATTGTCAATATGGATTGTAGCAGTTCGTTCCCTCCCCTTCCCTTTCCTTTCTCTTCCCTTTTCCCAAAGCTTCTCAAGAAGATTGGGGAGTCCTATAAAACTGGCTGGCTTTTAGTATAACCCCCAAATAAGATGCTCTGAACTTGTTCAAGAAAGGAAATGATACTTATGTGATAAATGTTTCTAGTTAGTTATAGTTGGTAACAGTTTTATATTCTGTTTATATAAAACACTCACACTTGCCTATTCAGGGGGAAGGGGCAACCAGACTAGAGAAGCAGTTAGATGTGAGAACAAAGCAACGTAAAGCTTCAGTAGGTGCCAGTAAACCACAGTAAATAATTGTGAGAACAAGCTGCGAATGTGTGAAGTGTATGGCAAGGGAAGGAAAAGTTCACACACCCCTCTCTTTTACCTTTGGAGAAGATGCTGATGTAAATATACAGGATTTTCTCCCCTGTCAGCAAGAAGCAGAGTCTATGAAAACAATAAAACAAAAACAAAAAAGGCCACCTGCTGCCAAGTTTTTTTTTAAAGAAAGGTAAATCTTGTTCATGGACTTTGAAATTGTTACTGTACGTATTTATTTTTGCAGAAATACAAATGCCCTTTTACATTATTTAAATGGCATGTAATTAAGTAGCAAGGTTCTTGGCGGCTATGAAGGGAAATCCAGCTTGTGCTATGAATCCAAGCCCAGAGGGCTTCAAAGAAGCACAATAAGAGGAAGAGAAAAGCATGCGGTGGGGGAAAGGGTGATGGAGGGAGGAATAGAACAGAGTGTTTAACATTCAGAATTTGTTCACAGCCGATAATTTATTGGAACTCATCTGTAACAAGGCCTGGCACTGATTTATAAGTTGATTTGAAAAATAAATAAAAGTGATAGAAACCTGCATTCGGTTTTAATGATAGACTGTTGCAGCGTGAAAAGTAAGGATATGAGACATTGCAAGGAAATTAGATATTATGCCCTCAAGACAACTGCAGCTACCAGCCCATTAATTGTTAGATATTTATTATTAAAAATTTCTTTTCATGACTGACTGCAGAATATTTGCACTGTTAAAGTTGTTGAGTTCTGACATGAATGAAGTGTGTGGAACTCATTCTCTCTCTCTCTCAAACTCTTCCACCACCCCGCTTTTATTTCTGGACTTGTGTTATGTGCCTGACAAGGCGAGTGACCTGACAAAGATGGCAGACATGAAAAGAGCAAACTGTGCCTCCAAACTACTTGCTAAATCTGCAGGATCTAAGGGCACAATCCACCCCTCAGTTCTTTTTTGCAATTCTCATTCATCTCAATGAGTCTAGTGCGGGGGGACAAACATGAAGATTATGCCCTGAGTGTGCATAAAAACAGTTATACTTGAAATAATACATCTGTGAACACGTCTAAAATATGGTCCCTGTTGCAGCTAACATCAAAATGTTACACCTGCTGTTCTCCCTGACTTGTGATAACAATTTCGTGAGACACTGCATGAAAGCAACCAAAATTCACCTGCCCCCAGACCATGTTGCTCTTTTTAAAAGTAACACACCAGACAAGGAGGCCTAATACTCTTTTCTTCCCTTTTAAATGGCTTAATTCTGCAACAACATGCATTTCCATATGCTTTTTTACTCATCCAAGTCTTCCAATTGTACATTTCTTAGTTTGCCATGTGTCTACTACATTCAATGCAAGAGTTAATAAATGCTTTCCTTGCAGTTTCTGATTGGGGTTAACATCTGCAATTTTTTCCAAGCATCTCTTTCAGTATGCCTCCAACAGGAGCATCCTGTTGCCTTCCATTTTCCCAGCACTCTTGACTTTCTCATGTGGAGGCTAGGTCTTTATGTCATGCAAGCCCTCTGGGTGACCTTGGGCAAGCCACACACTCTCAGCCTCAGGAGAATTGATATGTCAAATCCGCTTTGAAGAAACTTGCCAAGAAAACTTTATGATTCTCTGAAGATGCCAGCTACAGATGCTGGCAAAACATCAGGAATAAACTCTTATAGAACATAGCCTAAAAAACTATGGATGCCAGCCATGAAAGCCCTTGACTTCACAAACCTTATGATAGCTTTGCCTTAGGGCCACCATAAACAACCTGAAGGTACACAACAACAAAACCAGCAGGTTTTTTTTAATGACAGTTGGAATCCAGCTATAAAGCCACAAGTTCTTCACACTTGGGACTTTCTCACACATGGCTTTAAAACTGTGATTAGAGCTGTAAAAAAAGCAGCTTTGGTGATACTTATTGCATAATGCTGCCTTCAACCTGTAGCTGCTGTATCTCCCAAGTGTGGTTTGGGCATCCCTTTTTATTGATGGGGAAAACCTGTCAATGAGCGTGAAACTGAACTACTCCATAGGTGTGAAATCTTGTTGGGGCAGCTGTGACATTGGCAGTCATTTCCAAACAGGCAGATTTTTTCTCTTTAAAATTTTTTAAAAACTTAACTCACAGTAGCAGAGCTCTGGAACCGTCTGAAAAAGTGAAAATAAAAATAAATAAAATTAAAATTAAAAAAACCTAAAAGGTACTCTGGGTAGGGCACGGGGCAGGGAGTATGCGTTAAATGGGAGTCAGGAAGAGAGTGCGATGGCACTAGCAGCCCCACTTGTGCAATTGAGAAGACGTATGATAATGGCTGCTCACAAATGGGTATAATTCCATTTCTTAAAAAAACAAGCATCGGCAAGAACTGGACTCATGTGATGAAGTCCTTGATCTCTACATTAGGCCATCATCCTTCTGATCTCCCCCCCTTTCAAATCTAAGATTCTATAAAATAGAAAATGACCCCATACTTGTTCGTTAGATGGCTTGCAGTTTGGTGCTGACAGCCAGCATCATAACTCAATGCTACATTTCATGTTGTATAATTTGAACACCATTCCCCATTTTCATAGAAATGGCATTAAAGAGCTAACTTCTCTTGAAAACCAAGCTGGAACAGTCAAACCCCAGTATATGGTGAAAGACATTTGTGTATATTTGTGTATATAACCTGTTTCTGCATATAGATATTTTTCTGAATTAGAGAATTTCTGAAATACTGAAGTCTCTTCAGTTTGAATCATGTTTAATTGTCTCGACATAGGATGCCTCAGGTCTCTTTTACTTCAGATCACCTTAGTCAGTTTTAGATCCTGGAATATACCTGAAGTCTTCATGGCTGAAAATAGGGACATAACTTACAACATCTGGCATTATCACTGCAAGAATCTGCCTGAGACACACCTCCTCTCCAATATCAATTTATTGAATTAAGAATGCTTAAAATAAATTTTAAGTACAGCTCAAAAATTCAGCAGTTTGCTGTCTTGATAGGCTGTTACAAGGGATGGAGGAAGTAGAATGAAAATAGGCCATGTGTTGATCTCTGGATGGTTTGGAATATGGTTCCCATAACCTTGATCTAGAATGCTCAATGAGAAAGCGTTATAATAGCTGTAGGTCAAAAAAATCTCAGAACATCACACTGCCTATCCTTGACATAAGAGAGGAAGTGTATTGGCATTTTGTATTTCCATATATGCATGTACTTGCATGTGTATTAGACTCAGGATCCATCCATTCTGTAACTTAACTTGTATAGATCAGTGAAAGTGTAACCTGAAGCACTCTCTCTCTTTGTATGCATGTATGTACACACATACATTTCCCCAAGAGTTCCTAAAAACCTTTGCAAAATAGGAACCACAAAGCGACAGACCCGAAATACCAGAAAGTAGGGGCAGTTGGAGCATAGTGTTCCCAAAGTAGCCCAAATCTTGTAGTCTCCTTTGTTGTGCTTATTCCTGTCCCCCAATGGGGAGTGAAATTCATGAATCTGCAAATGTATTAATTTGTGTGAAAATGTATGATGTTACAAAGTAAAACAGAAAGAAAATCTTGAATATCAGCTTACACAGAGAAGACCTCCTTGCCTCTGGCCATATTCTCATTATGTAGCAGCCTCTGCACTACTCCAATTGGTCTGCTTTTAAAAGCATACCTATATGCATATATTCCCAAACTGTATTTTCCAATACAGATAGCATTAGGGTGCCAGAGATCTGGATATGGTGCCATTCACTAGTATGTGTACATGTATTGTAAAATAATGCATTGAATGTGGCATGTGTGATACAATATTGTTTTTCATGTGGGGGGAAAAACACCACGCACTGTGAAATGAGCAAAGAAAACCAGGCCTTACTGAAGATTCATATCTTTGCCTCTGTCCTGTAGGTATTGCTTTTAGCATGTCCAAGGACAAACAGGGAAAAGCTGTTTGCCTGGAAGAATGGAGGTAATGGATGGGCTGCCAGCCTTTCCTGCTGTGGCAATTTTGAGAGGATGATGTGTTATACACCACCCTATTTACTGTTGAGATGAGCTTTAGACATCTCCCATTATTTATTATACAAGGCTGAGGAAATGGTAGAGGTCACCCAAATCAGATGAAGGGGGCAAATGAGGGAAGACAGTCTGTGAGAGAGACAAAGAACAATAGGTAGTCTAAATAATGGATTAAAAGGGAAAAAAAGATTATAATGGTAATATATTTTTAAAGCTCTAACTTTGTCTGGTCACTATCTCATGGTAGTTCTTACAGTCTGAGAACAGGATAAGCTGCAAAGTCTAAATACTATACATATATTTCTGTTATTGATATTTTTTCTACTGCCCCTCCCCAGGTAAGATCTTTTAGTCACTTTTAGTCACAGTTTCCTTGCTTAAAACTGGCAAAATAATGTTGGATTCCAACTTTGTTGCTAAAGGGGTGATGAATATGAGTGTCTTTCTTATTGCTTCATGCATGCCATTTCATATATATATATATATATATATACACATGTAATTGCTTGTGGACACAATCTGGTTGGCTTGTAGGTGGTGGAACAGGGCAAGAATAAAACGGTAGGAATGAGAGAATGGCAGATGTCGTTTCTCTAACTGACAATGCCCTTATTAGCTGTACTTTAATCGTAACTTAATAAGGAATAGTGCGAAAGAGAAGAGGAGGAGAGTGATGTAACCTCAACCAGATGGAAAGGCAGGAAAATAAAAACTGGTGAAAGAATGGAGCAATAAATAGACAAAACTGATAAGACCTTTGAACTCCTGCCTTGATCAGATAGCACAAGGGAGTAACTCACTGGTTGTGGATTGCTCTTTCAGCCATTCTGAGAAAGGTGGCATTAAGAGCATAATAAAAGTGTTACACTGATGTAAGTCACTAGAAGGATTTCAGCCTATAGCTGCTGCCACATCACAGAATCTTATGGAATCCTGCAATTTGTAGTTTTTTGTGGCCCCAGAGCTCTCTGACAAAACTACTGTGATAAATGGAAGCCTTTCCATTATCAGAGGTTTCTCCCCAGAAAGCAAAGGGATAAATGTGGGAGGAGATACAGTTATGATTTTAAAGAGTCTCAGGGTTGCAGGTGATGAGATAGCAGTTGGGCAGATGTGCGAACCTTCAAGATGATTCTGGGCAGACCTTTTAAAAGGTTTTGGAAGGCACTGTGAGAGCAGGGGGGAGGCTCTGCTGGGAAGGCTGGTTGAAGCCGGACAATGGGTCCAGGCTCCCAGCCATCCCATCAAAATCAAGGACTACAAAACCCTTTAAGATTAGGGGAATGTACTAGCAGGTCACATTAGGATATTCTGATTCTTTTCTTGATTTGGCTGAAATTATCTATGGTACTCTGTAACTTTTATTTCGATGTGTGCCTGAAGAACAACAAAGAGCTACCCTTTTGCTATATAATTTTCTTACTTACAATAACGCCTTCCTTTAAGAGTACACTGTCTCTATCACACTCCGTTTCACATGCCTTGGCTCAGCCTGGCCCTTCCCTAGGATTTGAGAAAAGGGAGGGAAGCATCTCTGCAGCATAGTGGGCAGAAAGTCATTATTTTTGTCATTTATGTTGTTGTGTTTGTGTTTGTTATTTATATGGTGTTCGTTATTGTTGTCTTTTATTGTTTGGAAAATTAATCAAATTGTTTAAAGTAAAAAAAAAAAAAAGGAAGCACAAGTGAAATTTCCAGCAAATGTCCTGTTGTGTTATTAAAGAGGGCCTGTACTGCAGCCATTCACTCACAAACCATAAGGTTGCGAGTTCAATACCAGCAAAAAGGCTCAAGCTCGACTCAGTCTTGCATCCTTCTGAGGTCGCTAAAATGAATACCCAGATTGTTGGGGGCAATTAGCTTAGCTTACACTTCGTAAACCGCTTAGGGAGTGCTTAAGTGCACTGATAAGTGGTATAGAAATGCACTTGCTATTGTTATGAGTTTCCATGGTCAAGCAGGGAATCAAACTCTGGTTTCTGGAGCTGTAGTCCAATGCTTGAACCACTAGCCCATGTTGGCTCTCCTACAATTACTGAAATTGGAAGAGATTATTTGTGTGGTGCTGGTTCCCACACTCATATTTCTTCTCATGATTCCATAGCCAGTAATATTGTCAAGGATTGCTTTGTGGGCAGAGGGTCTTGTTTGTTTTGATGTAGAATGGATCTAAATTTCACAATACGTTTCTGAAAGCTGACTTCTCCTGTTCAGTAGCTTATTATAGGCTGATTCACCCATAGCTGAATGGATCATTGTATGTTTCTTACCTCTTTAATCAACTCTGTTTACTGAAATTTGCTTGCATATTCAGCTGCCAGATAAAATAATCAGTTTTCTATCTCCAAAAAATGAAATAAAAAAAGAAATAATCTATTTGCATACACAAAATAGCCGATTGATGTAGCTAAAGAAAGAACACCTCTCCCTCCACATTCGCTGGGGTTAGGGGCACAGGACCCCATGAAAGTGAAAAAACTGCAAATAAATAAACAGTACTTTTTAAATCTGAGAGAACACCTCTCTAGGAGTTTCTAGGTCTTCCAGCAGAACTCTGTGGTCAATATCCACCAGATTTTGACCATAGAAACATATTGCAGGACCTACAAATGCCTAGAGAGGTATTTTCTCGAGGAATCTTTAGGTCCTCCAGTGCAATTCTATTGTCAACTTCCAGCAGAATTTCTCTGGAGGACCTAGAGATTCCTAGGGAGAGAGCATATTAATCAAATCCGCAAATAATCAAATCCACAAAAGTCAAAAGCCGCAAATGTGGAGGGTCAAGTGAATTTAGCTTCTGGATATGGCTGGATTCAAATACAGCTTTTTGAAGCATCCCCTTTCAGTCATGTTGTAAAAATAAATCCATAATTATTGGTGGTCCTGTGAATGGTTCAGCCTGCATGTGTTATGAATTAAAACATGGTCTGCAGTAAGTCTTCTGCAGCAGATTAGACCATTCATAAAACTGGGGAATGGTGATATTTCAGTCTTTTCATGTTGAGCATTCTAGCTCAGAAAAGTTACTTTTTCTACAATTTTCAGAATGTCCCAATCACTGGCACATGGAATACGACTGGCCTGTGGAAACCACTTTCTGTATGTGCCTAAGGCATGTAGTGGGACTATGAAGGGACTTGCCAATGATTCATGTTTTCTTGATGCACATCAATATTTTACTTTTGGTAAAAGTGTTTATTATGAGCAGCACTGAAACAGTATACAAAGGGCTGTATGGTGATGTGACCTCCCCAGAAAGATAGCTGGAGGAATAACAGGGACAAAGGATCCAAAAGAAGGCCATAAAATTTCTCCATTGTAGGTCTTTCTTCTTTTGAGATCTCTTTTGACCCTGAATGTACTGTAGTACATCAGCAACGGTTGGTAGCAAATCATAACAATATGAACAAAAGACAGGGCCATCTTGTATTCTGCAGCAAAAATTGGTATAAGAAGCCAACATTCAACATCCTGAGAATTTTCACATCCATTTTTTAAAAAGGAATTCTTTAGTCCATATGAATATGGTTAGGTTTGAAATGTGTGTGAGAAATTCACAGCAGTATTACAAAAGAAAGACATTAGGAATATAACAGAGAACAGTTGGTCTTTAGTATCCTGCATGACTACATGCTTTTCATTATGATCTGCAAAAGCAGAATGAAGTATCTAAAACCATAAAGTATACACATATGTGCATAATTTATTCAACTTGTAGAATCCAGCTTTTCATGGCACAGAACTGATCTTTTTTTTAAAAGTGCACAGTACAGAAAGCTCCACTGAAAGAGCTAATTTCCAAGCTAATCACAATATGCAATAAGCAGTGCAAAACAATCCATCTTCCTCAACCTAGCCCACTTTTCCAGTTTCCTTTGTTGAAATGTGGCGAGGTAGCAAGGAACTATTTATTTGGTGGTCATGTGAATTGCCTGGCACATTAAGCCCTTCTGAATATTGTTTGGAATTTTAATGTGAGGGGTAAGGCCTTAAAATTGGGGACCCCATACTCACCCCGAAGCTGATGCTGGCAATCCTGACAACGTATGGCTACTTCTGAGGAGGATCCGTGTTTTCTGCTTTTAACCCAACTTTGCTCCAAACTGTGGCCGGTTACAAACCGGCACTTGGGACGTCCACAGGACGTCCCATTTTAAAAAAGGTCTAATACGGACTCTGTCCGTACAATATGGCGGCGACTGTTCCACATGGCCGGCACCATCTTTACGTATCGGACGCTCTGCGTCCGAACGTGTCGCGGCACCTGTGATGTCACGAATGCACCGCTGGCGCCTCACGACGTCACAGAGGCGCCGCAGAAAGAAGCTCCATTTTGGAGCTTCTTTTTTGCTCCGTAAGGGAGTCGCGCGGTGTGGCTGCGACGACTCCCTTACGAAGCAAATGGCGGCGGCGGCAGACCATCTCAAAGCGGCGGTCTATAACCCGCCATGGTGGAAATGGAGAAAATCCTGGTGTTTCCCAGAAACTCTAGAATGATCTTGGGTTCATTTGGCCTGTGTAAAGGCTTCAAATTTATTTGGCATGTGGACGGCTGGACTGGGTCCATTTTGGCCTTGTCAGCACAGGAAAAGGGGATGGCCTTTGAGCACTGGCACCTCTGCTTCCACACTGGCAAAAGCCCAGTGTGTGCCCATTTCCGCGGAGGCCAGAAACAGGCTTCTGGACTCCTTCATTATCAGCTATATCACTGAGCCATTTTTATTGTAGCAGAAGAGGCAGGTGCGTCAAGCAGGCTTTACACAGAGCCCCTGCTTGCAAGGAAGCGCAGCAGCTCCAAAAATGGGAAAGGCCAGCAGAGCCGATGCAGTGACAGCCTGACTGACCCATTTGCAGAATGACATGGTGTTGAATTTGATTCAGGCCAGTGCATGTGGTTAGCCCAGGACATAATGCTCTGGACTTGTCCTGGCTTAAGTGGCCGGTATAGATGCACCAAGTATGAGAGAAAAAATATATATGTATAAGCAGAAGACTGGTCCTTTTCAACAGGTCCCAGAGCCCTCAGTTCTAAAGAGAATTCCCAGAACAAATCTTTCAGTGCTAAAACTATCTGAACAAAAGCTTTAAAAAAGTGGATACAGGTGTTTTTTTTATTTAAAAAGAATATAGTTATGGTATTAATGATCCCAACCTTGCAGGCTTAAATTTTGTTTTATCAATCAGGTTCTGATTAGTTTCTATTAAGTTTTGATATATTACATTTAAATAAACTGACTCCAACAATAAAACACAAAGATCCACTGGTATCAGCAGAAAGAGCAGCATCTTTGATTCGATTAAAATGCCCAAGTTAATCATAATGGCCCATGTGGAATGAGGGTTTCCCAAGAATCAGCATTCTTCAAAGCCCATTGTCAAATAGCATTATTCATGCTAAAGTACCCCTCCTAGAAAGAGATCCATGTGCACCAAGGAGAAGCTATCAGAGATATGCTGATGTCCACCATCCACAAGCAGATTAAATGCCTTCAGGTCCTTTGGTTTCAGTATTATTCCCTTTGGAAAGTGAATCAGCTGGAAACTGTTGTAATGAAATAACGAAAAATGAACAGTCCTGTGTAATATATGGCACAAGCCACTACACAGTTTGGGACAACGTCCTGGTCTTTCTTTCTTCAACAGATTTATTCCAGAGACTGCGTAGTGAAGGCAGTTTAATTTTATCCATATTTTTGCTGTAAACATTGAGAAATATACCTAGGACAACTAACAATCCTGACCAGACATACCTAAAGGAAAGAGAAACATCGCATTAGCAGCTGCATGGACATCATACGAAGGGCATTGTAGAAGGCAAAACAGAGTTTCTGAACTGAAACTGGTAGAAAGGAAACAGAAGTATTCAACCTAAGAAAATTCCATATAAATCTTGATTCAAATGATCTGAAATCAGGTTTCTAGTTATTTCTCTTTCTACTATAAATTGTGCCATTGTTATTCAGGCCTCGCCTGAAAGACAAAGAGCCCTCCTTCCGACCACCATCTTGAGGGGGAGAGAGGCAGGCCAGCAACAACAGGCCTCGCCTAGAAGAAGAAAAGAGCCCTCCTTCCGACCACCATCTTGAGGGGGAGAGAGGATTTTTGTTTAATTGTATGAGATCGCTGTTGATGTATTGCTTTGTGACATGTAGCTTGTATGTTGTGAACCGCTTTGATCTGGAGGAAAAGCGGTATACAAATAAAAAAAAATTATTATTATTATTATTATTATTATTATTATTATTATTATTATTGATCATCATTTATTACGGTCATGCACAGAAAGGGTGTGTGTGAATCAAGAAAGGGATAAACACAGAAAAGTTATCTCCTCTATGAAAATACATGTACCTGGGGCACCAGGTACACAACGGAGGACAGTGGCTTGCACAAGCTAGGTGGGCCTTAAAATTTCTAATTTCTCAGCAAAAGTTATATTAGAATGGTCCTAAATAAACCTGAATAACACTATTAGATACTAAATACAATTAATACTTAGTTTCATAAAATAGAGAAGTGTGGGTAATACTTACTGGAATGTGAATGGTTTTGAAAAAAACAAAAAGGAAAGTACAATTGTCATTGCTTTTCTTCCTGTTGTGACTGAATAAGAAAAAAAACATGATTTAAACATTCGTTCCAGTTCAAATAAAATGCAGTTTTAACGCATCAGAACACAAGCCTCATGCAAAGAAAAACTAACATAGCCCTTCAGCCTCAGTTTATTTCAACTGGAATTCAGTTGCAACAGACAAACTGAAATCATGGTCCCCAAGACATAGAAATTTAGCTACACTTAAGATCCCAATAAATGATTGGGATTTATGTTAGTTGCAAATAACGTGCTGTTTTGATATAAGATGCATTACTAATCTCTTCTGAATTGGGAGCCACATGCATGACTTTTTTGCAACCACATAGAATACAATGTGGCCAAAGCATCAGAGTAAAGTTATTTTTTTTTAATTTTTATTATAAAACATAAAAATACAAGAAACATACAACACAACACAAAAGTTATTTTGATACAATCATCTTTCCTACTTCCTCAGCTACTCATCTGTTCACCATAATCATCCTTATCAATACAAACTCTTAATATCTGTTTATTATTAACCATGAATACTAATTCCTCTATAACTCAACCCAGCTGTGTACCCCACTTGGTATCTAATTACAGTAATACATAACTTTTCCAACATTCACCAGGCTACAGACATATGTAATATATAATATTATTTAAAATAAAATATTTTCTTTTAAAAGGATAAAAAATCTGTTTAATCTTGAATTCTAACCAACAATGGTAAAAAAGTTCTAATGGCAAACTTCCTCAGCTAGCATGATGTGTGGAATGCTTGAAGGTGCTTATAGAAAGGAATTCAAGGCACCATAACCTTTAATTTGTATTTCAATCAATTAAACCTACAGGGGACCACTTTTAATTTGGAAGAGAGAATGTTCATCTAAGAGACTTTTGGCTATTATCTGTGTTTATTTTGGTCCAGGTGTTTCCATGCACTGGACATAAAAAAGAATTAGAAAAAGTGAAGGACCATGTATGTAAATGTATGTTGTAACGTTAATTTGTTTAAGCTCTCAAATCTCCCTTAGTTATCTCAGAATGATATATTTAAATTCTGAACAATTTAATTAATTGTTAAAAGACAGTTGACTCATCACTGCAGATTGACTGCTGTAATAAATACTGCAGTATGCTGCCTGGTTAATACAGCTCCAGCCCATAGAAGTCTACTCATCCCCAGCACCTTTAGGCATTTACACAATGAGGCAGACTTCACAGGGCAAGTGACTGTGCATGGTGGAATTCCCCTGCAGGCACAACAATGTCAGCAAATTATGTCGCTCAGGCTGCCTGTCAGTCTTCTGCTTTAGCAGAAGATTTTGTGGTTATGAAGCCTTTTATAGGATCTCTTATCAGCCTTTCGCCATACCATATATCTGTCTCATTCTGCCACAATCTCCTGCAATGAAATAATATGCAGCAGTAACAGAGAACTTTTTTCACCCAATGGATAGCCAAAGCACTTCTTTATGGATGTGTTAAATATTTTATTCCCATTTGAAAAATGAGAAATTGCAGAACAAGAAGGCAAAATGATTCCTCCAAGGTCATCCAAGTGTTCACTCCCAGAAGCCCAGATTGGAAAACGGAAAATTGTTCTTCCTATTATTCTCCTTTACAGAAATAAAAAGATTAGGAAATATTGTAGCTTAACTGCACCACTCAATGGCAAATAAAGCTGGCATCTGGGCAGTCTGATGGCATGCAGCCACTTCAGCTGCTCACATCTCAACAGCTGCAAAAACTGTGGCATGTTTGGCTAGACGAATGTCTGTACATACAGCATGGCCTCCATTAGTCATTTAAACTGCATGGTTGGTCCTGAAACTGGGCATATCTTTTCGCTGGGATGATAGAAATGAGGAAGCCCATAACTTTTTCTCCTTGCTTATGTATTCCTCTACAATGCCGAGGACCAAGGCACCAGGGTATACACAGATTCCTTATATGTTGACCTCATAATGTTTAGAGAGAAATGTTTAGTTCATTTTTACTGTACTATGAGGAACAGAGGTAAATGGCCATTTCATAATCAGTAGTGGCCATGTGGATGATTGTGGATCAACTGATCACGTTCCATCCCCAATGTTAATCCAAGTTCATTGGTGTAGCTAAGTGGACTGATGTGCCTAGTAAGTTATAGCCATTATTTTTGAAGTATGAAGACCATTACAGGAAGTCTGTTTGATAGAGAAATTTAGGATGCTTCCAAAGCTTCCCAGACTGATACCCACCTCTATATTACCATACCAGGTTTTTCTTCAAAAATATTTCAACATGCTGATGTTGAGAACATTTTTGCTGCATATATTCACAGAGCAATTTTAGGCAAACAGTAATGGGAAATAAATCCCACTGATTTGAGTGGGGCTGACCCCTGAGTAAGTGAATAGTGAACTTCCAACTAGATAGCAAAATCTTATGGTCCCAGGAACCACAGGGAAAAATATACTGAATCTTCTACACCTTCCTGAGGTGAGAGACAGATGTCCAATATCAACAGGGGAAATCCAATCTTAGATTCCCCTTTCCTAGCTTTATGTCTCCTACTTTCTGTTGCTGGGAGATGGGAAAGGGGAAATGACCACGGTTTGGTACTGCCAGACATACAGCAGCTTTCCTTTCACAGGAATCCAAACCCTCCTGGTCCCAGATCATGTCTCTGTGTGAAAGAACATTTACACCAGCCCTGAAATGATCTAAAAATTGCATTCCTATTGCCATCAATGGGAGATAAACAGTAATAACAACAATGTCAGAAGGATGGTGAATGTCTCTTCTTCTTTTCACTTTGCTGGCCAGAGGCTGGCAGAGCACTGGATACACTAGTCAATCACTAATTGACTTTTGAACACAATCTGTTTTAATGAGTTCCACCATTAGATGGATGCACGATTTCTTGATCACATAAAATCTTGTCAAAATGTGAAAAATGTGAAGTCCAAGAATTTCTAAAGCACCCAATTTACATGCAAGGAGCATGGAGGTTTTCTAATTCAAGCATCCCCTCTTTGTTTGTGTTTACATACATTTTCTTTCTTGTGTAATATATACTTTGGTAGACAATTCTGAATTACAAATGTATGGAAGGTGGCACTGTTCCAAAACACACTGTAGAAATAATCCAGTTTGAGACCGCTTTAACTGCTTTTGCTCACTGCTAAGGAATCCTGGGATTTGTAGTTTATTATGGCATGAGATCTCTCTGACAGAGATGCTAAATGTCTCGCAAAACTGCAGTTCTCTGAATTACCTAGCATTTGAGCCAGGGCAGTTAAGTGGTCTGAAACTGGATTATTTCTGCAGTATGTTTTGGACCATTGTCTATATAGCAATGATCTAAATTTGTGCAAACAGCCTCTGCAGCTGGAAACACTGCATGAAAACAAAAAATGTACATGATTGTAAGACACACAACTCTCCACGGTATGAATCTAGCAAACCATTCACAGAACAAAAGAACCAGAGGAGAGAGAAAAAATAATTCACAAGTGGGATTTTCTTAAATACTTCTATGAAAATAGGAACCATATATTTACCTGTTACAGCTAAAAGAGCACCAAAGATTTTGATCAAAGCCAGGACAAAAGAGATTCCAAAATAGCCAGTCAAGGAAAACATGAATGCATAGCCATAGGTTTGCACTGGATGCTACAGAAACAACAAGAAATTATTAGCAAAATGCTAAAATGATACTGAGATATTATAAAATGCAATAAATATATTTAGTGTACTATCAAAGTTACTTTACTATTGAAGTTGGTACAAAGTAAATTGGTTCAAAGTAAAATGTTTTAAAGCAGATTTTACTTCACTTTGACTAGATAATTGAGAAGTAACAATGAAATTATAAGTATGTTTGACTTAAAACTAAATCCTGTTGAGCTTGGGTAAATGTATGAATTTTCAGGCCAAATGGTATCACAGAGCAATCTTATACATGTTTGCTTACAATTGTCCCACTGAGTTCAGTGATTATTACAGGAGTCCATCCTTAATTAGTGAGTCAAAGAATATACTTTACAATCAGTGCTGAGAATATAAAGAAATCTACCAGCATCACTGAAGCTGAGAAAAATATATTTTTTAGAATAAGCGTTTGAGGAATACAATCCACTTTGTCAGATGCATCAGAGGTAATGTAGCTCACAAAAGCTTATACTAGAAATTCTTTTTTCTCAAAGGTGCTACTAGCTTTTGTTAAAACAGACTAACATGGATATCTCTTTTTCTGTGACTGTTAAAGCCATTAATGTAGTTTTACCAAACAAATAATTGAAAAGCAAAGCAATATCAATATAATAAGTACATTCTTCACTGGAAATAATAAATGCATTTTACCTTTGAACAAAATGTTACTGCAGGAGTTAAACCATTAGTGCATGTCAGTCCCAATAAAATGTACAGGAAACCTATTGAATAGGAATACAAAACCTGGAATAGTTACAAAAACAAATTATTTAAACTTGTGGAATTTTTTTTTTTAAAAAAGGTTATGAATTGTGTGATTTGTGGTTTTGTTGGCACATCTCTTTTTTGATACCATCTCTTCTGAAAGTCATATTTCTCAAGCAAAATGAAGGTGAATTCACAAAGTGAAATTATATATTTGTTTCTCATTAACTTTCAATAAACCTTGCTCAGTTGACAGTTAATGTACAGTGATTGTCTGGTTAACTGATCTGCAATAGCAACAACCAAATAGTAATTGGTTAGAGGCAAAGGGAGCCTACATGGATCATTCTTGTTCAGTTTGCACAACTGAATGAGATCCTGACTGTTAATCCAGAAAAGGTAAAATATTCATCTCCTATGTCTTATTTCTATGCTATATCACCTAGCAAAATGCAATATATATTTTAATTTACGTAGATTTTTAACACAAAGGTTTTCGTTACAATCTGAATGGTAATCCTGCAAGACAAGACTGCAAATCTGATTAGAGAAGTTTTGCTGGAAATATTTTGTCCTTCTTATCCATGTTGTTTGTATGAAATCCTGCTATTAAGACTGCTGTTTTTTTCCAGCGATGCAATCTGTTTTTCTATGTGTGTGATCTAGGGTGAACAGCAGGGGCAAAAGTTTAAATCATGGCTCTTCCATGGATTGTATAGCTTGGAACTCACTGAATGCAGAACTGGGGAATAGTGGTGATTTTGGGGTTACTCCTTGTCCTAGTCCGGAGTAAGATATTTTTTTCTTAATGTTACTCCTATTCCTACTCCTGTAAAAACCTCTTACACCTTTACCCCTTACTCCTACTCCTACTCCCCAGCCCTGGGGGAAAGCCCCAGTTGTTTTGCAAGGCTGGTGTGTGTGTGTGTGTGTGTGTGTGTGTGTGTGTGTGTGTGTGTGTAAGCATCTTTATTTGCCTCCCAAACCTTTCCCCAGTGCAATATAATAAAATGGGGTTTTTTGGTGTTTGCATGTACAATAACAGGAATAAGGCGTAACAAATATATTTTTTTACTCCTTATTCCTACTCCTACTCCTGTAAAAACCTCTCACTCCTTTACTCCTTACTCCTACTCTCCAGCCCTGATCAAAGCGCACTGATGAGGGAGTCCAATTTGTCTGTTTGCCTCTCTGTGTTATTAGCATATAATAGATACAAAAAGTGTAGGTCTTAATGAATTCATTGGAAGTTAAGCATCTCCATAAATCTCTCCAATCAAACGCAATGCCACTTAAAAGTGACTACCCTATGATCTTGGTGTCATATAACTCCCTCTCACTTTAAAACAATCTTTTCAATTCTGGGAATAAAATTATACAGGTAATTTCAGTGGATGGAGTCTTAATTTTGCTGAACTAGATCAGTGCTAACATTCGTAGATTTTAGTGGCTGTACTAATACATGGTGGAATACTACTGCTTCTGAAAATAACAGGGACCATGTGAACTTTTTATTATTTGACTGGATGGTGGTCCACAGTATTTTATTTGCCTGCAGAGATATAATAACAGGAAGCAAGGAATTCATTTGGATGTTTCCAATAAAGCTGTATGGAATATATGAAAAAATAAAACAAATTCCAGACATAACATCATCAGTCACAAATGATTTTCTTGAGTAGTACCATTAATTGTAAGAATGCTCCCCTATGTTTGATACAGTGCTATGCCAAAATACTACTGAAGGCATTAAGATTTTATGTACACACTACCCCTTTTGCATGGACCACTCATGCTGCTATGGACAGCTCCAGGTTTGCCATTTGAACTAGCACAAACCAGGTGTCACTTCTGAGTCAGTGTGCTGGCCATAAGCACTGGAGTTAAACACTGTATCTTATACTGTACTATTCTATTTCCAAAATGTAAAATTAA
>NC_056525.1:169240477-169274550 GCF_019175285.1 Sceloporus undulatus
GATTGCAGCCTCACAGTCTTAATTCAGTGCTCCTAGAACAGCTTTAAAATATGTTCCTGCTTCTCCCACATGTTTAAAAATTTGCATTCAAAATATTGACAAATAAATATCCAATGCCATAAATGTTTGGAGAGTGAACATAAGCACGGCTGTGAAGAAAATGCTAAAGCTACTCAATAGTGGCAGTCTTCTCTTTGACAAGATTCAGATTACAGGGGTGTCAAGAATGTTGATGATTAATTCTACCTTGATAATATAATCAATGTTTGTAAAAAGCATTGTTTGAAGCTGCAAATGTTTTTGAGAAAAAGTTTCATTTCCCTTACAATTCTCTTAGAGTAGAACAACAAATTGTTATACCTGCCAACTATGAGCCAAGAATTTTCTAATATTAGTGTCACATCTTATAAACACAGTGACTTGATTTAAAACAGAAGGGAAAATAGAAAAGAAATCTAACCTTGCTCTTAATTAAATGAAGGAAATGACAGAAGGGAATTTACCATTTCAGAATTTGAGCCATTGTGCAACTTCATAGCTTTTTCCTGTACATTTCCTATAACTGCATCTGCACAGAGGGCAAGGGATATAAGGACCACACCTTTGCAATAAACAAACGAAAAAGGGGAATTAAGTGTGCATATTTCAATATTAGAATACAATAAAATTATATATATATATTATCAAATGCTAACTACTGTACATATCAAAGACAATGTATGTTTAGAAGCTGTTTGTTAGAATACTAACACTATACCAAATTATTGCCATTCTTATGAAGGGAATCTGTACAGACTACCAAATTACTATCAAATTTATATTGAATAATTCTGAATAAATGTAAGATAAAGTAGCAACATGTATAGAAAGAAAGAGATAGATAAAATTGTACCTGTCCCATTCCCGCTCCTTAAAAAAAATCCCAAAGATTGAATATAGTTTTCCAATCATGATATGCTTCCCCCTCAAACCCCCAATAATATGCTTGATTGGTTAACAATTATTGCAGTCATTTATATGCTGAATCTGTTTATACATTCATCCAGTTTTGCAGTATCTTCAGCCAGAGAGTGCTATTTTCCTTTCCTTTCAATTCAGTAAATCACAGGGTAAAATGGCTTGCTTATAGTGCTCTAAAGCAGATTTGGGATTATATTAAATTAAAATCTGTACTGATGATTTCAGATATGAAATGTTATAGTGTACAGTAGAAAATGCTAGTGGACACTAGAAAAGAACATGGTACCATTGTAGTACCACTGTCTGACAACAGCAGCAGCTTGTGGTTTGATCCATTTTTGCTTTTTAATGAAATAACAGTCATTCATTTCTCAAACTAACATAGGACATTTGACTGTCCTCATAGCTAAGGAACTCCTAACTTCCTTTCAGAATGTTTTATATTACAGTAAAGATCTGGTAATATATTCACTACGTCCTGAAGTAAAATTTTACTGGTCTCAAAAAAGTGTATAAATCAGTAATAACATTGACATCTAAGAGAAAAGGATGGGTTTACAGAGATCTGAAATGTTTAGTTTCGGGTCTGCTACTCCCTGCCCCCAAAGGGTGGGATCTCCTGCTTCATTAAGTGTGCAGCGTGTGAAGGGCAGGGAGTTCTAGAGCTATTCAGCAAACGGTTCTGCTTTACAACATTCGTTTTCTTGCCCCTTTAACTTTCCAAACAGAAAACTGCATGCAAAAGTATATTCCAGAGCTGAATGCAAATGAATTATTCAACAGTTAGGAAAAGGCTGTCCTTTAAAAAAAAGGAATTTTAAATTAAAAAATAAATCTGGGATCCAAGATAGGACTATACATTAAGGCATTTTTAGAGTATTTGTTAAAATGTGAAGAAATATGGGCGGTCCTCAAGGGAGCAGCTCCTGAAACAAGTTTCTTTAAGGTTCATTCCTTACAGATATGGCCAAAGACTAACAAGGAACCTTCAAATGTTCTTGAATAATCTAGGAATATGGTACAGTTTATTATCACAGTGACATCCTCGGTAAAATGAAATGTAAAGAGAATTCCAAACTATCCACATTTCCAACCTGCAGAGAGCCAATGCTTGACTGATG
Organism: Sceloporus undulatus; assembly: GCF_019175285.1. Taxonomy (NCBI): domain Eukaryota; kingdom Metazoa; phylum Chordata; class Lepidosauria; order Squamata; family Phrynosomatidae; genus Sceloporus; species Sceloporus undulatus. Next base: position 169,242,559 of record NC_056525.1, read on the forward strand.
TCACAATTCTGTTCTCCACAGCATGCATGTCAGTGCATATTTTTCAAAGTACATGTCCCATGCATGACCTCTTCTACTCAGATAACTGTGCCTCCTCCTAGGAATACAGTGTGCTACAGAAAACAGCCTTGTCAAGAAGCCTGTATTGTGTACAGAGAGCCATGAGTCTCTCACATTCTCACTCCAATACACACACTTAATTGAAGGGAAGGGGAAAAATAATAATCTTGTGGCACTTTTAAGAGTAACCAGTTTATTTCAGCATGGACTGAAGCCTACCTTTTAAGATATCTGAACTCATGAAAGCTTATGCTGAAATAAATTGGGTTAGCCTTAAAGGTGCCACAAGACTACTTTTCCTTCTCTTTTTATGCTGAAAACAGTCATCTCCTTGAAATGCAACTGAAGGGTTTGAGTTACACCACAAATAACATTTTACCTCTGAAAACAAATCTGCTTTTTCTGCAAGAGCTGCTTCTGAAAGATCTTTCCATTAGGACCTATCTCACTATGGCTCTTGGCCTTCAGTTCTTACTGGGGTTTTTTCCCCATTTATAATTACTTGTGGTATCTAATTATTTTTTTATAAGGGGCATTAATCCTGGTTTACACAACACAAATCAGTTGGGAAGTTCTTCTGCACATACCCTATGAAAATCATCTCAATGGAATGTATTCCTTTACGGTGGTTTGTACTCCTGTCTTCAAATCCTGTAGGCCTTCATGAAGTGAGGATTACAATCCCAAAGCCAATGAAGCCCTGGTAAGCTCAGGGTAGCTTCACATGAGCAAGGCCCCTCTATTCTTCAGTGCTGACAATGTTTACTAGGCACTTTGGGATTTGCTACAAGAAGAAAACGAGAAGGAAACCTATCCTAGCAAATAAAGTTTTACTTTACTTTGTCTTCAATCTGATTACAGGTGGAGTGGAGAGGATAAAGGACTGCATTTTTATTTGGGGGAAACTCTGTATTTATGTCTTTATTATTATATATATTACTTTTTAAAAAATCACTATAGACATATATTAATAGCATAAATTTATGCATATTTACTAAGAAGTAAGCTCCATTGACTTCATTGGGACTTACTCCAGGTACATGTACACAGGATTACAGTCGATTTGCTGGGCCAGCTGACAAATGGCTTTGAATACAGTTTTATCAATAGTGATGTCTGGTGTGACATCACAAATGTTCTAAGATTTTGCAGGGATGGGGTGCAATCAGAACTGTTTTAGATCAGGCAGGTGACTACTTTACTAACAGCTTTCCCCCCTGGAAATTAAATTAATTTATATCATGAATCTTAAATTACACTGTAAACATAAATTTTACCTGTAAGGTTGAAATTTGGTGCAACTGTGCTATCGGCTAAAGTAAACCATATTAAGCCCAGGCTCATACACATAGCAGCAGAAACATCTGCAATATTATAACGTTTTCCTGTTTTAAAAAAAGGAGGAGAAAAAGATGGATAACCAGAGGTGATGTTGTTTAAAGGCATGGCAGTTATTTCTTCTGTTCATTTGGTCTGAGAACATATCAAACAAATAAATTAAAAATACAGAATTTCTCACATTGCACAGACTCATAGACCCAATCCATGCTGTATTTGTATGAGCATTTATAAGCATACCCTATTCCAGTCTCTCTGTCTCTCTCTCTTTCAGTGTGGTGTACAACAAATAAACATAGAAATAAATATAAACAAATAAACATATAAAAATATAAAACTACATTATATGTTATGTTAGTTATAAAACATATCACAAAAATGTTGAATATAATCACAAGAGATCAATAAAAAGCAATACAAAACATAAGGGTAGCCAGATTAAAATGCCCAAACAGAAAAGTTTGCAAAATGACTGCAAAATCAGTGCCACATTTCCACAAGAGGCTCAACAATTACAGTGTCACAATAGAAAAGGTCATTGCCTTTAGTAGAAAGCAGTCTTAAGACACAGGGAGGATGGTGTAGGGAAAGGTGTTCCTTTACATTTTATATTCATATGCTGTCTTATCAAGATTGTTGCCGCTCCCATATAGTCTTTTGCTAAATGGGAACTACAGAGATAATGCATTTAGAGAACAGGTGGAAGAGGCAGATGACAGACTGGTATAATCAATCCCTGGGAACCCCCAATACTTGCATGAGGAGTGAAGTATATGATCTCTTCCCACACTGTCTCCCAACAGTATACATTTATTGGTCTCATGTGGGAAGCAGCAGTGCAGAAGCAATAACTATGCTACTAAGGGTGAGATATGAACCAGCCTTTTACAATAACTGACATGTGGTATCAAAGCATTTCTACTAAAACTGAAACTTCATAACATATTATTGTATAACACCATCTGCACACCATCTACATTCTTGGAAACACAGGGGTTATAAATCTTGTAAGTGCTAGGCTCAATGCCCTTTCTAGATGCTTTAAAACTATTCTAAAGCAGTAAGGCCAGAAGTCTGGAATTTTCAATTAAATGGAAAAGTGGGTTTCAACTTTGAGATCACTTTCGTATTGGAGATCAACTTTGCTATCATTATATAACTCAGCTATTGCCACTCCATTGCTGGTTCAAATTCATTACATAACTGCAGCTAAGTTTCAAAAGCACATCTAGTTGCTTTGGAAGAAACAAAAAGGAAGGGGTCAATTTAGAAACCTTGTCCCTGGTTTTGCACAGACTAAATTGAGCAAAGTTCTCCCCGTGGGCTATTCTCTAGTGAATCAAATTGGAAAGAACAAACCTTATATATTTTATGAATGGTTCAGAGTAACTATATGAGGGCAGGCAAAAGTTGTCAAATTCTTTCACTAAACTATCTTACTCTGGGTCTCTCAACAAGTGTAATCACTACTCACTAAACGTAATTCATTATGCAGCATTAATTCTCATTCAGGGACCAGGAGCAGCAAGCTAAATAGAAAAGAAAGACTGGCAACCTACTATCTAGTCATATACTTTAAGATCACCAAAGTAGCAAAAAAGGGAAAGAAACTGACCAACTTGCCTCTCCTTCCCAGTGAAAATCAACACAACCAAAGTATTTCCTAGCCACTTCTGCTGAATTGGTGTATGGATGTTGAGTGAGTGATGGGAAGGAGAGAGGTAAACTCAATGAAACTCAAAAGACAGGTAAACCTTAACTATCACTTGTGGACACTTTGAGCAATCTAGACCAGATATATGCACCATGTTCTCATACCTTGGAGAACGTATCTTGCCAACAAATGCGTCCACAGTCTTTTTATAACTTGTTTTGCTTAAAATTACTTTTGACTCAATTCAGGAGAAAATCCATGCTTTTGGTGCAACCAAGACCTCTACGTGGAGGCATCGGGTGGAGATAAATAAAAATAAATAAGAAATCATTGTCAGGTCTTTACAAGGTGATTTTTGGAAATGAATAGCATTCAATAGCAAGAATAAGGCATACCTTGTATAAAGACTCCTCCTATCATAACTGGGATCAGTTTACAGCACTTGAAGATTACTTGTGTAGGATAATTCAGATATCCTAAGGAGGTATTTGATAAACCCATTGTCCCCACTGTTAGAAAAGCTATTATCATGTAGGTTTTGCCTGGAATCCTGGAAAATATAAATGAAGCTCTGTATTGGGAGCAAATGGCAACACTCAAGAGAGGCTTTAATGTTACAGTAAGCAAGGATCATTGATAAAACTGGCAACTTCGGTTGAAATTCATGGAATTTATGAATGTGGTAACATCTGAATTTCTTGAATTAGATATGATCTGTCAAAATGTTTAACTACTGTAACATCATTAAAGATAATGTTTTTCTTTTATATCAATTTGTTTTCAATTTTTCCAATTTAAATAAATGGAAAGCAAATACAGTCAGCCCTTCATATCCATGAATTTTTTTAATCCATGGATTCAGGCATCCACAGCTTGAAAATATTTAAAAAAATAAATGAATTCCAAAAAGCAAACCTTGATTTTTCAATTTTATATCAGGGACACCATTTTACTATATCATTGTATTGAATGAGACTTGGGCATCCAGGGATTTTGATATCCACGGGGGATCCTGGAACCAATCTGCAGAGGATACCAAGGGCTCATTGTACAGAAATAAAGAATATAGCCTTTTTCAGCCTTCTTTCTTTACTCCACATAAATGCTGTGTAAGGAGAAGATTTCCATTTTAGTACAGTGGTATGGTGTTTTCACCTTTGACAAGCTCAAAGAATATATCCCAGCATTAGTCAATGAGATTACTCTAAAATGTTTCTAGTTGCCTCCGTGAAGATGAATATAAAACCCCCATCTCCCAAATTTCATCTGTTACTGTACACAAGACTAGACTGTTGCAGAAAAAAGAAGAAGAACCAGGATCTTAATAGCCCAGTTTTCTTTCTGAATACTGCCCTGAATACTGAATTCTTGCATGTTCTCTGGATGTCAGGAGTTGCAGAGTCAGAGATTTGTGAGCAGAGGGGAAATTTCCAAAGGACCACTTCACACATACAAATTCCCCATAAAGCCCTCTGGATTCCAGCCTTTAGCAAGTGTTAACTTTGTAACAAGCTAACTCTACTCAAGTGTTTCAACAGCTAGCATGAAGTTTGACTGAGATTATTCTGCACAAAGGAGCAAAACATAATTCCTCTATTTTAAAGTCAAAATGAATAAGAAAGGTAGGTGCAATTGCTATAAAATTTGAGTCCCTTTGAGACATAATTTTTTGGGGAAATCAGGCTACAAATGAATAATAATAATCATAATAATCATATAATCCCAATAGACTATTTTGTGAATTTTAATACTTCTGCCAACTGATACAGCGATCTGAAAGCATACTTTACATAGAACTCTCTATACAAAAGGGAATGGAATTGTGAAATTCTACTTCATATCCATTTTTAATTTGAACCACCCATCAATTTCTCAGGTCAACAACATGTGGATAATCTCATGGGACCCTAATAATATGACAAAATGATTAGAAATAATGTTTGATCTGATTGCTCTCTTCAGATTTCTATCTTAATTCAAAATTAAGGAAGCTGAACTTAGTTTTACTGTGGAAATATACACTCAGTAAAGCTACTTATCAAAATGGAAGTCAACTTTTAACAAATAGCATTTTGAAGATATAAGTTGGGGGAAAAATCACATACCGTCTCCTTTTGTCCTGAATAAGCTGTAGTTCTATGAGTCCAAAAATGGAATAAAACCCAAACTGCACTAATGTAAGATACCAGCCAAAGGGTTTAAAGCCTTCTACTGAAAATATGAGTTCCTGTGGGGGAAACAAAAAAATATTATATTAAATGCATTTTCAATACAGCCTCATTATTAAATAGAAATCTGCTTTTTTAACATTCAGTTTTTTGAATAACATAATCAGTAGCTGAAGGAATCTAGTCAATCCTCATGTCAGGATTTGGCCCCAATTCATGTGCTTAGTGGATGAAAACCAGCATTTGATAATGCAAGCCCCAGCATTAAACATCTGCAGCTGCTTTTTGGCTTGGTGTGAGGTTCACACTGATAGAAAAGGGACCACTTTCTGCCCACCTCTTGTGGTGCATTCTAGTTACACTCAAAATAAGCCCTGCTTGATCAGATCCTTTCAGCCTGCAAGACAGATAAAAGGCATGAAGGCAAAGGCTTCTTCATCTCTTGCCTTTAAACATCCATTGCTCTTGAATATGGAGGTTCCATTTACAGCTCTAATTCGCGGCAGCAAATTGCATACTTTTTTATGCTCTATGGCAGTGGTCCCAAAACTGTGCTCTTTCAGGGATTTTGGACTTCAGTTTCCAGAATCCCAGACTATTGGCCAACATGGCTGAGGCTTCTGGGAGCTGAAGTCCAAAGTCTCTTAAAGGGCACAGTCCGGGGACCACTGCTCTATGGGAATAAATCTTTTGCTTTGTCTGTCCTGAATCTACTAACCAGGAGTTTAAGTAGCTAGTATCTGAACAGAGGAATAATTATCTGCCTTCTTTTTCTATTACACTTATAATCTCTAAATTTGCAAAATGTTTGCTGACACTGCATCATCCTTTCCTCTCGACTATTTCTTCTGGAGTATAAACTCTGAGGGATTCTGCTGCATGGGCATAAAGAATGTTTTCAGTTTCTAAGCATCCTGCTGGTTAGTCCCAACCAGAACAGACTCATTCTTTTTTATCTGAACAGATAAACTGAATGGATTCAATGGGTCTACTCTAGTCGGGATTAAAATAGGATTTGGGCATAAAATAGGATTTCTCTTGCATCATTGTGGCTCGTAATATAAATAAACTCATTGGGTGTTGAAAGAATTTGCTAGTATGCAACACCCATCAGGACTGCAGCCTTAATGACTGACTTCTTGGAGTAATATAAGAGTAGCCTAGCAAAGATCAAGTACAGTGGGTTCCTCTTACCCATGGGCTTGCCATCTGCAGATCTGAGCTTCCGTGGAAGGCAAGCCCCATTATTTTAAATGGATATGTGTGCATACGGCTGCACTGCCAGCTGTGCGCACACTGCATGTCTATAGCAAAGAACAGGACTTGAGGTCCCACATTTTTTTGCTATCCGGGGGGGGGGGGGGTCTGGAATGGCTCTTCCACAGATAAGACAGGATGAATGTACGCACTGAAGTCTACATTCTCAGCAAGAAGATTCTCATAATAAAGTTCAATATAAACCAACAACAAAACAATTGCTACTATTATTATTACTAGCCCACAGGAAAACTAGCCTTCCAGAAAAAAGGTACACTTCTTACAGGCATTAGTTGCTAATGGTAAAAATCTTTTTCATGAGGCGTACTGTAAAAATCTATACATGCATAACGAGACAGATCTATTATCCCAAAAATATACAGGCCTCTTAGAAAGGGCATGGGGTTGTGGGTTTTTTTATACAACTATTAACAGAATTGTAGAGCAAATATATGGTATCTGGGGGAAAAGCTCCCTCCTCTAAAAGCCAATGGGAGATTATCCAAACTCTTTGTGTACTATACATTTCCTCACTTCCTTCAATAAAGGGAGTCTGATGGATATAGGATTTTTTTCTTTACAGCAGGGGTGCACAACTGTGAAAGGATAGGAGGCTGAATTAGTCCCCCAGGGGATCTTAGAGGCTTACCCCCTGCTTATGCTACCTGCTCCTGCAAAAAATCAAAATCAAAACTTCTGCACATCTCTAGGGGACATGGGGACATTCTCACTATGACTTTGGGTGAGGAGAAGCCTTTTTTTAACAACTGGAAGTAAACAAAAGTAACTTCCTGTATCTTTTCTGTTTCAAAGATAATTTGTCCCAAGCACATCCCCTCCAAATGCAGTGGAAATGCCTCACATACCCCTAGAGATCATTTTGGAGCAAAATAGGGTTGTGATTGTTTTTTTTTTACCCCAGAGCCATAAAAGTGGCCATTTTGCCCACCCCCTGGTTTTATATATAGGTTAATGCAGATGCTGTACATCTGCACCATAATAGCAATTCTACAGAAGAAAACACACAAAACGAATTACAGCACTTACCTGTAGATATCCATAAATAAGAAAAAACAGAAAGACTCCAGATACACAAATAAAAAACTGAGTAGCCTTGTTAAATTTGCTGAGATTAATACCAAGTACTATTACATCATCTACTGATTTGATGTGTGGCGACATAACTTGGGATTTTGATGGTATGCTGATAGAAACATACTTCCGAGAGGAATTGAATTTCAGATCCATGATACTTAGTTTTCTGCATTCGGTGGCAATAAAGTGCTTTCTTGACTTGGAAGCTGAAACAAACAAACAAAACACAATTGGATCACAATTTGTATGACAATATTTAAAGGAGAATCACAAAAGTCCCCTATATCAAATCAGAACACTGAACCTTCGTTTTTAAGGAAATACATTACTTTATGCACCAAACTGATCAACATGTCATACTTGTTATTGCAACTGCACTCCAGAAAATAACTTATTGGATTACCTGTTGCTAATATGTAACTGCTACTGTAGTGCAGTGATTGACAAACTTTTTGGGGCCGCTGTCCCCTTTCCTCTTGGGTGACAACCCTAGCACCTCCCCCATGCCAATTTGTTGATAATAGGTTTACTGTTCTACTGCAAATTTAAAACAACCAATCTTGGTCACTGCTCCCTTTGAACCCAGCCAACTTGGGAGCAGCAACCGAGCAACTGGCTGAGCTGAGAAACCTCTCACCCTTGTGGTAAAGGCTGGTGCAGGAGAGAGGCTTCTCAGTCACAGCTCAACTGGTTGCTGCTCCCTTTGCACTGCCACTCTCAGAGCAGCAATCGAACAGCTGGCTGAGCAGTGATCTAGAAGCTTCTCATCCATTCTGTCCTTCGGGCAAAAGCCAATGTAAGCAAGAAGCTTCTTGATCACTGTTCAGCCAGCTGCTCAGTTGCTGCTTCCAAGGTGACCAGGTGCAAAGGGAGAAACCTCTCCCTGGGGAGGAGGGGCTCTCAATCCTTCATTGGGGTAAAGAGGGGCTCAGCTGGTGTGTGTGTACAATGGGTTTACAAAGGCCACATGCTCTAGACTGGAGAGTGGCATGGAGAAGGAAAGGGAAATATTTTAACTAAAGTAGTTGCTCCAAAGTAGTTGCTCTTTCTAAGAAATCAACCCCGGATATTCCTCTGCCTCCTTCCCCAGAAACATATTTTCCCCACACACAAACATTGCTTCTTCTGCTACTTCTCTCAACTTGTCTGATGAAAGAAAGCAGGAGCAGGTTGAAACTTCAGCTCAAACCTGCCATCCAGTTCCTTGCAAAGCTCACAAAGATTAAGCAGGATCCCAAATGTGAAAGCTTCTTTTTGCCACCACTTCTTCCCCATTGCCATGTGCTCTAACTCCTTGCTCCAGTCAGTCCGTCTGTCCCAAATGAACCCATAGATGCTGGATACAGGGATGTTCTTTGCTTTGTTTCAGTGCAGAAATCCCAATTTTTGAAAGCAAAACTACAATCATGTTCTCATTTGTGACCGCGGGATATACAGTAAGAATTTAAATGTGGTTGCATTGCAAGTGCTTGATTGATTTATAAAGTCAAGTAAGAAATAAATACACAAATAGGATATATCATGAAAGGAAAAGGTGTTTATTTAACAGAATTGTCAAATGGACATGCCAATCAAACAGTGCTCCAGACGTTTAATATAGTAATTTCTAACCAAGTTTGAAGGTACATTTTCCCACTCACAGCTTCAGGCTAAACATAGTGTTCAGCAGGGCTCTCTAAAAGTTCAACTCAGCAGCTTATTTAGGTGGTAGTTAGTAATTAATTTTTATTTGTCTGGTTGTTTTTCTGGCTGTACTAGAATGCACTTTATGGAGTTAGAGGTTATTTATAACATCTTCAGCCTACTGAGCCTTACATTAGCATTTTCTAAACTAAGAGTATCTTTCTCCAATAAAGTGGGCTCTCCCAACTGAGTCTATCAACAGAATGGCTAGGGCCACCAGAAAAGGGAACATTCAGAAATGTAGTTGCACAAAGCTGACACTGTATTAACAACACATACAAAAGACTTGCACTGCTAACACAGACTGATATAAAAGACACTTTGCGCATCATATTTTCAAAGCGCATTCTCTAGCAAATGCATCAGCTACCAAAATAAATATCAGATCACGTTGATTTGTTTTTTTATAAAACTGAAAAATATATAATACTACACAAAATGAGTATGTGCGCAATGGTGCACGTGTGCCACACTCTCTCAGCCTCAGACGATGGCAGTGGCAAACCCACCTGAGAAACTTGCCATAAAACTCAGTTTGCTTTGGGCCGCCATATAGTTGGAAATGACTTGAAGGTACAAACAACAACAACAACAACAAATCCATTTACAAACAAAAACTGTGAAACTAATCAAACAGAGCAAATAAAAAATTTGAGGCAGCGGTGAGAGTTAAAATGTCTATATACAGTCTATGTACATAAATCAGGGCTGGGGAGGTAGTGGTGATTTTGCCTTCTTTCCTTTCTTACATGTTCTTTCTTTAACCTCCTTCCTTTATTCCTCCCTTCCCTTTCTTAATTCCTCTATCTTGTCTATCTCTATTTAACTCATTCTCCAGAGGGAAGGAAACACTGTACATATATAGAAATGGAAGGAGCCAGCATGGTTGGAGTGTTGAACTCCAGAGACCCGGGTTCAGAGAATCATAGAATCACAGTTGGAGGGACCACAAGGGCCATCCGTCCAACCCCATTTCTGCCATGCAGGAACTCTCAATCAAAGCATCCCCCAGAGATGACCATCCACCTCTGCTTAAAGACCTCTAAGGAAGGAGACTCCACTACACTGTGAGGGAGTTTGTTCCACTGTCAAACAGTCCTCTTAATGCTGAGGTGGAATCTCTTTTCCTGTAGCTTGCATCCATTGCTCCAGGTGATTCTCTGGAGCAGCAGAAAACAAGCTTGCTCCCTCCTCAATATGACATCCCTTCAAGTCTGTATTTAAACAGGGCTATCATATCACCTCTTAACCTTCCTCTTCTCCAGGCTCCAACATCCCCAGCTCCCTAAGTCGTTCCTCATAGGGCCTTCCAGACTCTTCGCCATTTTAGTCACTCTCCTTTGGACACGCTCCATTCTCAATGTCCTTTTGAATGTGGTGCCAGAACTGGACACTGTATTCCAGGTGGGCCTGGCCAAAGCAGAATAAGTGGCACATTACTTCCTTGAGACACTATACTTCTATTGATGCACTTAGAATCACATTGGCCTTTTTAGCTGCTGCATCACACTGTTGACTCATGTTCAATTGTGGCTACTAGGACTCCCAGATCCCTTTCACATGTATATGTCTCCTTAAGCCAGGCGTCCCCCATCCTATACTATGCATTTTCATTTTTCTGCCTAAGTGCAGCACCTTACATGTTTCTGTGTTGAGTTTAATTGTTAGCTTTGGCCCACGTTCTGGTCTATTCAGGTCAATGTGAAACCAGTAGGTAACCTTGGGCAAGTCACACTCTCTCGAGCCTCAGGGGGAGGCAATGGGAAAATCCCCGCGATTAAGCAACCTTGATAGGTTCCCCTTAGGGTCGCCATCAGTAAGAAACAAAGCAGGGCTGCCATGGGCTCAGAGAGGGGTCCACCTCTGCTCCTTCCTTCCCTTCCCAGCCCTGCCCTCCTTCCCACCCCATTGGGATGGAGGCCTTGGCAGTACCTGGCTTTGGTCAGCGCTTGGAGGACGAGGGGAGGCTGGGAGAAAGGAAGGCAGCCACTCGTTCTCTCTAGCCTCCTTTGCAGCCTCTCCACTCCAGCAATCAAATGGCGGCGAGGAGCACCGAGCTCATTGATTCGAGCGGCATCGGTTTCTTCGGTGCTCGTTTAGCTTGGCCTGAACGGGCAAGTGACTCCGAAGGCGCCATTTTGGTCACTGGCACTCCTGGCTGAGGCGAGATTGTTATATCGGAGTCTTGCTTCCCTGAAGGGAAAGGGGGCGGGGCCACGCTTAGGCTACGTCGCTTAGTAATCCATAGCTGCTGCTTTAGTGCTGCCACAGCGTTGGCTGCAGCAATAGTCCAGTCTGAGAGCGCTTTAACTGCGTGACTCAACGCTAGGAGAATTATGGGAAGTGTAGTTTTGTGAGACTTGAGCTAGAGCTCTGGTGCCACAATAAACTACAATCCAAGGGTTCCCCTAGCACTGAGCCAGGGCAGTTAAAGCGGTCTCAAAGTGGATATTTCTGCAGTGTGTGTTGGACCTTACTCTATTAGTTTCACAAAACAAAAAAATCCCAGGATCCTCTGGGGATGAGCCATGACAGTTTAAAGTGGTGTCAACTGCATTATTTCTACAGTGTAGACGCACTCCTGGCTTCATTCACTCCCATCCAAGTACTAACCAGGGCTGACCCCAAGATCAGATGGAATCAGGTGCCTTTTAGGTTTTAGACACTATTAAAAGGGGATAAATTGCCCCTTTTGTTCATAAATGCACTCATTACAAATATTCCCAATAATAATAATAAAATAATAATTAATAATGTAAGTCCAGCAGGATGTTTCACAGAGATCAGTAAGGCTTAATTTTATTCATTCATTCATTTATTTAAAACCTAACAATTTACATCCGCTTCTACAACTCAATACAATGTTGACTTCCTTTGTGTTCCCAGTGACTGCCATCATTTCTTGCATGTATTTGAATTGGAGAATTCAAGAGATCACTGGCTGCATCTACACTGGGAGGATAACCGGTTTGGCACAGCTTCAACTGCCCTGGCTCAAGGCTATGGGATCTGGGAGTTGGATTCGTTGTGAGCCCAATCTAGACACAATATAAATTCACATAAAATATACAAAAGTGAAAGCATAGCTAAAACCTCCCTGCACCATAAAAAACCTATCCTGGTATGACCACCCTGATGTAAGAAAAGGAGGTGGTAAGAAGTAGGTTTTCCATAGGAGTTTATCACGCGTGAGAATTTCCTCTAATTTCGAATAAAAGAAAGTGGGGCCGGGACGCATTCATGGGAATTCACTAGTGTCAGCTAACTTTACATGAATTCGAATTGCGTTCAAACTGACTTTCCCATTGCCCGAAAATAGCTTGCCATTGCCTGAAATGGCATGTGGTAGTCTATCACGCAATAACATGAAACCCCCTGATTGCGTTTGGGACTGACTCCCCCATTGCCCAAATTTGGCGTGTGGTTATCTATCATGCAATAACGTTAACCTCATGATTGCATTCGGTATTGCCATTGGATTCTACTCTCAATTTCCCTTGTCTGATAAACCCCAGAGTGCTGTTTACATGTATTGCTTGATGAAGCGGAAATACTATGAAAAGAAGAAAAACTCACTAAACTGTTTTACAGTGGAAATCCCTCTATTAATTTCGCGAGAGGTTTTCAGCTAAAAACACGCACATCACATTTGCTTATAATGGACATGGTTTCTCCCAGTTTTTTAAGAGTCATCTCCATTCCTGCCCTAACAATGACTTAGGTTGATGTCATTTTCACATCTGAGTGGTTTCTCTTGCTGAATAGTTATATTCGGGGTCAAGGCACTCTTTCACCTTCCTTATGCGGGAAAATGGTTTTTACAGCTGGGAATAGGTAAATCAAAAGTGTGCTCAGAAGAATATATGTATTATGACTAAACAAGCAGAATTAATTTCTGCTTAGCTAGTAATAAATACCAGTGTGGGTGGCTAACCAGGAGAAACCATGGACAATAATAAAAAAAAGGGCTTTGATATTCTTTGGTATGATGGAGAGAAACTGGCTTTAAAAAGTAATACAAATGTATTTTTAAATGATTTGACCTTTATTTATGCTTTATTCGAAGAGATGATGCATACATGTGCTATACAGTGCACCCAGTCCCCAAATAATGAGAATTTCAGGCTTGCAAAATTTTCATTAGAGGTTTAGGGCATTTTGTAATATTTGTGCTTATTTATAAATTATAAATTGTCTGTAAAACATTAAACCTATATAGATATGTAAAAGAGAGAATTCATTGTTTAAAACCACTCTGCCAGACAATAAATAATTAATAATAATAATAAATAATAATAATAATAAAATATTTATTTATATCCCCACTTCTTCCGTTTCGGGATCAAGGCGGGTAACAACAGAGTTGGCGGCCGGTAACAACATCTATTCACACATCAGAATTCAAAGAAGTCTTCTACCTCAAGAATCTTTCAGGACTGAGTTCTTTTATTTTGACTAGTAGATGTGCATCTGTATCTATATAGATGGTGTTCCTCGCGGAGAAGGAAATGTGCTGACCCATTCATGCACTGACCATTCCAGGCCAAAATGGGCAAACCATGGGCCCAATCCATGCTCAAGGAAGCCTTTTGATAGCCTTGGCTGAAGAGCAGGGTATAAATAAATATTAACCAATTACCTAACCCTCACTAGGACCTGAAGCAGCTTTATTTGGCCTGTCTGTTCAGGCCCTTTATGTTCAAACAGGATGAACTTAAGTTCCAGCCTTTCACCACTTACTCAGAGGAGGTTGATTCCAGCAATGTAATTCCAGGGACAAGGAATCCAGCTTGAGGATTTGAGTAAGACAATTGTGTATGTTTGTCAGATTTCTGTTTAAAATCAGGCAAAGTAATCACATTAAGTTAGAAGCTTAATCTAGCTAATGTCATTGGCATTTCTTTGCTTTGACTTACCTCTTGGACATGTGCCCATTTTCTTATCTCCATCTGTGCCTTGTCTCTTCCCTGCTCCCTGCATGTACTGCACAGCCACCATTTACCATCATTCCCTTTTCATCCATCCAGCCTTTAGGGTGACCACAAAAGTCATGTCTGCTGGAATTTTGTACATTCTTTGGCATTGTTTTCCTTGCTTCACTCTTTACATCTGAACCACTTTACAAACAGAGCTATATAATTAGAATAAAACAATCAAAACTCAGGTTGACAGCAGAAGCACAGATCTGCAACGGCCCAGCCCTTTAAAGAGTCAGTATCAACAGCCTGCTGGAATATAAAAAAGATTTAGGGAGTTTATCTAGGAGTGTTACTAGGAGACTACTAAAGTGCAATTACAGTGGGAGAATAGCATCTTGGCAGGTACTCATCACAGACTTTGTACTGCTGCTTTGAATTTCTATCATTGGTGGAAGTTTTTTGGTCATTAGTCAACGTCGAAGGAATGTTATTGTCTTGTAATTGTGGCTTTTTGACCTCGTGTGATAACTGCTTAACCTGCTGTGGAAAGATCTCAAGGAGGGTGCCAGTTACCCTTTCTGGAAAGGGAGTCCAGAGCATAGGATAGGAGCAGTCACCAAAAAGGTCCCCTACTGTGTTTCCCACCATATACCTGTGATGGTGAAGGGACAGAGAGGAGACCCCCTGAAGAGGATCTCAGATACAAGAGACGATATGGAAGAAATATGGCACCTCAGAATACTTGGACGAGCTGTATAGGATTATTAAAGGTCATAGCCAGACTCTTTGAATGTGCCCAGAACATGATGGTTAGCCAGTGAAGTCGTTTCAAACAAGATGCCTCTGTAGCCAGCCACAGTTAATAATTTGGCTGCAGCTCTTCGGACCAGCTGCTCTTTCTGATCATATATAATGATGAGCTGTGCTCTGACAAATAAGGAGGAACATAGCACAGGTTCATGAGCTTGCTGTGCTCGGTGTGGGTAGTGGGCAATGACAAGCTAGGATGGGAGAAGAGTAGGGGGATGATCACAAGGAGCTTGCCATCTCTGAAGGTCATTAAATTATCTTTTAATAGCATGAGAGTGTGATTGCCAGTGCATTTTCTCCCTGTGATCATAGTCATGGAGGCGTCCCATCATTAAAAGCGTTTGTGGAGCAGACCATTTCTCTTCTGAGAAATACCACTGTTAGGAGCTGTCATATTGTTATGTTTTACCTGTTATCATAATATCATCTGTTAGGATGCCAGTGTCCAACCAGTTGTTATATAGTGTGCTTGGAAACTAACTGTCATAAAGATATTATGCTTTGGCGGATTGCTGTAGCCAGTGGGGAATTGATGTTTTAAAATGGGCAGGTGAATTAAATGACTTTTAACGCTAGATTAAAAATACCTTGTATATGTAAAGATAAGTTGGTTGTATATATGGGAAAAGAGGTCAGGCCCCAAGTATGGGGGGATGAAGATGTATGGTATGTATGTATGGTGTGTCTATATATATCTTGTGTGTGTGTGTGTGTGTGTGTATCAGGGCAGGTTGACAACCCTGGGAAGGGGGGATCATTTGTGAGACGCCAGGGTGTCAGGGACGTACGCTAGGATTTTAGGAAGGGGGGGGTCCAGACTAAGTGCATCATTATATGGGCTTGAGTGCGGCGGCGCAGCAGCACACACCATTCATTTTACTAATGAAGGGGGGGTCCGGACCCCCAGATCTCCCCCCCCGGCTACATCCCTGCATTGTGTGCCTATCACGTGTGAGAAGAGAGAATGTTTAGGAGTTTCTGGCTAATTGGATGCTATCCTTTCTGGAAAGGATGGGAAAAGGAAAAGGAAACAGGAAAGAATGTGGTGTTTGGGAATTATAGTACAAAAGGTTGGTGGGGAGTGTGGTGGCAAATTTGGGTTGAGCAGTAACCTCTAAATCAACTAAGATCACGATAGCTGTTGCTTGACTTCCATGGTGGGATCCCCAAAAGAACTATATAAAGGTGTTTGTTACCAAATGTATTTCAGAGCTGACAATAGTCCCAAGTTCATTAGTGCCTGTTATTCTATGTCCTTTTTTTTCTTCAACAATATCTGTTCTGAGAAATACTACTCCAGGGCCAAGTTTTTGGTAACCCACTGTACATTAAAATGCCAACTATTAATGCATAGACTTTTGAGGGGGGGGGGGTCTGTAATTGTAATCAATTTTAACCCTCTGTGCTTTGTCTCTTTTCCCCAACAGATAGTGTTTTATCTACATTACATAGTTGATATTAGTACCAACTTGATTCTACAGTTTGATACCTCTTTAGTTCATAGTTTCAGAATCACTGGAATCTGTATGTCTAGTGAGTGTACTTATTTACTAGTGTTTTCTCACACCTCACCATGTTACAAATCTCAGGAATTTTTAAGATTTCCTTCCCCTTCCCTGCCACTATGGAGCTTCTTGATACTCATCTTATGTATAGGTGATACGTATAGGTATAGGTGTTTTGGCTACAGAAGCACTGGAACCCATTGCTAACACAGAAATAGAGAGATTGATGGTGAAAACATCGATTTGTCTAGTTTTGTCTGATGACCAAAACTTTTAAAATTATCTGCTGCAGTAATGAAGGCATTTTTTTTAACATCCCAGCTTTTTACACACAGAGACATATAAGACTACTTAGGGGTGTGTGTGTATTTGTGGATGATGGGCACATACGTTGTGTAATTTTATACTTAATCTGATTTAAACATAAATGAACAAAATCTTATTAGATAGAAAACTCCAGAGCCATTGGAGTGCCCACTAAGAAAGCTTTCCCCCATCAATAAGTTGCAGTCCTTTGCATGCTTACTTGGCGAGTAAGTCACATTAAAATATATTGAGAACGTTATTTCCTAGCAGACATGGCATAGAGTTGTGCTTCGTTTACTGCAGCTGTTGGATTGTATCCTTTGTGAATATCTGGTATAATGAGCGACAGCCAAGTCCTGACTCACTTTGTTTAAGAATTTTGGCTTCATTATATTGTTTTGCCAAGGCACTGAAACGAGCTTTGTCAAGCTGAGCTGGAACTCTGTCTTGTTACGGCCCTCGCATATGATTTATACCACAAATTGTAGTAAGAGTCCTTTAGGATTTATTGCCCATAGGGCTGGAGAGTGGTGAGCAACCCATGCCCACCAAACTGGATTAATACAGTGGATGATGGGCTAAGAATTCACATTTTTCGTCCACACATAATCTTTCATTCATCATGAAGTATTAATTGTCCCCTGTAGAATGCCTACCCTAGTCTTTTCATCATGTTTTTTTTTTAAAAAAGACAAACTGTTTGTTGAAATTAATGTGCCATGTGTGTTACAACGGTAGGACCCCTTACGAACTTAAAAACAGCTATTAAATGGATTCCAATTACCACCTAATGTAGGTAATGGTTTTTGGTACTTAGAGGATTGGATCTGTGTTTTCTGAGAGCCTGCAGACAGTAGGAGCCACTCATGACCAGCTTGCAATGTCGGCATTATGGGTAGCTTTTTACTTTACTGCCTTTTCCATCAGATCATCCCTTTCTTCCACACACAAGGTTTAATCACTTTTGATCACATTTATTTTCCTCACTGCTCTTGACAATATAAAACATTCTGAGTGGACAGCTCAATCCTCTTCCATCTCAGATTTGATTGTATGGTAGTTGCCTGGCATCCTTTGAGGCCTCTAGCAGCCTTTGCTGCACTTTATGACACTTAAATGGCTGGGCTACAATTTCTCCATCTATTCACAAAATGCTTGGTTAATAACTCATTTCCAAAGAGGCCCTTTTTATGTCGTTGGCATTAAAGGATTTTTTATTAGGTGCCCAGGATAGGGGACACACAGCCCCAGTAACTAAAGAGTTAATTAATCTGTTGAAATTTATAGCCTTTTATACTGCACTCAGTGTGACAGTCCCTAAGAGAAACAGATTCTATATTACAACCCAGCTGAAATTCTTAGATCTAGTTCTGCATATATGACTCTACTCAGACGTTATTGCCTGTTGCTGGAGCGGCCATTAATCAACCAAGATGGATTTTGTGTAATCTATTTTTTCTTATTCTGGGATTCCAATAAATATTGAAATAATTATTTATTGATTACCCTGCAATATAAATGTGTAGTAAAGGGGCCGAGGATATTTGCATGGTAATGCGTTTTGAAGGCTCTTGGCATTCTGTAGGTACAAGGAGGGGATGCCTAATACTTATGAAAGAGAGAATGTTTTGCAGGACACCAAATTTTAATGTCAGTTGCTGAGGCCTTTTTGAGGAGTTCTGGATACGGGGAAAGCATAACTTTAGGGAGGCATTGTTACCGTCACTAAAGCAGAATGTTAGCCATAAAGTTACAAGCACTATGGCAAATACAATTTGTCTAAACCGAGACGAGTCAGAGAGTCTTTTGCATTTTTCGTATGTGTCGTAGTAGTAGTATAGTAGTAGTAGTTAAAGAGTGCTTTCCACCTTTGCTTGCATCAAATATTGAAATAATCAGGTTTACTGAGTGCTCGGGGAGTATGCTACTTAAAATCTCTCTCCTCCTTCTAATATTCACTTAACATGCCTATGCATTCTGACCCTTTCTCGTTCATTGCCTAATTATCAGATGGGCTGTCTGTTTAAATCAGAACATCTCTAGGGAAAGAGAACCAAAGGACTCTTTCAACATATCACTACTTTGCCTGTGTTGGGGATCCTCTATTGAATTGCAGCAAAGGTGAAAGCTTCCTTAGAGCTCAAAGTGTTTTTGCAAGTGTTGACAGATATTCAACAACTTTCTTACATACTTAACATCCATATTCACTAGTGTACAAACACACTCCTGTCTTGAGAAATGGGTAACAAGAAAATCTCTTAAGGCCATAGTATATAGGGTTGCCAAAGTGAGGACCTCCAAACGGGGGACAAATGTAGGACAAATGTAGGGCAACATTTTCAAATGTAGGAACACATTTTTATAAAAATGGAATCGACTGCAAAAATGAGTTTTTTTTAAAAAAAGTTAATATAAATGCATGTTTTAGGCATGATCAAAATGGAGGACATTTTTGGCATTATTTTCTTAGACAGATGGCAGAAATGTACTTGCCCTCGGGTTCAACTTACTTCTCAGAAGTGTGTACTGGTAAAGGGGACTGTGGTTTTTCTTCACGCGCGCATGAGTTGTAAAATCACAGCAAGGTTACATTGGCGTGCCTCAGAGGCTTGTTGATATCAAGTATCACATCACCATCATCACATCATCATCATCATCATCACACTTTATTGGCCAAGAAAGGCAGACTTGTAGGCATTCAAAGCACATAAAACACGAAAATGCACTTGCATATATGTTAATAATAAAAATAATGAAAAAATAAATAAAAATACAAGGCAGGGGTGTATTATTTGATAATAAAAATTAATGTAATAAAATAACCAAAACAAGCAATAAGAAAAACTTAATAAAATAAAACAAAACAAGCAATAATAAAAATTAATAAATAAACAAAAACAGCAATAATAAAAATAATAAAATAAACTAAAACAAGCATAATAAAAATTAATAAAATAAACACAAGAAAGCAAGTAATAAAAATGAATAAAAAAAAAAAACAAAAAAGCAATAAAAAGATTATGAAATAAAATAAAAACAAGCAAAATAAAAATTACAATAAAATAAAAAATAAAATAAACAATAATTAAAAATTTAAAAAATTAATTAAATAAGTAGTTTATATTTTTAAAATATATTAAAACCCCCAAAAACCAAGGCAGACCTATGGCACGGACTCAGCTTTCCTCCTCCCTTCCTCTCCTCTGGCCAAGTCTGCCTGCTGTCTTTCAGGGCACTTTCCTTTCCGGCTTTCTCCTCCTCTCCGCCTCCTCCTCTCTCTCTTATGAGGCTGGCGTGGGCAGCGCTGCGCAATGGAAAGCGGGCAGGCACGCACGCAGTGGAGGAAAGCGTTGGCGCCGTGCGCTGAGGGAAACGGGGGCAGGTGCGCGTGATGCCATAGCCGGTGAGGCCTGGGCGGCACGCAAGCCCTCACAGTGGGGGCGCAGTGGCAGCGTCGCTTCTGCCCGCCGAGGAAGAGAGGAGGCGGAGCTGGAGGAGGAGGTGGGTTGGCGCCGCAGCAGCGCATAGTAGCAGGCGGCAAGGGTCGGAGCGGGCCCCAAACGGGAACAAGGAACGGGTGGGGCCCAAAACTGGACGGGACTGGGAGGGGCCCCCCAAAACCGTGATTTCACGGGGGGCTGCGGGTTATGGCAACCCTATGTATGTATAACCAGCCATTGAAAGACCATACAATGTAAAATATGTTTGGAGTTTGCTCTGATCAGTGCAGTCTGACAATGATGTTTATCACTCGACGTGGTACCCCGGTTACGAAAGTACCGTTCCGCGGAGCCCGTCGAACCCGAAATCTTTCGCAAGCCGAAATTGCACATGCGCGCTAAGACGTGGAGCCGCGATTTCCGTGTGAAAAACGCCAAAAAGCCACCAATTTTTTTCGTACCCCGAAAAAAAAAAGTAACCTGAAAGTTTTTCTCTGGCTTTTTTTCGTAACCCGGACTTTTGTAAGGCGTTGGTGATTCGTATCCCGGGTTACCAGTATACTCTTAAGTGCTCCTATTCCATTTGACTCCTTCGTGCCTCTGTGCCTTCTGGGATTGGCAGTTTACGGGAGGAGTCTTGTTCCTCTTTGCGAATTCTACACCCCTCTTCCAATGCCACTCCGAATGGCACAGGCGCCGCTCGAGGAGTCCATGGACAGTCGCTTTCCGCTTATATTGTGCAAACTTGCGTATCGAAGGCTGCCCAGTGGCTTCCATGTTTTGGATTATAGTCCCTTCCCCTTCACCATTTGTGTGGCATCCCGGGTTTGATGGTAGTCGTCGGTCAAAACAACACTTGGAAGCGCTGCACTCCCACGACCAGTCTACAGAAACCACAGGCCTTGAGCGGCACTGTTTGTTGTCACGATTTGTCGTGGGAGTGTTCGGGTCTGCCAACGGCTGGCTATTTGGCCTTGTTGCTGTTTTGCCACTGTAGAATATTGCTACAACCCGGTTAGGAACCCCATGTTCTGAACTTTGGACTCTAGCCCGCTGTTGCGGTCACGGATCGCCCACTCCTAATATCTGGAAGGTGCCGGAGTGCCAATCTGCCTCGGTGAACAGTTTCGCTCTATGTCTAATTGGTCCCCCACCTTTTTTGGTCCTATACTCCTACTCTTGAGCACAACTGTAGCGCTCCCCATGCCCTTTCTTGATACTACGTGTCTAGCCAGCAGCCCCGCCGCCCGCATCGCATTATCCAGTTGCACCGTTTGCCTTGCCTCTCCTCCGTCGCTTATTCTGTGATACAGCAGTGGGCATTGGCCCCACGCTGCTTCGCTTTTGCCTGCACAGGCCTTACAGCAAAAGGAAGGCTGGCTGGCAGTTGCTTGGTTTGTTGTTCCTAGATGACGGACACAAGGGAGGTAGGCACCAAGCTACAAGCAACCACCAAGGAGTTGGTTCATCTTGGAGGTCAGCAACCAAGCATTGGCTGAGCAGTGCCAAAAAAGCCTTTCACACATTCACCCATGCTGGCCTTGCAAGCAAAGGCTGATGTGGGCAAGAGGCTTTTCTTGGTTGAACTGTTTGCTTGCGGTTCTCAAGTGCAAAGGCAGAAGCATCTCCCAATGGGTGCAAGAGAGGGGCCTAGGCAGGCTTTCCACTTTCTCCATGGTGAGGAAAATCTTAATTTGAGAGAGGTGAAGATTGTTTGAAGAATCCAACCCAAGATACGCCTCCTGCCCTTCTCCAAAGAGGCATCCCTTCCTCACACAGCTCAAGTGGCCCCCGCCCCAAAGTTTCTTTCTGCTACCTTTTCCTCTTGGACTGATGCAACAAAAGAAAGCAGGAGTGCAGTGGGGGGCCAGTCAACTTGCAGCGAAGTCTGCTGCAAAACGCACAAGCCTTACACAGGGTGCCAAATGTGAAAGCACTGCTTTTTTTTTGCTGCTGGCTTCTCTCTTCATCTCTACTAAAGGCCACGGTTTTCCTTCCCCTTGCCTTATCTTTCCACACCAGTAAACTCCGGCCCTCCACATTCACTGGTGTTGGGCAGAGGAATGTCCATAATATGGAAAAACCCATAAATAAAAAAAATCACTATGTTGTTTACTTTATTATACCTGAGAGGAAACACTTTTTCTAGGAGTCTCTAGGTCTCCATGCAACGCGGGGGTCAATATATGCCAGACATTGACCAGAGAAGTGCTCTGGAGGAGCGACAAATTGCCTAGTGGAGTGTTTTCTCTAGGAAATCTTCTATGTCATTCGGTGCGCTTTTGTGTTTTAACGATGGGGAGTGTGTGTGATGTCTCGTGGAGGATGGCGTAGATATTTCCGAGAGAGACATATTAAAAAACCTATGAATAATCAAATGCGCAAAGTCAAAGGCCAAAATGTGAAGAGGCAAGTGACTTTGAGTGGTAGGCCCCTTTGTTCGCCCTTTTCCCCTTTTCCCTCATCACCCCCACTGGAGTCTTCCATCACCCCCAGAGGGGTCATAGCACCCATTTTGGAAATCATTGATCTACAGAAATGATGGAGTTTGACTAGGGTTGCCATATCCCGCCTGGGGGCGGGACTTTTCCCTGTGTTGGGCGGGTCGGCACGGTCCCGCGCCGGTTTGCCCTTTGTCCCCGCCCCTCCCCCCCACGCCAGAGGCCAGGCAGGGAAAGGAGCCTCACTTCAGTGAGGCTCCGTTCCCTGCCTTGGCTCCTCCTCCCTCCGCGGATGGAGTCGGCCAGCGGGGCAAAGGGCCTCGCCTCAGCGAGGCCCTTCCCCTGCCTGGCCGCTGCCTCGGGTGACGATGAGTGCGGCCCTGACAGAGAAAAGGAAGGGGCCCGCCCCAGAAAGGGAAGTAATTTTCTGCCATCTGTCTAGGGATAATGCCAAATGCCCTCCATTGTTGCTCATGCCTAAGGAACATGCATTTATATAACATTTTTAAAAAATCAATCATTTTTTTGCGTGTCCCTCCATGTTAAAAAATGTGTTCCTAGATTTGAAATTTTGTGCGTACATCTGCCCTACATTTGTCCCGTTTGGAGGTCTGACTGTAATGACAACCCTAGCCATGGCCCTCCCCTGAGTGAGCTGAGAGAGGTGACTAAGCTGGTATCAAACCCTGGTCGCCAGAAAGCCCGTCCGTGATACCCTGTTAGCGGCCAACCGAAATGCCAACACACTTGCCCCTCCAATAATAAATAATTGGAATAATAAAACCTTTATTCATTCCATCCCGCTCTGTCTACCATAAGGCAACCAGAGTGGCTTAACAGTTTAAAACATCCAACACAAAACACAATATATCATAACCAATAATCACATATTCGCTGGGTAAGGTGCACAAGAACCCTCCGCCTCCCCCCCTCGAATATGGAAAAACCGAAATAACAAAACAACCATGTTTTTATGAGAGGACACTCTCTAGAATCCTCGAGTCCTCCAGGGCAACTCTGTGGCCAACGGTCCAACAGACACTGATCCCATAGGACTGGCACTGGAGGAGCACAAAGGCCTAGTAGAGTATTCTCTCTAGGAATCTCTAGTCTTTTCAGTGCAACTTTTACGTAAAGTTAACACAGAGTTGCCCTGGATGGACTAGATATTCCTAGAGAAACATATTATTATTATATTATTATTATTATTATTATTATTATTATTATGCTTTGTTCATATAGCGCTGTAGATTTACACGAACTGTACATACACACAATAAAATACATAAAAGTAAACCTGCCCATGGAGTATTAACAAATCCGGTGATAATTCAAATCCACAATATCAACGCCGCAATATGGAGGTATGAGTGTATACATTGTTGCAAGCTTTCGAACTACAGGCTTCTTTCTCAGATTACAACCAAACAGGATAAGAAAAAACACATGAATGGAGATTTCATCAGATGCCTGCTTGTTGTTTCAGTCCTTAGTAAAGATGGGTATACTGGGAGGATATATTTTGTGCAGGCAGGAAGGCAGGCTCCCCTCCTCCTCCTCCTGGCCATGCGGCAATAGGGAGTTTTTCAAAGTCCAGAAATTTAAAGTCCATTTGTGCATTTGGTTTGGCCATAAAGATCAATACTTTCCTTCTGCCCCCCCCTCCCGCCCACCTGCATGCTTTCACATCTATATGGCAGAAGCACATTCTCTTTGGTTCCAATTGACCCTCCGTTCCTCCCATCTTCTTTTATCTGTCTCTTCTGCATTTGAGAGCTGTTTCCTTTCCTTTGCCAAGGCCTTCCCCTGAGGCGAGAGAGGGTGCGACTTGGCTAAGGTCAACCCAAGTGGTGTTTGGCAAAACAAACAAAAAACCCTCTCTCTCTTCATAAGCGCAGCCTTGCGTGTCTGTTGGCATCCTGAGGAAGAGGGAAAAGAAGAGACTGGTCAAAGGCATGTCGGGAGTCGGAGAAAGGAGAGAGGGAGAAGGAAGGAGGCCGAGGGCAGGATGGGCGCTGGCAAGAGCACCCGGGGGCTCCCCAATGGAGGCAGCAGCGGCGTGGGCGGCGAGAGTCCGCTCCCCAGCCCCCTAGGCCACACCGGGCTCTGTGGGAGGCACCACCCGCATCTCCTCCTCCTCTTCGTCTTCCTCCTCCCCGGAGATCGTGGAGCTGAAACGTGGGCGGCCAGGTGTATGTGATGCGCCAGGGGACAAGTGCTGGCTCCTTGCTCTGGAGGATGTTCTCCAAGGGGACTCGTCCTCCTCCTCCTTGTGCCTCGGGACTTGAAGGCCGCGTCTTTCTGGACCGCGACGGCTTTCCTCTTCTCTACGTGCTGGACTACTCCGGACCAGGAAGCTGGTGCTGCCGGAGAGGCCCCAAGAGGGGCCGCCTTCCAAGAAGGAGGCCGAGTATTTCCACTCCTGGACCTGATCCGCCGCTTGGCTGCTAATATGAACACCATTCCATGAGCATGATATGTTAGCAGACACAAAGGCCTATCTGCACAGCAGAAATAATGCAGTTTGACCAACTTTAGCTGCCATGGTTCAATGCTAAAATTCTGGAATTTGTAGTGGTTTTAGATATGTTATGTCTTTTCTGACCAATTGCTCTGGTGCCACAAAACCTCAAATTCCGGATTCCATAAGATGGAGGCATGGTAGTTAAAGTGGTGTCAAACTGCATTATTTTTGCAGTGCAGGTTAAACCAAAGACGGTTCAAGTTAAACTGGACAGGCAGTGGGCACATATATCAGAGGGAGGGAAACAGGTAAATAATATTTTCTTGCATGTGCTGGTTGTGTATGCATGTGAATTTGTGTGAATTTGAAACAAGGTGGTAATTTAATAATCCAATTTGACTACCTAGGAAACATCACCAATAGGGCTGTCTTTTCATTGTACTTGGGACATAACACTGCTAAGTCACATAGCCCTTGGGACATGTGACTCTATAAGGTCAAGTGAAGCCTTCAATGAAATAATCACATGCCTCTTCCATCATGGGTGTTTTATGTCAGCATGCTAAACTTTGCCTTGAAGTACTGCAGTTGATGTTTGGGAACACTGCTGCCCACAAGGCCTTCAAATTCACCAACATATTCGTGTACATGGGACAATAGCAGCATTGATTGCTGGCAGTGAGTAGTAATAATGGTTGCTAAATAAAACCGATTTTTTTCCCCTACCACCGTGTCACCCTGAACCCCTCTGATCTCCCCTGATTTTGGTAGCTAAGCAGAAATAGCTTATTGTTTGGTAGAACATCAGGGAATTTCAGGAATTCCATATAGAGGCTAGGCAAAAATCTTGGTACGAACTGGTAAGAGATACTTGCCTAGATGGAATATAGGTCTAACCTAGCATAAACCCTATGTTTCCATGATGTTTCCCAGGGGGAAAAAAGAGTTTTGGGATTATTTGGTCATATTGGTATGGTACAGACCTCCCAAAAAGGGAGGCCTCCCAGTGCCTTTTCCCCCCCCACAGGGAAGCTGCAGCAGCCAAACCACATGGCTTCCCTGTGGCAGAAGAAGTGCACCACTGGCACACTCATTATGCAAGTGCCTTATAACAGTGGCGGCGCCCATGTGTACAGGGCACCGCCATTTTGTCGCCCTCATCGCGTGCTAGGATTGAGGGGCATCTGGAATCCCTGCCCCGAGGCAACCCTAGCATGTGATGAGGGCATGCTTCAGGGCACATATGTACATGGCCATTGTTTATAAGACCAGATCATAATATAATATTGCTTGGGTCAAAGGTATCTAAATGGTAAATGGAAAAGGTAGCCCATTTTTATTCACTCTGTTCATTTCGTGCAAATGAAGCAGGGGAAATCAAAATGTACCTCATCAAGGACAGAACAGCCTTCCACAATTCTAGCACACTTTTGACTATGGGTGTTTTTAAACTACACACAGTGTATCAGTGTCATACTACTTTTATTGTAGTGGTGTCCTACAGAAGCCTGGGGTTTGTAATTTGGCAAAGTATCTAGAATTTGTTCTCAGAGAGTTTTACTGCCTATTTACACAGAATTCTAAGTAAGGTGGGCCCTTGGTATTCGCTGGGATTTGGTTCCAGGATCCCCTATGGATACCAAAATCTGTGAATGTTCAAGTCTTATTAAATACAATGGTGTTGTAAAATGATGTCTCTTAAATAAAATAGCAAAATCAAGGTGGGTTTTTTTGCATATATATATATATATATATATATATATATATATATATATAGCAGTGGATCCAAAGTGATGTGAAACTGTTAAACTGTATACTGTAGATACATCCTGCCGTTCTCTTGACAACTATTAGAAATTCCCTCCTGAATAAATTGTTTGTGCCAAGAAAAAAAGGGAGCAGGAGCAAGGAGAAAACACAGGATAGCTACAAATCAAAAATAAAATGTTTTGACTCCCTCTCAAATTCTGTGAGTAAAACAGAGCCATTGAAAAATAAAAGGCTGTCCTGAAAGCACTTTCTGGCCTGGAGTAAGACCATTGAATCAGTGGGATTTACCTATGTATCAGTTTGCTGATATACTACTTTGATCGGTACTTTAGCCACAAAGAACAAACTTTTGCCCATTTCTGTATGACAGTGACAGACCTTCAGACTGTAGGAGAAGAAAAAAAGACTTCCCAGCTTCACACAGGGGGATAGAATCCCAGATTTCTGGAGGGAAATGTCTATTGTTGTTTATTGTTGTTGTGTCTCTTCAAGTTGTTTCCGACTTATGGCGAATCTATCATGGTGTTTTCTTAGTAAGATTTGTTCAGAGGGGGTTTGCTGTTGCCTTCCCCTGACGCTAAGAACATGGCTAAGCTGAGTGCTACTCTGATAATGGCTTCCTCTTTACGGAATGCCCTCTTGAGGGAAGTTAATCAGAACTGACTCTAGAGTTTATCATACTGGGCGGATCCTGTGCAAAAACGTGATTTAAAGTGGAAAAAAAATCTGTTTTTCAAACGATGATTAGGCTTATCTCAAACATAAATTAGAAATAAGTTGCAAAACTGAGTAGTTTTTCAGATGATGTTTGCATCAGTGAGAAATAACGTGACATTAATCTGAACACAAAGCTGACAAAACCCTTTCCTTTTTACTTTTGGAAACTTGGCTTAGGACTTTCTGGCTTCCATAATAATCATGGATCTGTCCCAAGTGGTATCTTGCTGCTGGGCACACTCTGACCTTGTTTTCTGTGCTGGGTGAGGTGATTATGATCTTAGTGTGGTGGAACTCTCCACAGTTCCATTGTCATGGACAGATTTAGGTTCAGGTTTAGACTCACTGGGACTCGGAACCTCTGCAGGAGTGGGGGACCGATTAGGGAAGTCCATCCCAGGAGCCTGATGTGTCTGGATGGATTCCTGAGGGCTCTTGGGGAGTTTTCTGTCACCTCGGCAGGCGCTTCTGTTGAAGCCCTGACCAACCTTTGGAATGAGGAAATTGCCTAGGCCAGTGATGAGAAACCTTTTTGAGGACACATGCCCCAATTGCTTTTTTTTTTATGGCACTGGGCTCTACCTGGTGCTGGGGGTGAAGCTTCTGCCCTTTAAAGGGTGGGGGTTCTGCCGTACAAGGAGCGGGGCTTCCACTCCATTTTTCTGGTCTCCAGCTGTCCGGAGGATAGGAGCCAGAGACAGGAGCATTTGAGGGTACCTTTGGGTCTCACAGAGACTGGTAAACGGGCTTTGGAGAATGGCTGCCAGAGCAGGGAGCCTCTAGTCGCCACCCCCTGTCCTTTCCCTGCCTCTGAAGGTCCCTTTGGGTCTCTCAGAGGCCAGTAAATGGGGTTTGAAGGATGGCTGCCAGAGTAGGGAGCCTCTCGTCACCACCCTGCATCATTTCTCATCCTCTGAGGGTCTCTTTGGTTCTCTCAGAGTTTGGGAATGGGCTTTGGAGGACAGCTGTCAGAGGACGGAGCCTCTGGTCACTGCTCTCTGTCATATCCCGGCCACTGAGGGGCCCAAAGTATCCCCAAAAGCTAGGAAACACACTTTGGGGGATGGCTGCCAGAAGAGGGAGCATCTGGTCCCCACCCTCCGTGATTTCCCAGCCACTGGGGGTACCAAAGAGTCGCTCAGGGGTGGGGAAATAGGCTTTGGAGGACAACTGCCAGAACAGGGAGCCTCTGGTCGCCGCGATCTGTCACTTCCTGGCCACTGAGGGTCCCTTTGGGTTAGGGTTAGGGTTGGCAGTAGAGCTTTCCCAGGCTTTCCTTTGGATGTATTTGGTGGAGTGGAAAACCAGGGATAGACCTATACAGCGCTGTGTGGGGGAAATCGATGGCGTGCGTGCTCATGGCATGTGCACTGCACCAAACCTGAGTTCACGCCCCATTATTTTCAATGGGGCGTGAGCACACACACTTTTTCTCTTACTCAGGGGTCTGGAACAGATCCCCCACGTAAGGGAAGGCTCCCCTAACAACAACAACAACAACTGGAATTCCATTTTAACAAACCAGTCTGTTTCTGTAACAGAAAGGCTGGTAAACAAAGAAGAATACTAATAAATAAACATGTCCTTTAAAAGTCTTCACTGATGTTAATATCCATCCATTTGTGTTTTTGGCGATGAATGACTGTGCTTATAAAAATTTGGTATATCAGCAGTAGTAGTTCATTAGACCCATCAGTGCAGTTGTGGCAAATCAGATGTCTATATCAGGCCTGCACAACATACGGCCCCTAAGGGACCTATAGGCCGGCCCTTTTCGGCCGTGCAGGAATACATAGGATCAGAGAGCTGGAGGTTACTAATAAGGGTCATATAGGCCATCCCTCTTCAGCTGTGCAGGAATACATAGGATCCGAGAAATGGAAGTTACTACTAAGGGCCATATAGGCCTAGCCTCTTTGGCTGTGCAGGAATACCTAGGATCCAAGAGCTGGAAGTTACTACTAAGGGTCATATAGGCCAACCCTCTTCGGCTGTGCAGGAATACATAGGATCCTAGACCTGGAAGTTACTACTAAGGGGCATATAGGCCGACCCTCTTAGGCCCTGTAGGAATACATAGGATCTTAGAGCTGAAAGTTACTACTAAGGTTGATAAAAGCCAACTGTCTTCGGCCGTGTAGAAATACAGATAATTCAAGACAGTGGGAAGGAAAAGGATTAACTGGGATAATTGGAGAGTTTGCAATGGAAGGAAGCTGAGGATGAAGGGGAAAAGGGAAAGAGAAACTGGTACATTGTTAAAAGCAGCTGAGAAATTGGGAGGTCAGAAGGTCTGAAGAAAAAACAAAGCAAAGTGCATGAACACACAAATTACTATTTAACATAACCATTTTTTTATTACACAATAACCATGCTAGAACTGTCTTTCACCAGTCTTTTTGTACTCTGCTGCTGGTTTTGCCTCTTTGGCCTGCTGCTGGGCTCATCAACAGGGAGCTGGTTCATCATCATCCTCCCATTCTCTGCTGCAGATGGCAGGCAGGCAGGCAGGCAGGCAGGTGGAAGGAAGGAAGGAAGGAAGGAAGGAAGGAAGGAAGGAAGAAAGGGAAAAAGGAGATTTCCCCCTGAGAATGGAGCTGCCTCCTGGACAGAGAGGAGGATGGCAGCTGCAGAAGGGCCATGCCAGTCTCATGCACCAGCAGAGACCTATCATCATCATCCTGTGCCTCTGGCTCCCAGAGTCTAGTTCTGGATTATTGAGAGCCCTCCTCTTTCATGGGATGAGAGGGAGGGAGAGGGGAAGGGGAAACGGGGAAGAAGGGAAGGAAGGAGGGGAAGGGGAAGAAGGGAAGGAAGGAGGTATGGGGGAAGGAGTGAAGGAAGGAGGGGAAGGGGGAAGGAGGGAAGGAAAAGGGATGTAGGGAAGGAAGGAAGGAAAGAAAAAAGAGGGAAAGAAGGAAGGAAGGACAGAGGGAATGAATGAAAGAAAGAAAAACAGATAGAGGGAAGGCAAAGGAAGGAAGAGAGGGAGGAAACAAAGAAAGAAAGAAAGAAAAAGAAAGAAAGAAGGAAGGAAGGAAAGCAAGCAAGGAAGGAAGGAAGGAAAGGGGGGAAGGAAGGGAGTAAAGAAAGAGAAAAGAAAGGAGAGTGGGAGGGAGTAAAAAGGAGGAAAGGAAGAAGGAGGTAGAAAGGAAGGAAGGAACTAGAACTTCTTTTTGGATGGTATGGATATCTATTTTATACTAAATTAGATTCTAAGAAGCAATTAAGAGTATTGGTTGAATATTAAACCTAAATGTTGTCCAGTCCTTCCGAAATGGGCATCCATAAAGGAAGCGTTTTGTAATTGGGTCCAGCTAAGCCAAGAAAAATGGGTAAGGTATGAAGATCTGATTGATCAAAAAGGCAAAAGACATACACATAAAGTCACAAAGCAATTGATATCAGAAGGTCTTAGCTGTACCTGGTTTACTTATAGACAGATTAGGGAAAGGTTTATAATGGATGTTAAGACTTTAGCAATTGGCAAAGCGGATATGGAATAGGAAAAAAAATGTTCAATCAGAAGATAATCATAGAATCAACATTTTTTATAAAATGTTATTAAAAATTGAATTAGAGAATGAACAAGTCAAAACCCAGATGGTGAAATGGGCGCAAAATTTGGGACAAAATATAGATTTTGATCAGTGGGTGAAAACAGGAGTGAAGAGATTAAAGTATACTCTAAGTGTTAATTACAAAGAAAATTATTGTAATATATATTTACGTTGGTATACTTTAAAGCAACCACAAATAGATGGACTTGGATGTATGCGATTGTAGATACTTCTTAAAAATGGAGTATGTTTAGATTGTAAGTAATATATTTCACTGTTAATAATGTCTGGAGATCTCATTTAATACTAGAAGGCAGGAGATCTCAAGTAAAAAGAAGGAAGAGTTGATATGGTTTAGACATATAATTAGATTTGTCTGTGATTTGTTATGAAAGAAAATGAATTGTATGTGCGTGTTTAAATTTTATATATTATTTATTTTAAAAAAATAATAACGAATATATTTTTAAAAAAGGAAGAAAGGAAGAAGATGATGAAGGAGAAGAGGAAAGAGGAGGAAGGAAAGCAAGAGGAGGAAGAAGAGGAAGGATGAGGAAGGAGAGAAAAGAGGAGAAAGAAGAGGAAAGAGGAGGAAGGAGATGAAAGGAAGGAAAGAGGGAGAGGAAAGAGGGAGAGGAAAGAGGAAAAGGAAAGAGGGAGAGGAAAGAGGGAGGGGAAAGAGGGAGAGGAAAGAGGAGGAAGGGATGGAAGGAAGGAAGGAAAGAAGAGAGAACTATATCCCCCAGCAGCCCCTGCCCACCATGCCCTTCCATCCTGCCACTGCTGGTCAGTTGGCTGGGCTCCC
>NC_056525.1:169274575-169279774 GCF_019175285.1 Sceloporus undulatus
AGCCTTCTGGCCTCTTATATGTGTGTATCGTTTAAACAGTCATACTTTAAGTGCCTAAGAAGCTTTATTTTGCTCTTCTGTATGGCCATAGCTCATAGATGTAGTTTTCAGCTTCTCCTCTAGGATGTCTGACTGTTGTCAGAAGTATTAAATTGCTGTAACTGTGCAAAATAGATACACTTAAGTCTCCTTACCTGTAGATAGAAAAGTACAGACCCCAATTTCCTGTTGCTTCACAGCTCCAGGTAAGCTTAACAGAGCAAGCTGGATCTTTCCACTGCCAATCCCATGTAGATTGACTGTTCATTGTAGGGTTGCCATATCCGCCCCCG
Source organism: Sceloporus undulatus (assembly GCF_019175285.1). NCBI lineage: Eukaryota > Metazoa > Chordata > Lepidosauria > Squamata > Phrynosomatidae > Sceloporus > Sceloporus undulatus. The sequence continues at coordinate 169,274,908 of NC_056525.1, forward strand.
GCGGGACAGTCCGGTTCGGGCGCGTGCCGTCCCGGTCCCCGGTCCGGTTGTCGCCCAAACCGCGGACGGCCCCGCCCACGGCGGCCCGCCCGGCCCCGGGCGGCTCCCAAGGCCTTGCTGAGCCTGGGAAGGGCTCTCCGTTGGAGCTCCAGCCGCGAGACGCCCTCCCTCCCGCGGCCCCATCGAGGCGAGGCACCTCTGCCGCGTTCGGAGCAGGGTCCGCCCGCGGGGGCCTCCAAGCGCCTCCGCCGAGGCCAGGGAGGAGGAGGAGGGCCGCTCCCACCCGCGGCCATCGCCGCGATGAGGGGCGCCCCCCGCCTCTTCCCGGCCTGGGAGCGGCCACGCTTCTCCTAGCGCCGGAGGAGGAGAGGACGCCGCTTCCCACCGCGCGGTCGCCGCGATGAGGAACAGCCTTTGCCTCTTTCCCGGCCTGGAGCCGCCGCCTAGCTCCCCCCAGGCCGGCGAGGAGGGGGAGGAAGCCTGGCACCGTGGCGCTCGCCGCGATGCCAAGCTTCCCCCCGCCCTTCCCGGCCTGAGGCCGCCTAGGCTCCCCTCTCAGGCCTGGAGAGAGGGGAGGAAGCTCTGGCACCGCGGCGACGATGCCAAGCTTCCCCCCGCCCTTCCCGGCTGAGAGCCGGCCTAGGCTCCCTCTCAGGCGCGGGAGGATGGGGAGGCTAAGCCTTCGCCCGCACTCGCGCGCGACGCCCGCGATTCCACGCGTTCCTCCTCCCGGCTTGGGAGCCGGCCTAGGCGTCCTCCGAAGCCGGGAGGAGGAGGAGGAGGACAGAGTTTGAAAATGTAGGACTTTTTTTTAATTTCCTAGCCAGAAAATTAAAAAAAAAAAGTCCTACATTTTCAAACCTGGTCCTACATTTGTCCCGGTTCGGAGGTCCTCCATTATGGCAACCCTATGTTCATGTAACAATAGCTTGAAGCAAAAGGGAGACAGCGAAGTGCAGATTCATTCTAAAATGGAAGGAGGTTAGTGATGTGCTCACCTTAAAGCAACAGCATCACCCTGGCTGCTTGCGTTTTGTCATTCAGGTGTTGGCCACTTGTATTAGATGAGTAGAAAATTGCAAATTTGCAAATCAGAACTGAATGAAGGATTGTATTCTGATTTAGACGTGCCAATCTTTTCAGTTCTGCTGGGGAAGCCCTTCTCTCTATCTCACCATCCTCTGAGATATACCTGGTGGGAACGTGGGAGAGGGCCTTCTCCGTGGTTATGCCCTGGCTCTGGAACTTCCTTCCCAAAGAGGTTAGACTGTCATCCTCCCTACTTGCTTTCAGCTGAAGACTTTTATATTTTGACAGGCATTTGAGAACTGATTGTTTAGTGGGGATGGGCCTGTACAACAGCCTAGATTTTTTATTTGTTATTTTGTTGTGATTTTACAGTGTATATTCTTAATTGGTTTATTATTATTTTTTTGATAGCTTAGTCACTTTTTAACTTCTGTATTTTGCACATTTTTAACTTAAATTATTGTAAAACGCCTTGAGCCGCAAACTGGGAAAAGGGCACAATACAATAATAATAATAATAATAATAATAATAATAATTTTTCATGGGCAAGGTATTTTTTTTTATCAGCAATCGATTTACTCTTAATCACTTTATCTCATGGGAAGTCCTAAAACTGCAGATTCAATGTACAGAAAAAGTAGACCTTTCATACATACAGTTGGATGCTACTGGACAACAGGTCCCAGCAGATGGTGAGAAAAGTCTGTGAAACTGAAATTGGCTTTCTTAGGAAGTAGATTTAAGCCTACGAAAGCTCATACTGCCAACTTCTTTCTTTCACTTCATCTCAAAGGTGCTACAATATCTCTCTACATACTGATTTTACAGACTAACATGGCTATATCTTTGAATAATACCACTTTATTCATTTTATATTTTTTACTTGTTCGTTGCCCAGAGATATGGCTTCCTTCAACAGCACAAATTCACATGACTCTATGCTATTGAATCCACAGAGTGGATTTGGCCACATGTCCTACCATGACTCATGTTCCACTCACTGTGTTGTGTTTGACAAATAAGAAGAGCCAAGAATGCCAGTGAAGTAGCTGCACCATCATTGCAAGATGGAAATGTACAGAAAAAAGTAGACTTTTACTACTTTATGTGCTGAGGGACAGTTTGGGTTCTGTTGTTGCTTCCTATGTTCCTAGGCAGCATCCAGACATGTTATGGAGCTGATTGCTGACACACTGCTATTCACATGGTAAGCATATGAGCTTATGAGAAAAGACTAACAGTGTCTACCATGTGAACAACAGCATGACCCTTGGTGTCATAAAAAAGTAATGGATGCCTAATTCATGAGAAATGGTTACCAGCTGCTGCATTTTTCACACCCTTATGAGAGGCAGAATATGCCATGAACCATAGGGTCTTGGTCTGGTTGTTGCTGTGTGCCTTCAAATCGTTCCTGACTTACTATGGCCCTAAGGCAAACCTATAATGGGGTTTTCTAAGCAAGATTTGTTCAGAGAGATTTGCCTTTGCCCTCCCTGTGAGGATAAGAGAGTGAATTTTCCAAGGTCACCTGATGGGTTTCCACGGCTGAATGGGGATTCAAATCTCTTCTCCAGAGGTTTAGTCCAGTGCTCAAATCAGTGTACGATGCTGGTTCTCTCCAGGACTTATATCCAGGAAACCCGAGCAAAAATCCCTGTCATCCAGAACTAAGATTGTGAGTCCAACACCATTGCAAGACCTGATATTTCAGTACCAAAAGGTAGGGATAACCCCTTGAGATCTTATAATCAGATTACCTTGACAGTTGCAGTTTCACAGACTATACATTCAAATAAAAAAGCAATACAAAGTAGAAATGCACACACACCCTTATTGAATCGCAGTTTTCAAAGCCTTGGTATCTTCCTGAGATTGTTCCCTTTTGCTTTTAGAACTGGAGAAGAGGATCCAGGCCCTGAGGTATGAGAATACTATCCAGAATTCACTTGAATGGCCTTGGGCAAATTGCTCACCTCTCATTTTCAAATTCCATGCCTGCAAAATACTTGCAAGGTCATTACAAGGAGAAACTTGGTTCCTGTTATGAAGCACCCCACATGCTAAATGTGGCATGTCACCTATAGAAGTTTAGGCAGGATTATTTGTTTGGCCCATTTCTATTTCAAAAACAAAATGATCAAATATTTATTTGTTGGCAGTAGTGAAAATATTTGTTTTCTGAATAGAGGGATCAAGTTCAGGGCACTTGCAATATGTCTTGAGCTTGTTGGGGGATATAGAAGATATAGTGAAGGTGCAACTGTGATCCAGAAACCAAGATGCACAGAGGTCTGGATGATTTAGGATCACAACTTGGTTGTATTAACATCCAACCAGATCTGTGGTGGTGAAAGCAATGCAGATGTTATATGCTAAACTGCTGATGCTGAAAATAATTTGGCTTTAGGTTGGAGTTCCCTTTGGCCACCCCTATATTACATCCCAGAATCCATCAGCCAATATGGCCTGTTTTAGACAGTTAAGCCTCAAAATTAACTTTCTTCAAGTTTTACCCTTTAAAGTGTTGAGGGATGCCTTTGTGGAGTGTGCATGCGCGCACACACACTTTCAAATCACCTGGTAGCTTATTGCAACCCCATTAATTTCATAAGGTTTTCTTAGGCAAGGAATACTCAAAAGCAGTTTTGCCAGTTCTCTCCTCTGAAATATAACCTACAGCATCTAGTATTTGTTGGCAGTCTCACACCCAATTACTAACCAGAGCTGACCATGCTTAACTTCCAAGATCGGAAGGGGATCTGGCGACTTTAGAGTATTTAAGCCTTATTTTGTGGATTGTACATCACCCCCAATGTGCATAGTAATAATAGTGTGACCTGTTCAGACCTCAGAGGCCCCCTTCCCCAAGGCATCAAGACTCTAAGGTTGTAGATCCCAGGACCTTCCCCCCCTTTTACTTTGCAATTGCCGCAAAGTGATGTCTGTCAGAATGCAGCAGTGATGGGGCAAAACAGGTTTATATATTTCCTAGTGTTCCACCTCTTTGCATCATCACATTGAGGCAGCTATACATGTATAACAGTCACACACATCACTCTTGCCTGGGATTAGCCACACAGATTTTCTAATCCACAGCTCACTGTCAGTGCTAGATCTGGGTTTTATGCAGTTATTAAGTATACCCTGGAAAAGAATGCTGGGTTTTCAAGCTGTTCTTAACTCTGTTAATTATTGGGTTCAATACCTTTTGCTAATGGATTGTGGTTATATTTCTATGCTTAAATAAATAAAAATTTTATGATTGTTATTCTTGCAGTGTAAATACAATAAATTGATCTATTTAAAGATGCAGGATTAAAATAATTACAAAAGTAAAACAAAACTCAACACAAACACACATAGACATAAGTAGAGCACATTGTATTAGTATGTCCTGAATGCCGGTTTAGCTTTGTTTTTGGTTTTCTGCTTCCTTTCACAAATCAAAAATGAAGTAACATTCAACATTTGGAAACAAAGGGAACTCTGTAATAGCACAATGATTCATGTATTCATGTAGTGGTCCAGCGTTACTTCTAAATTTCACAGCAAGTCTGATCAATGTGTAAGGCCCATGCAGGTTTCTGTTTTTTGAACATTTTCCTTTTAAGCTAGCAGTCACAGTTCTTTTTGTTCTTTTCCATTCAGAGCTTGAAAAATGATATTAAGGATGCAATACTTGTTCAAATAAAACTATTCCATATTTTTCTATTGGTCACAAAGAAGTGGTTGTAAAAACAATGGCCTGTTACAGACAGCCAAAATAAAGCTGCTTCGAGTCACAGTGGAGGTATGGTGTTTCAATGATGCATGCGTCCTAAGAGTCCAGAAGTC
>NC_056525.1:169279874-169283474 GCF_019175285.1 Sceloporus undulatus
TAAACACATGCAACTGATTATGGTTACAGAATTCCTTTAACTGGCAACCATGCCTTACAGTGCTTGATATATATTCACCTTTTCCTTCAAAATAAAATTTGCAGTGCTTGCTTTCCCCCCTCTCCCCCATTATGTGCTAATATCACTTTTAGTTAGACTATGTTGAAATGCATTCTAAAAAACTACCTGTTTCACATTTCTATGTGCAGAGGTGGGAGGGAGGAACAAAGCACTAGAACAATGAGAGACATTACTCCCAGGGACAGCAGGAGTTCCTACATTTACATGCAAACCATCAAAAGGATAAAAGGTTTATTAGGATCAACCCAAGTTACAAAACAGCCAGGTCTTTAAAACTTTTCTTTATGCTCTATCTTTTGTTGTACAAGAATAGCCCAAAGGGAAAAAAAATTGGAGGCATAGACAAAGGCCCTGTCTGGGCCTTTGCTGCAGAATGCACTGCTGCAGAATGTGGGCACCATCAACTAAAAGACAAATAAATGGATGCTAGATCAGTTTCAGCCTGAACACTCACTAAAAGCCAAAAATGGCTAACCCAAGGCTGTTGTCCTTTGGAGATATCTTGGGATGACATGCCTCATGGAAAAGACTATAAAGAAACCTAGTAAAATTGAAGGCAGCAGCAGGAGGAGAAGGCCACATTACAGAAAGTTTATTGAATAAAGGAGGCCACAGCTCTAAGTCTGCAAGACCTGAACAAGGCTGTTGATGACTGGAGTTCATAGAGGTCTCTCATTCATAAGTCACCATAAGTCAATGCCCATTTCATGGCAAATAACAAGAAAATAATTTTAGCAAGAAAGAAGATATTGCTTTCAGAATCAAAACAGAAACTTTTCTTTTGTGACTCATGTGTGTAAAAGAGCTTTCCTCTTCCAGGCTATCTTATGCCACCTGGGCCCTTTTACCTGCTAAAAAAATTGTCAGAACCCCCCCCCCCCCCCCAAATTAGAAGCCTCCACAGGATGTGATTGTCCACACTGTCAGGTATTTCCAGGAAGCCACTTGTGTTTTAAAAAAGAAGGGTGGTTTTCAAAACTGGAAGTTCCCTACCCCTGATTGCCACCACACACTCAGTCCATGCCTTTATAGTTGTTGCTGCAGGAGAAATGGTTGTTCAGTGATTTCATCCCTAATATGTAACACATACTCAGCAGGTAAGTTTAACTAGCACAGTACCATCTGGTGGCAGAACTGGTACTTTGTTTCTTGGAAATCAACCATTGATGAAATAAATGCTTGATCTGGGCTTTTTTTCTCCTTGATAAACCTGGTTCCCTCCCTCTCTCCCTCTCTCTACTTTTTCATTCTAATTGACAGGAATACTTACTATGATTCCAACTCTGTGTTATCAGTCATGATCTTCCCATGCTTTTGGCAATCTATTTGTTTTTGTTCTTATTTTTAAGCAGTAGATGTTCACTTATATGTACTTTAAATTTACTTTTTACCCAACCAAAGACTTTTTTAAAGCAGAAAATCAATGCAAAATAAATTGCAAAACAGTTCCTGGGATGAAGGAAAAGATTGCATCCTCACAGATGCTAACCAATTGGAACTGTGCCTAGCTGCCTTTAGTTATGGACTAGCTAAGTCACTGGTGTTTTTTTTCCTCAATTCAAAAAGGGAGAAAAGAAATAGGTGTGTTTGAAAAGAGCACAGTGAAAGCATGTCCTGTCAGAGCATACTGTAGTGTAAAATTAGTGTAAACTTGTACACTATAGTGTACAATATTGTGACGATACTGAAGAAATTGAGTGTTAATGATAATACCTTACACACCCTAAGCTGGTCTTATTTTGTACTTTAGGCTCTGTAGACACCTTATTAACTGTATACTACAAATTTCCCATCAAAAAGTGGCTTAATATGTAATAACACATTAACACAGGCATGGAGAAGCTCTGCTGGCTGACATTGATGCATAGATTCCAACAATATTTGGAAATCCCAAGTCCCTGCTCTATTGGCTTTTAAACTTATAAAACAGCTGTCATTGAAATGAGCAAGATGTGGTTTTTGGATCTTAGACCTCCACACAAAAAGAGATACAGTACTGAACTCAATTTCAGTACGTACACCAAGTTAATGATGCCCACTGTCTGGTTATTCAGAGGTATTGGCTAGATATCTATTTTCAGTCTAATACATTCACAAGTATTCAGATAAAATACATTGTTTCATTTATCCATCCTTAGATCAACCTTCTAAAGAAGGCCAGTATTTTAATCTCTATAATTATCTCTGTATTTAAGTATTGGGAGCCAGTGTAGTGTAGTGGTTTCAGTGTTGGACTATGACTCTGGAGACCAGAGTTCGATTCCCAGCTTGGCCATAAAACCCATTGGGAGAACTTGCATGAGTCACAGCCTCAGAGGAAGGCAATAGGAAACCTCCTCTGAACAAATCTTGCCAAGAAAACCCCAGGATACGTTTGCCTTAGGGTTGCCATAAGACAGAAATGACTTGAAGGAACAACAACAATAACAACATGTCAGTATTACCATATATACGCGACTATAAGTCGACTTCATGTATAAGTTGAGGGCACATTTTGGGGGCAAAATTATGGATTTTGATACGACTCGTGGATAAGTGGAGGATAAAATTTAGGGCCATGCAACAAAGGATTTAAAGGACAAAGTTTACTGTTTTCATAGAGAAATGTCTTATTCAGATCCTCCTAAGCCCAGTTCCTCTTGGCACTATTTTAAGAGGAAGCACCAAAGAGGTGCCACCACTACCATTTTTCCACCCAAGCATTCAAAAAGGCCAGAAGCAGCATCATAGTGGAAAGAGTAGAAGGGGTTGGTGCTTTTTTAGGGTGCTCCCAGGATGAACTAAGCTCTTACCTTTTGCCACTCTACTCAGAGAAGAAGCGTTAAAATACACTGCTTACATTGACCCGTGGATAAGTCGAGTCATCTTTTTGGAGTCAATTTTCTGACTAAAATTTCTAGACTTATACATGAGAATATACAGTACCGCCATATTTCAGATACCACATTAGACAAGAGTAGTATCTTAGATGTAACACAAACATTTTAGTGTCCACAATATACACAACAAGGATTTACTGGAACAATGAAAATGTAAATTAATCAATCAAGCAATTGTTAAATGCAGTTTGTTCCTCTACCCATCTTTATAAAGGACATAGTACCAGATTCATTTTTAGAATCTATTTCACAGTTAGGGTAAACAATATTCTGGAAAGTCTCCTCGCCATCCCCCATCATATATCCAGTAAAACATTCCTTCCAGCTTGTGGAAATGTATGTGTTAAAAATAATAACAGATTAGTGTGAATTTTGTCAATAGACTCACTGTTTCTATTGCTTAGAAATAGCAGGAAGGCTAGGAAATACTTTTTGGTTGATGACTGCATTCCCTCTGTCCTGTACACCACTCAGCAAGTGACCCAGGAGGTAGGTGGTTGGAGTGCAAGAACTGTCAGGTAGTTAATCCAGTCTAGGTTACTCACAGATTAGCCAAACTAGATGAAGGAAGAATTGTTGTCAGCAGATTCAGAAGTTGTTAGCAGCAAATCAGTAGTCCAAAAATACAAAGCCACCACAG
>NC_056525.1:169283499-169297106 GCF_019175285.1 Sceloporus undulatus
GAGCTCTCATCATTGTTACAGAGCCCTCTTGTTAAGGCATGCAACCATATTTTGCCACTTGAAAAAACTGCATTGGCAGCCTGCCCAAAATCCATTAAGCTGAATTGCACAGCATCTCAGAGCTTGAAAACATATGGGACTAAAACTCCTACAATCCACCACCAGAATGGGAGATTTGCCATGGGGTTTTCTCTTGGGCCCTGGCACTGAGGTGAAATCAGCCAAGGTCTTCCCAACACGCAACTCTTCTCCTCTGATCTATGTGTCCTAAAGTTGCCTTTTGTGTTCAAAATTGTAATACAACAGGAAAGTCATTTCTGGCACCGCCCAAAATCCATACTGCTTGTTTACAGCATTAGGAAAATAAGCTTTGACTGCTGTCCTTACTTTGGATTATTTTGACAGGTCACCCAAGGCATGCTTGCACAGTCTAAACAAAGAATATAGTTTCCTCCTGTCTTCTCATGCAACCCCTTTAATGAAGCAGGGCCAAATCCTCAATTCAAGTGCAGACTGTCTTCACAATGGAAGGTCGGTCTGCCACCAAATCACCCTTTCCTTCAACTTTTGCTCCAGATTATTCCATAGCATGTGCAGGGCTGTTGTTACACATGTGTTCCACTTTGCTCTCTGGTCAGTTGTGACAGATGTCATAACAGCAAAGGAGAACAAGGCACCATTAAAAATGTAGGACATCCAAGAAGAATGTAAACATTACAAAATAAAAAATAAAACCACTATATTAAATATAAAATCTTGCTTCTTAGTCATGCTGAAATGGAGGACATTTTGGCATTCCTCCTGGACAGAAAGTTGAAATGCAGGACATGTCCTGGAAAAGGAGGTTATTCTGGTCACCCTGCACTGGTGCCATCCCATTGGTGCTCCTTCTGTGGTCAATGAAGCACCCAGCCTAAGATCAATGCTGCATGCCTTGTTTCTGACTTGTGACATTTGCTATTATGAGCCTCATGGGGGCCCATCTCTACACATTTCATAAGTGAAGGAAAACATCTCAGTCAAACCTTGCAGTACAATTTTGGGGGACGGGAATAGGTTTACTTACAAAATTAATATTAACGAATATAACTTGAAAGTGGCATTTCACATTTGTGAGTCAGCCCTTGTCATTTTTCCCTGTGGTTCAAATACCTAAGCTACTAATAGTACTGTACTTAACTTGCAGTTTCCTGTACCAGACCATTTATGAACCATAGCAGGCTGAAGGTGGAATCTGAGGCATGAACTCAATGCCTTCCTGTCTATTTCTTATTGCCATGTTTATATATTATGCCTCACCTCTAGGCTATTTACATATTTTACTTGCTGTGATCTTAGTTTAAATATAGGGCAAATGAGGCAAAAAATCACCCTTTCTACACCATTGGCCTCTTCTGGCATCCTTACCAGACTAATATTTAAGTAGTGCAAGAAAAAAAAAACCTTTCCCTCTTTTTTTTCCATTCACTATCAAAGCAAAGGTTCCATTCCAGAAGGAGGATACCCTTTCTTTGACCTACTGGGTTGTCTGTGTGCAGGAGGCACTCTGGCACTCTCTGCACCCATGTTCTATCTACCCAATAATTTAGATATAATTACATCATACTACAATTGTAACATAATGTGGGATAACTCCAGTACTTATATAATTAAAAGGTCTTGACTTAAAGAAATAAATGACTTAAACAAAAAAAAATGATTTAAAACAAATGGTGAAGGAGGAACATCACATGCTCTGTCACCGACATAAAAGGCAGTTACAAGGTAGATGGGAGAATTGTTTTTCATCACTGGCCAGTGACTTATACTATTCCTATGGGTGTTGGCTTTTGGATGGTGTATCTGTTGTCTTACGTAATGTAGTAAATTTTGGTAGTGTTGCAAAGAGAGAAGTTAAGAGAGCCTTAAGGTTGTAACTACAAACTACTGGAGACTGGGACTATAACTATTACTTTTTTAAAGTTACACCGCTGGCTGCACTGTAGAGGTCGGGGCCTTAGTTGTTGGTGTTCTTGTTGTGTTCCTTCAAATCGTTCCAACCATAAAGCGAACCTATCACAAGGTTTTCTTGGCACATTTCTTCAGAGGGGTTTCCATTGCCATCCTCTGAGCTGAGAGAGAGTGACTTTTCTAGGGTCACCTAGTGGATTTCATGGCCGAGCATGAATTTGAACCCTGTTCTCCAGTTTCATAGTCAATGCTCAAACCACTACACCACACTGGCTCTCTGGGACCTTGTACAGGCCAGTAATTTCGTGACAGCAGTGTAAACCCTCCAGTGCATTGTGGGGACTCTAAGCAGGCCCATCACTGCAGGCTCATCCTCAATGGTAGAGGATGTACTTTCCATGTAGAAAACTGCAGGTTCAATCGCTGGTGTCTTTAGTTAGAGCAAGCAAAGCTTTGTGTCTGAAACCTCGGCAAGGCAGGTTGGTTAATGTCAAGCTAGACGTTAAGGGGAACTTGTATTCTTTGCAATTAACTTCTAACAACAGATTTTGTTCCATCCTCCCCTGACAACAGGATTTCTTCAGAAATGCATGCCTCAGAAATCAGACTTACAAATCAAATCCATGTTTCCTTCCAATGGCCAATCTAAAAAAGTGTGCTAAATTTGTCTTACACAGATGAAGAAAATCATATGTTCTGACAAACAGATTCTTTTATTACTTGACAGACATAAATTTAAAAAAAGCTGCCATAAATTAATTTTGGTCGCATAGATTCCATAGACAAATATGGAACATTCAATCCATGATACTGCCATTCAGCTCCAACATAATGGCAATGCTGCCTGCAACTAACTGTAGCCTATTGCCTAAGTGACAGGTTTTTTAAACACATGGTCCATAACAGTTGCATTTATCTGATCTTGAGTGAACCCAAACCCCTTCACATAACATTTTCAACTAAGTGTTCTTAGTTGTCTTACTTGTGATTCATTTAATATTATAGACAGATTTGCCAACCTAAGAAAACTTTCCTGTATCTGATGGTTGGGCCCATTCATCCTTAAATCATTAAGTAGTAGTATTAAAAAGGAGAGGTGTGTTAGTTTGCATTGGTCTTCAAAGGGATGTGTTAGCACCTTTGAAACGGAAAGGAAGAAGTTTGTATCATGAGCTTTTTAGTAGACTGAGTTCCAAAAACACTGCAGAAATAATCCAGTTTGAGACTGCTTTAACTGCCCTGGGTCAGTGCTAGGGAATCCTGGGAATAGTAGTTTATTGTGGCACCAGAAACTTTGAGAGGCTAAATAATCACACAAAAACTACAGTTCTCAGAATTCCCCCGTATAAAGCCAGGGCAGTTAAAACAGTTTCAAACTGGATTATTTCTGCAATGGATTTTAGACCGAGTCTATGAAAGCTTATGCCACAAACTCCTTCTTCTCATTACTCTCAAATGAGCTGTAAATTCTCTTTGTGTACCATAATAAAGGTGTTCATTTAAAGCATCACCGAGTTGTTCCCTCTGCTCTTGGAATATGTAACAATAAGTTCTTTTTGTGTTTGTTTTAACTGAATACACAAAGCTACTTGCTAATTTTTGCTCCACTCCAGTCTATAGAAACTTTCTATGCTTCCGGATCAGAATGGAAGGGAGACAGAAGGAAATATTTTCTCATCTCTTCCTTAGTTTTCTCTCTTTAAAAAACAAAAATGGCAAAAAAGAGTAAAGGGCAAATAGGAAAGAGATAGAAAGGCATCTGCTTCTCTTTGATCCGCTCTACAAAACAACAGAGAGAAGGGATCAAAGAAGCAGTGAATGCGAAATGCACCTAATTAAATATGGTCCTAAAATGGTTCATACAAAAATGCCATGGACAATAATTTTGTAAACAGAACCCACACAGAATCAGTCCAGCTACTTGCCTCTCCAGTATATTTGCAAGACTGGCTGCCAGAACTTTTATAGCTTCCCCAATGCTTTTCCAGCTTTTGTCACGAAAAGGATGTGAAGACTCTGTATGCTCTGTTTATCAGAGATAGCCCCCTTTCTGGTACCAGCACAATCATTTCCTATTTGAATTTCATGGATGAAGTCCATTTTGAAATTAATCAGAATGGAACACATAAAGGACTGCCACAAATAGGTAAGCCATCTTACATATCACTTCCAACTGGAGCTGTTACTACTCATGGGGATATTATTCTAGTCCACATCTCTCTTTCTGCAGTTCAGTCTCATTTGGGGTGCATCTACATTGTAGAAACAATGCCAGTTTAAAACCACTTTAAGTACTGTAGTTTCATTCTACAGAATCCTGGATTTGTAGTTTTGCAAGGTCTTTAGCCTTCTCTGCCAAAGAGTGCTGGTGCTTCAACAAAACTACAAGTCCAGGATTCTTTAGGATGGAACCATGGAAGTTAAAGTGGTGCCAAACTGCATTATTTCTATCGTGTACAGGCCTCTTGTTTGCTTCCTTTTCTCATTGATTTACTTTGCCTCTTTGAATGCTTTTACGATTTTTTAATTGTCACCATATTCCTATTGCCATCACTATAGAATTTAACCCATTATAGAGTTATTCACTATGATTCAATTAAGTACCATGGCTGCATCCTATGGCATTCTGGGGTTTGAAGTTTGGTGAGACACTGAAGAGAGCCAGAAAGAAAATGTACTGGAGACTTGGATTTCTTAAGTGTTTAAGATCTAGAAATTCCCTATAAACGGTGCTGTCGTCAATAATGGACTCAATGAGGGTGAACAAACTGAAACTTAATCCAGACAAGACAGAGGTGTTTCTGATTAGTTGAAAGGCAATAGGGATTCAGCTTGTGCTAGATGGGGTTACACTCCCTCAAAGATGCAGCTGCTGATTGGATTCAATTCCCCACCTGGAAGGTCAGGTTCAGTGGTGGCTAGAAGTCCATTTGCATGGTCAAAATTGTGCACCAGTTGCACCCATTCCTTAAAACATCAGATCTGTCCATGGTGACCATTCCTTAGTTACATCTTGGTTGGATTACTCTACTGTGCTCTACATGGGCTGTCTTTGAAGTGTTTGAAGTTTCAACTGGTCCAAAGACTGGCTACAGGGATCACACAACTCCCTTGTTGCAATAGCTTCGCTGGCTGCTGGTCTGTTTCCAGGCACAATTCAAAATGTGGTTATAACATAAAAAAGCCTATGTCGCTCAGGCCCAGGTTATTTGAAAGAGTTCTTTTCTTATGAAACAACTTGTGTTTGAGATCTGCGTGGAAGGCTCTTCTCTCTGTCCCACCACCCACAGGTACATCTGGTGGGAACATAGGTTGTCCAGCCTGTGGACCTCTCTTCCCAGAGAAGTTCTTTTGCAACAAGTAAAGATTTTCTATTTTGACTGATGTTTAATAAGTGACTTATAAGGCTTGTCTTACATAGTGTGCTGCATATTGTTAAGTGTTGTGCTGGTGTGTGGTTTTTTTTTTTAATGATGCATGTTTTAATTTGGTTTTATTTTTTAATGTTTAATCTTGTATTCACTTTTGTATCTTGTGGATTTTTAATGATGTCTTTTAAATTGTAAGCCACTGTGGTCCCAATCTGGGGCAAAAGCGTATAATAATATAGTAATAAGGTAGTGATTAAAAAATATGTCTGTGTGAACCTCTTTGGAATCGAATATTTCTGTGCACACTGATGCTTAAATGCTAAAAAAATAAATTCTGCAATGTTGTGTATTAATGATTTGACACATTTTAAAATTAATGGCATTTTAATAGGATGTCATGTTTAATTGTGTTTTAACTTTTTTTATATCAAGGGTTTGTTTTGTCTTGGGGAGTTGTTTTTGGATTTTTGCTTGCTTGCTTGAACTTGTTTTAGCCTTGTTGCAAGATACATTGACTCCCATCAGGAGAAAAGCAGCCATATAATAAATTCAATAGTAAATAGTATGTCACATTTTCCTAAAGAGAAAATGAACACTGGAAGGATGGCAGGGTGCAGAATCGCTGTAAGAAGGGAAATGTAATCCTTTCCCTTTTGTTGTTTGTATGCTACAAAAAAACAAACCCTGACTTCCTTTCTTGACTGCGTCCTTTCTTTTCTTTCTTTCCTTCCTTTCCTTATGGGGGTCCCTTGGGTGTCTCGTGTTCCCAAAATAATTCTGCATTTGACGGGGGGGGGGGGGTTGGCAGACCTTTGCCCGCTCCTACCTGCTTGCCAGGAACAAGGAATGCCATGTAAGGCTGTGCTAGGGTTTACAAGAAGTCAGAATGAAAGCTTTAAGTAATTCACAGAGAGAAGGGGATACCAAGGCACACACTGCCTAAAAAAGCACAATCGCATGCACAAGGAACACTAATGTACAATATTTCACACTGAATTCCAGCTGCCATAACCCCCCTCTTCTCTACAAGTTGTATAATTCTGGAGTCTTCCAGATTTCTCTGAAGAGGTATGACATCTCAGGATTAGCTCCTTTGTTTTGGCAGTTGCTGTCACCTCCCATGTTCACTCCTTCCATTCTTTTTAGTGGCTGTTTTGTAGCCACTTCTTGGTTCTGCACCAGGTTTTTTCCAAATATTTTTTTTTAAAAAAAAGTATGTAATTTGTTGAAGTGATCCTTAATTTATTTATTGGATTTATGTCCCACCTGTCTCCAGGAGATGAGACTCAAGGAGGCTTGCAGTAATATAAAATAAGAGTAAAATCTGAAAACAAGACAACGATCAAAACATGATCAAACCATTTAAAACATCACTTATGTCTTCTACAAAAAGTAGTACATATCTATAACATGATCAAGTAAAATCTGTGTGAATAAAACATGCTTTTGTGCTGGCAAAGAGATAGTGAAGGAGCAGCCTCTTCTTCCTAGGTACGGATTTTAGAGCTTTTGGTGCAGACACAAAGAAGCCCTCCATGGTTATCTCCTCTTCTCTTACATGCCAAGACTTCTGGTTATCTTGTGGGAATTGATAAAGATCAGATAGGTTTGGTCCCAGAGTTTGGTCTTAAAATTATAAGTGATGTCTAATGTATTAGAAAGCAGTATCCATCAATGTTCTCACAGAGTGGAGGAAAAGTTGTTCTGAGGAAGAGACTCAAAATGAACAAGAAGCATTTTATCATTATGCAAAAGCTACAGAGCATCAAAGTAAAACCTATGAATTTTCTCCATAGCAAATAATTTGTGTGAGGAGGTTAAGTACAAGAATCGAGATTAAAGTAGGGTGGCCGTGACATAAAATCCTATTGTTATTCCCAACTACAGTAGACCTTTTGCATCCGTGGGAAATAGCTGCTTTCAAAGCTCTTCTTATAATATGTTGCATTGTATTCTGCTACCTGGTATAGTTGTTAATTCTTATATAAATGAGGACCTTCAGCATATATATGGTTCTTCTCCCTTCTACCTTATTCATCACGACAACACAGAGAAGTGGTTAAGATGAAAGGTAACCAACACAAGGTGACCCAGTAAACTTTATGGCTGGATGAGGATTGAAATCCAGGTATCTTTTGTTCCAGTATCCAGTCTGATAGCATTAGAACTACATTATCCTAGTATAGTAACTTTCTTTATCTTTAAACTGGACATGGACTGGATGGCCCTTTAGACAGACTCCATCTACAGAAGATGTTTAAAACAGCAGGAGCATCACTAGGAGGGTGCGAGAAGTGGGGACTGCACCAGGTGACACCTAAGGGACTGTGACATGACTGCTCCCCAAACCTCTGCCTTTTGACAGAAACAAGCTGTGGCATTTGACAGCAGCCCTTTAAATGCTAAAGAGATGTTAAGTAGGGTGAGGCTCAGTGGGGAGAAGAAAGGAGAGACCCTATGTTTTCATTTTAAAATTAAATTAAGAAATAATAATGTTAATTATTTTTTAAAAAAATTAAAAAATATACTTCTTCCACCATTTTCACTTCAGCTACATGAAATGATGTAACATGGTATTCTTCCACCATTTAGTAAGGCCACAAAATGTAACTCCAAAAATAATTAACACTTTGGTGACATGACAAAAGGAGTGACCTGATTCCTCACTAAGGCTGCTGACACCAGCAGAATTAATACAATTTGACACTGCTTTAACTGTCATGGCTCCATCCTGTGAATCCTGGGTTTTTAGTGCATTATAGCATCGGAGCTCTCTGACAGAGAAGGCTGCATCTCTCACAAAACTACCCATCCCACGATTCCATAGCATTGAACCACAGGAGTTAAAGTGTGTCAAATGCATTAAGTCTGCGTGTAGATGCAACTTCAGTTACAAGCATAATGTGATTTAGTTATACCATAGTTACTGGAGCTATGAAAGGGTCCAGATATCCTAAAGACACCAGATCCCATTTGATCTTGGAAGCTAAGCAGGATCAGCCCTGGTTAGTATTTGGATGGGAGACTACCAACTATTACCAGGTGTTATAGGCTACATTTTAGAGCAAGGAACTGACAAAACCACCTCTTGAGTATTCCATGTCTAAGGAAAGCCTGTGAAATGCATAGGGTCACCATAAATCAACAAGGGACTTGAAGATAAATACACTCATGCAGTTATAAAGCAATCTCAGGTGATGTGATTTCCATTACAGGGTGTCATGATTCTTCTTTCAGATGTCACATTCCCTCATGACTGTACTCCTGATTTGGTTCATTCTGGCTGCTTCTGTCAAACCATGTAGTAGTAGCTGGTCTAGGTCAGCTCACTGTTTTCTCATCAAGAATGGAGGGACAGAAAGGAATTGCAGGTTTCTCAGCTGTGAGAAAGACCAGGATCTCCTGGTCTGCCCTAGTTGGGAGGTGTTGCAATATTTTGGAACTGTAAAGACAGACAAGCTACTGAGTGGAGTAAAACACTTCTGGGTTCCCTTTGTGCCCTATTGACACTGAAATAGACTCAGGGACAAGAGCCTGGCGGAGGCAACATATGTCAAAGTTGGTAATTTCCCTTTCTGCTTCAGCTTCTCAAACTGCCTCCGCTGGCTAAGTGCCCATCCATGAGCCTCACTGTGGAGAACTAGCTGAGCATATGCTAGCCTCAGGAGCTGCCAGCAACTCCAATGGAAAAAAAATGTACAGCCCTCAAGCACATCTGTGAATATGTGGCCATCTGCCTGAGCCACCAGGAACATCTCCTTTGCTGAACTCTGGGACCTGAAAGGGTATTGGGAAATGCCAGCCAGCTCTGCCACTGACAGTACAAATTGCAGCAGCTGTTGATGCAAACTACCCACATACTGTCTTCTGAACACAGAATGTTTTACTGGCTATAGATAAAGTGATATAGGGAGGAGAAGAGGTTTGAAATGACCAGAAGTCTCAGTGTTGACCAGGGAGGACTATACAATATTTTGTGAGAGAAGCCTAGGCTTTGAGGGCATTTACTGCTCAATGCAGGTGATCTACAGGTAGAGCATCCTCAACAGATGGCTACCAAGTCCCTCTTAGAATCACAGAATTGGAAGAGACTTCAAGAGACTTCAAGTCCAACCCCCTGCCATGCAGGAAATCTCAATCAAAGCATCCCCGACAGATGGCCATCCAGCCTCTGTTTACAGACCTCTAAGGAAGAAGACTCCACTACACTCCGAGGGAGTGTGTTCCACTGTCGAATAGCCCCTACTGTCAGGAAGTTCCTCCTAATGTTGAGGTGAAATCTCTTTCCCTGGAGCTTGCATCCATTGCTCCAGGTCCTAGTATCTGGAGCAGCTGAAAATCCAGGCGCCTGGATCCTGCAGGAGCTGCCTGCCTTCCTGATTCCTACGCTTCTGCTGGCCTCCTAAAGTCCCCCGCAAACAAGCTGACAGAATATGCGCACACTGCTGCCAATTTTTTAATAAAGGGGGGGGGGAAGGCCCCATTCGGTTGGCCAATGGCTGTAGGATACGTCACCTTTGACGAAAACAGAAGTGAACTTGATTGACAGCAAAGGAGGCTTCATTTTAAATCAGTACCACAATATGAACTTCAGAGGGGTAAATTGCCCTGATCGAGGTAAAAGATAGTGGTAACTTGTTTCCGAGCAGATTCAAGAGGGGGAGAACCGGATCTGCCCAGTTCTATCCAGGGCAAATGGGTGAGTGGGAATGGGGCCTCAGTTTAGCCATCATGGCTAGATTTGCTATGATGCCAGTAGTTACCAAGTAATTTGCGATAGAACTACTGTTATGTCTTCAATATTCACAAAAGTAACTTGTTATTGGTAATGTCATTTCTTGTAGCATGTTATTTCCAAGCTCTACATAGTGTTATATTGAATTGGGTTAGATCCAAACCTAGTCTTATATTTACAGTAAACCTATTGAGAGTTGAGGCATTTAAATCAGTTTTAGTTAAGTTTCATCATTTTCATTAAGTCTCCATCTGTATGTATGACTATGCCAACCCTCTCTATTCAACCTAGGGAATTTTTGTAGGACTTCAAAAATGTGCAAACTTAGATGCTGATCAGATGACACGGATTCAGTGCAGAACTAACCTTATGTCATGAAGACAGTCTGCACTCGAATTGGAGGTTTGGCCCTGCATCTTGTAGACAGGTTGCCATGAGGATGGGGGAAATCACTTCATTTAGACTGTGTAGACATGACCCAAGAATGACTGTGCAGATTCATCATATATTATGCTCACCTTCATTGCTGTGATTCAGATTTTCTCCCAATTAAATATATAAATTGGGAAAGACTTTCCACCTCATAATGCATTTCGGCTTGCCATTCACAGCTGAACAACTAGTCTGTCTAGTTTTTAAAGTCTTCTTCTTATCTACAGTCATCCTCCCTGATATTTAAGATGCCTGATGGATTTCACTTGGAAATCCACTGGCACAGTAGCAAATCAGAACTGAGCTTCTTCCCTTGCCTGTTCTCTCTCTACCTTGTTTGTAACATTCATTTAAGAATGCCCATGGAATAAAGGTTTCCTGTTAATGTCTTCATCTGCAGTGACCTGTGCCCCACAAAAGCATCTGGAATCAGTTGAGTAATACTTCTGAACGACCTGGGATGAGATGCATCAGGAGAGGGAAAATTGCCGTCAAATCAGCTATAGGTCTACCCAACTTGGGGCAATTCTCCTCTTCCCCCAGCAAACCCCATGCCCCATCCCACCTTGTTGAGCGAGTACTAACTCTCTTGGAGGAATCTGAAAGTGATTGCATATGGTGGTGACGGAACAGAAAATGTTCTTGTCATTAGCTTCCTTATGTTAACTTATCTTCAGATCTAAACCTATGAGTGTATCTGGCTTGAATTAAATTTCTAAATCCTTATGCAAATATCAGATTTGCAAGATAGTTTATTCATGTGATATTAATTCCAGCACCAATGCCATGATGTTGTTATTAGTTTTACTCAATCAGCCACATAAATTCACTAAAGCTAGCTTATGGAGACATATATGGAATGGTTTTAGAATGTTGCTACTGGCGTCAGTAGATTAAAGTCCACAGGGCTTGATTTAAATGTTTCTTGGCATGGTTGTCAGGGGGGAAATGGTGTTGCATATCTGGGTTCCACATGGCTCTGTGGCAACCTTTGAATCTTCACTTTCAACATAGATCACACGAGTTGCATGGCAAGTACTTGTAGTAGAGATGCCAACCTGGCAGAGGTTATTATTAGTGTGATCTGGCAGGGCAAGTAGGGAAGTGGTTTCAAATGTTTTCACAGTCACTTGGTGCTCCAACCAAGCAAGAAGACTTTGGACAGCCATTACTGATCAAATATTTGAAATTAATCTGAGCGGATATGTCAGGCCTGGATTCATTTGACCAAATCCATTCACTTATTTAAACAATTCTCTTCCATAACACAGAGGCAGATAGATATATATTTGCACCTCAGTCCTAATTCATTAAAAGATTTCTGTCCTACCTGTTGACTTCTTTTTTAATCCACCATAGTCTAACTGGAAACAAAATAAATACAAAGAGGAATAAAAGCCACAAGGCAAACTGGTATAAATCTTAAACCTGGCCTCTGGGAAAGTAGTGGTTTAAATTATCAAGGTATAACTACTAGCATTGCAAGATCTCAGGACCTGGCCCTGAGTCTCTAGTTTTCATAAATCATCCCCAGATGGAAGACTCTTCAGTCTGGGGCAGTTAAGTTCTGGCCAAGAGGAAAAGTCTGTGTACAAGTGTCCAGATCATCTAGAAAAGCAACGGCTTGCTACAATTTTACAAGACCTAGGATTTCCCGGGGGATGGGGTGGGGTGGGGTGGCGCCAAGGAGACCTCTGTACCAGGCCCAGGAGGCCCCAAAAACATCCCGCTTGGGCTGAGGAGGCCCCCAAAACCCCCGCACTGGACCAAGGAGGCCCTGAAAGCTCCCACACTGGGCCCAGCAGGCCCCAAAAGACCCCATGCTGGGCCAAGGAGGCCACGAAACCCCCCACATTAGGCCCAGGAGCAACTGCATGGGCTGAAACAGCACCCTTGGGGAGTAGGGATCCAACTTGGTGTCACCTCCCCTTCTGGGGTGTCATTCCCCTTCTCAAGTGTCACCTGGTGCAGTCTGAACCCCCTGCACTCCTTCAGTGATGCTACTGGTACCAGGGCCCACCCTCCACTCTGCTCTCCATCCACCTGCTGGCTAGAAGCAAGGAGACTAGCTTAAATGTTCCTTATCCCATCTCCCTAAGTAGGTGAGAAGGAATAATCCCCTCATTTCACCTTGATCTGGGATCAGATCCTTTAGCTAAGAGTTCTCTCTCACTTTACTAACTGGAAAATATGTTCTCTCTCACTCTGTGTTTGAATGACACACTGTGAGCAACAGTACAGTAGTTGGTATTTAATGCAGAATGCTTAATGATATCACCAGGGGCCATTTCTAGGTACAGGTCTACACCAAAATACTACGGGCTGTATTCTGGCCCCAGAGCTGCCCTGAATTCCCTCTGATATTTCTGCACTTTGGAGTGGCACCAGACGGCTGTTTTTACACGTGTCCCACTGTGCTGGTGAGTGCTGCAGCTGCTGTAGGTTGCTCTCTCTCAAGTTGAAAACAAGATGGCCAACACTGATCACATGCTGGGTGCCTCAGAGGGAGCACATCATGCCAGTGGAAGTGGTGCTAGGAAACACAGGAGGACACATGTGTAAACAGCTGCCCACTATAGCAAAAGGTAAGTCTTTTTAATCCGGTTTAAGGGAGGGATGGGCCTGATTTGGTTGGTGCAGAACTGGCCTCATGTCAAAAAGACAGTCTGCACTCAAATCAGGGCTTTGGCCATGTGTCATGAAGACAGAGTGGCATGTGAGTGGGGGGAAAGCAGTTCATTTGGCTCTTGTAGACAGGCTCTAGGGCTCAGGTTTTGGTCCAGAAACCACAGGTCTTGGAACAATGCTAAACTGGCAACACTATTAAACATTGCCAAAAGCCTGAACTGAAAAATTTGTTTTTATCTGATTCCTAAAAGACATGTATAATGCTGCTGTATGAATCTTGATTGGAAAATAGAACAAATTAGGGTGCAACAACATACAAGGCCCTACCCTGGCAATCATTCATATAACTTCCAAATGATGGTAATACCCCCTGCAAGACTGGCATTATCATTAGGCAGAGCAAAATGGCTGCTTCAGCTGGTAACACAGAGTAGCAAGGAGATACTGGAGGATAAAGCCGTATCTGCCACATTGTCATATCCTACACCACT
>NC_056525.1:169297131-169303208 GCF_019175285.1 Sceloporus undulatus
CACCATAGGGTTGCCATCCCGGGGGACCTCAAAACTGGGAAAAGTAGGACAGGCTTAAAATGTAGGACATTTTTTAAAAAATTCCCTGGCCGGGAATTAACCAAAAAAAAGGTTCTACATTTTAAACCTCTCCAAGGCCTCGCTGGGCCTGGGAGACAGCCTCTCCCAAGCCCTCGAGGCTCTAGGGCCCGCTGGGGCCTGGGAGACTCTGTGGCAAGAGGTGCACCATGTTAGAACTGCTAAGCCACTTGGCTGCTGCACATGCTTTCACTCTCATCACTCCATCCTATGGAATCCTGGGATTTTTTAGTTTGTTGTGGTGCCAGGGCTGGGCTTTGAAATCTCAGACATAAGAGAGGCAAAAGGCTTGGGCTGCATCTACACTGGAGAAATCATCTAATTTGAGACCACTTAACTGCCTCAGCTGTGCTAGGGATTTGTGAATGGTGGTCTGTTCCAGCACCACAGCGAATGGCAGTTAAACCCCTGAAAAGCTATCTGACCAAGGTGACCAATGCCCCACCCCAAAATGTAGGGCATCCAAGCAAAATGTAGGACATGGCCAAAAATAAAAGCTAAAACACCCATGGAATATAATCCATTGCTTCTTAGCCATGATCCAATGGAGGACATGTCCTGGAAAGAGGAGGATGCCTGGTCACCTGTCTCTAATCAAAATGCCTGCAAAATAAAACAATGCTGGACTGAAAATGCCCAGAGTTCCTCACAAAAGCTGCATCCACACAGGGAGAATCCAGTTTGAGACTGCTCAGTGTTGGGGATCCTGGGATTGTAGTCTATTGTGGCACCCGAGCTCTCTGACAGAGAAGGCCAAATGCTCAGACCCAGAATTCCAGGCATTGAGCTTTGGCAGTTAAAGGGGTCTCAAAGTGCGAGGGGGGGGGGAGAAGCCGGGAGTGTGAATGAGCAGCTCACCTTGCTGGAGGGAGGCGGAGGAGGGGAGGAGGGAGCGAGGGAGGGAGCCCAGGAAGTGCCCGGACCCTCCGGAACAGCCTCCTCTCTTCCACCGCAGCCCCAGGCAACGCCTCCTCTCCTCTGGGATTTCAGGCTCCTTTGTCAAAGAGCTCTGGTGCCACAAGACACTCATTCCCCGACCTCTGCACGCCATGGGTGTTTAAGCGGGAGACTTGGTTCCCATCTCCAAAACACCTCATTATGTTTATGTAAGTACAGTGGTACCCCGGGTTACGAATTTAATTCGTTCCGCGGCGCCGTTCGTAACCCGAAAGATTTCGCAACCCGAAAAAAGGCTTTCCGCTAGCGCTGGAAAGCCGCGGCTTTAAAATTTCGTGCCAAAAAGCGCCGAAACACACCGAAAAAAATTTCGTAACCCGAAAAATCTTTCGTTACCCGGAACAGTTTTTTCCAAGCTAACTTTTTCGTACCCCGGAAATTTCGTAACGCGATCAATTCGTATCCCGGGGTACCACTGTAGATGAAAGTAACAGAACACAGAAGTTACCATTTTTGAAATTTACCTCTTGAACTCTGGTGGGTTTCAGGTCCAAGAAGGGATGTGTCATGCTCCCCTCTTTTACTCTTCTGTCTCATTTCTCCTAGATAACAAATAGGAGTGCATGCCATGAAAGAGATACTTAAGAATTCTCATGTGCAAAATCTACTGGACACTTTACTTATATCTTCATCAACTACTATACATCTAGGATGGCCAATAGGTCTCAGGTTCAGGATCACCTTTCAATCCATCCAGACTTGGTTGACCTTGAGTCGTTGCTTTTAATTTGTTAAATACAAAGCCTGGTCATTCAGCATCATCTGATCAAGTAGCAAAACTTAAGACCTTTTTTGCTGTTCCAAGTCAAAGTGGAAAACGGAATATAAAACAAATTTATCACAATACGTACCTGGGTGGCTTCTTTAAAAAAAAAAATACAAGTAATCATTTGGTGGCTTCAGTTTCAAGTGATGACTAGCATGCATGAATGGGTCATCAAAGGCAGTGGCACAGCTCCTCACCTTGAAAACTGCTTTTTACTAGAGTCATTTCGTACATTCAGCAGCCAGTGATCAAGAGTAGAGAAATCAAGTTATATATATGCATGCATATGTAAATCAAAATTGAGTCGGACCATTACTATCCTGATTGGCAGCAGATCTGCACATCTCTGCTCTATATATAGAAGTTAAAATATAATCGCATGAAAAAAAAACCATAATGAGACATATTGTAACACAATGGACCAAGAACAGCTGGGGAGGTCACCGAAGCACTGAATCCCGAACTTGACACAAGCAGATTGTAACAAAGAATTAAGACTTTGAATTCCTGTCTTTATTACATTTCCAGAAAAGGCAACTCAGAGCCATTTAACTTTAGGGTTCTGCAAAATCTAAACTTGAAATAATCAAGATATCATTTCCAATGCTGCTGTACCCGGTTTCTTTTCCTTACAACCTGCCTTTCTAATTATAATTGACCCAAACCAAACTGCTTGTCTCTGCTAGAGTAAACCCACTGAATCAGCAAATGTACCAAGTTCCCATTGATTTAAGACTTTGGTTAAGTATATGTGTACAGTATATAGGTCCAAAACACACATCAGAAATAATCCAGTTTGAGACACTGTAACTGCCCTGGCTCAGTGCTAGGGTATCCTGGGAATTATATTTTGTTGTGGCACCAGAACTCTCTGACAGAGAAGGCTAAATGTCTCCCAAAATTACAGTTCCTACAATTCCCTCACTTTGGGTCAGGGCAGGTAAAGCTGTCTCTAACTTGATTATTTCTATGTTCTGGACCTAAAGTCATTTATTTCTATATGAACTACCTCAACCTTTCACTGTTCTCCCTTGTGGCCCTGCTGGCCTGAGAAGACCTGTGGGATGAATCGATGTCATATTCGTTGTAGAACAATTAGTTGTATCTTCACTTTCCATTTGCCTGAGTCTACTGGGAAGAGCAAGATTTTGCCCCTGCTTTGCTTTCCTGTCACCCTCCCAACCACTAACTGATACAAACTACTTTTGCACTTTGAATTCAGTTTGCAGAGGGAAAGAAGGAAAGTGGAAGGAGGAGGGAGAAACTGGGACATTTAAAAACCATCTGAAAAAGTGGAGTGACAAAAGATTATAATCAGGACTAGCCCTACAA
This sequence comes from Sceloporus undulatus, assembly GCF_019175285.1. Taxonomy (NCBI): domain Eukaryota; kingdom Metazoa; phylum Chordata; class Lepidosauria; order Squamata; family Phrynosomatidae; genus Sceloporus; species Sceloporus undulatus. Next base: position 169,300,265 of record NC_056525.1, read on the forward strand.
TCTTTGGCCTGTTACAGACTGCCAAAATAAAGCTGCTTCAGGTCTCTTTAGAGCAGGGGTAGGCAAGCTTTTTGAGCCAGGGGCCGGGTTACTGTCCCTCAGACAACTGGGGGGGCCGAAGCCAAAAATTAAATAATTAAATAATTTTTTTTGGTAAAAATAATTAAATAAATAAACCAGAACAAATGTAGGACAAAATTTTCAAATGGAGGACACTTTTTTGAAAAAAAGGAGGATACGCAAAAAATTTCCTGATTTTTTAAAAAAAATGTTAATATAAATGCATGTTTCGGAGGCTTCTATAGACAATTGCCCCCCTTGCCCGCCACTTGCCCCCCTTGCCTGCCACTTGTCCCCCTTTGCCCGCCTCCTCCTGATAGGCCAAAGGCCCCACGCCCTCATGCGAGAGGCCAAAGGCTCCGGCGGCAATTGGCAGCAGGACTGGGCGGGGGCCGGTCCCAAGGCCTTACCGGGCCGCATCCGGCCCGCGGGCCGCAGGTTGCCTACCCCTGCTTTAGAGGTATGCTATTTAAATGACGCATGCATCCTAAGAATCCGGAAGCTGCACCAAAGCTGAACTCCAGTGCTTAGAAATGGAGTGTGGCTTTGGCGCGACCTCCAGACTCTTAGGACCCATGCATCATTTAAATAGCATACCTCCAAAGAGACTAGAAGCAGCTTTATTTTGGCAGTCTGTAACAGGCCATGGAATCATAGAGTTGGAAGAAACCGTAAGGGCCATCCAGTCCAACCCCCTGCCATGCAGGAAATCTCAATCAAAGCATCCCTGACAGATGGCCATCCAGCCTGTGTTTAAAGACCTCCAAGAAGGGAGACTCCACCACATCTGAGGCAGTGTGTTTCACTGTGGAACAGACCTTGGGAAGTTGGAGGGAGTGCATAAATCACAGTGAAAGAGAAGCATGCCCCTCCAACAGAAGACTCAAAGAAAGGGACAAACTGGAGATTGAAATGAGAAATAACAAAGCTGTCAGAACCCAGAAGAGGCTGCTGGGGGGCGGTGGCGGCAGACCCCCTATGACCTATCACCTGGTGTAGTCAAACACACCCTGCAACTCCCTAGTGATACCCTTAATTTGGGAAGTGTGTGTGTGTGTAAGATGAAGTTATTATGGCAAAATTTTACATTGTTTTCTATGGACATGTCTTTTTATGTATCAGAGGAGGGGGACAAAAGCTTTATTGACATTTAAATTGTGCACTGGTCTAGCTGCCAGTTGGATTACACCATAGAGTTAATGGCTAAGATAACACAGAGAAGATACTTTGACCTGGTCTGTTTCTAGTCTCTGAGTTAATATTTTCCATGTCTCAGCTTTGGTAGAGCTGGCCCTGGCAAAAGGAAACACTGGGTTAAATAAGGAGCATTTCCCCCCTCTTTTCTGCTTTTGCCCCCACAACACAAACATGTAATGAGGTTTGTTGGCATGAACAGCGGTCATGTAATTGGCATGAGTAAGAGTCATTTCTATCACCTATAACAACCTTCCTCAGCCTAGTGTCCTCCAGATGTTTTACATTACAACCTGCATAATCTGACCATGAGTCATGCTGGTTGTGGATGATGGGAGTTGTGGCTCAAAAGATCTGGAAGGTGCTGGTTTGAGAAAGGCTGTGCTACCTATCTTTGGTCCTGCTTTGGCAGTTATACATTTTCCTCCCACTTCCTCTTGTGACAAGGAAAGGAGAGAGTTTACCAACGTACAGATTATTATTTAAAGATGAAGATGAGCGAGTCAGTACTGTAATCAAGAGTTTTATTTTCTCTAGACCAGGAAAATTGTAGATGTATTTAATCAGTTGTGTAATACAGCTAAGGAAGAATATACTGCCATTTAAAAAGCAATGCTTTCTGTAAATCATTGACTAAATATGTGATTAAGCGAGCGAGTGAGTAAACAAATGGAACAGTAGTTTCACTATAAGGGCAGTATAATGTGCCCCAAAAATAGGATATTTGTAGTTTCCCTTCTGAAAGAGAAAATGTACCTTTCAGCCATTCTCTTAAGGTTCTCCTTGTTACCTTTGGATGGAAGGCAGTGAATCTGATAGGAAGCTGTAGGTATTTTTCTACATTGTTGATGGCTATCAAAGATGTAGGCATATGGAAATATGTAATGGCTTGCAGTAACAGATTTGCTGGAAATATGGAGTAAGCTTGATCCACTTGGAGAAAGGAGCTTTGGACCACAACTCCCAGAATCCCCAGACAACGGCAAGGCTAGTTGGGGAATCCTGGGTGCTGTAGTCCAGAGGATAACCTTTCTGAGCTGTGCTTATGGAACACTTCTAAGTCTGAGAAATAAATAGCAATGGGGCTTATTCTTCAAAGTGCTGAAGTGCTGCTGCTTCAAGCTTTCTGCTTGTAGAATCAGTATATGGAGAGATCTTTCAGCAGCATCTTTCAGATGCATCTTTCAGCATTAACAAACCCCTTGGTAACCTTGGGCAAGTCACACTCTCTCAGCATCAGAAGAGGGCAAAGAAAAGCAGCCCCCTTTTGAAAAAACCTGTCCATTGTAGGTTCCCCTTAAGGTCATCATAAGTGTAAAATGACCGTGTTGCCAATTTCGCGACTTTCACGCGAAAACGGGGACTTTTCAGAGCTTTCCGTGTGATTTTCGCGCCTGGCTCTTTTTCAGTGCCTTTTCGGCGACTTTGGCCCTTTCAGCTGCAGCCTGCTGCAGAGCAACCAAAACCCTTTGGAGTGTAACAGTTTTCAGCCAAGAGGGCTGGAGAAAAACCTCTCTCTCTCTCTCTCTCTCTCTCTAATGACTCCCTCTGAGAGCCAGGACGAAGCAAGCCCAACCAACCCCAACTGTTTGGAGGAATAGTTCAGCCAATCAGAGAGAGGACAGTGATTATTGCCACCCCCCCTCAGGCATTCTCAGGCTCCAGGGGCAAAAGTGCTGGAGAGAGGCAG
>NC_056525.1:169303233-169305109 GCF_019175285.1 Sceloporus undulatus
GTGTTGCCAATTTAAGTCCACTTCTCTGTCACTGCATTTAATAATGTAATATAATGGTCGTGCTGATTTGATACGATATGATCTTGTTGTTAGCACCTTTGAGTCTGCACTGAAAGAAAAGTTGGGCCAGCATGAGCTTCCTAGACCTTAAGCGTATTTCCTCAGATGCATGGAAATTGGTCAGTAGTTTCATTTAAGGGCACCAGAGCCTCCTTTCTCACAAAACTACAATTCCTCAGGGTTCCCTAGCACTGAGCCCAGGGCAGTTAAAGTGGTTTCAAACTGGATTATGTTCTGCGTTAATGGATTGGCCTTGATCTATTTTTAAGACGAAGCGTCCAGAATTAACTGCAGAGAATAATTGCCAGTTGTTGTGCACCGCTGTTAACTCTCCTGGTCCTCAGTGCTAGGGAATTCCTGGGAATTGTTAGTGTTGTTGTGGCACCAGAGCTCTTCTGCTTCACAAAACATACCACTTCTCCAGGGTTTTCCCTAGCACTGAGCCAGAGAGTTTGAAGCGGTTCTCAAACTGATTTATTTCTGCAGTGTGTTCCTTGGACCCCAACTCAGGCTGCATCTTCACGCCAATCCAAGAGACATTCCTTTCATACCGTTTGTTTTACTGACCATGGCCCCATGCCCCTCAATTACAATCCTGGGAACTTGCGTAGTTTGTGTGTCACACCAGAATTTTTGGCTGAGAGAGACAGGTTTTAAATTGGTCTCCGAAAACTGAAGACATTCCCAGATTTCCCTTAGCACTGAGCCATGCAATTAAAAGGGCGTCAAACTTGGATGTATTTCTGCAATGCGAATTGCTCGAACACATTTCCTATTTGGCACAAGGCGGCACAAAGCTTCCTGAACCCCCTTCATGTCAAAATAAATATCTTAAAAGGACTGAAACATTCTTTGTTTGGTTCAATGGTGATTTTTGAGGGTTGAAATAAGTTACAATTATTTTTATTCAATTATGTTTACTTTTATTTGCAAAACATCCGCTATTTTAACATTATGGGAATTTTCCGGGAATTGTGACTGAATATTCCGTGTGATCTGGGGGAATTCAGTGTGTTTTGGACAAACATTTTGGGGAATTATCTTCAAGGCTTGTTGGCAACACTAACAACAAGCCCTCTGTGGCCACGGGGAGCTACTGAGAGGCAAAAGTTGTTGTGCCAAAGGAGGCAGTGACAACAGGGAGCTTGCCTGACTTGGATCTTGCTTCTCTTCTTTTGGAAGCTGTCTTGATCTTCTTCTCCCCTTCAAATGTCCCGACTTTTGCTGCTGGATCCAGTCAAGAGAGGTCTTCTCCTCCTGAGTCGCCCTTGGAGGCCACCCTCAGCAGCCACCCTTCTCATGCAGACCAGTTCTGCTTCTTCAGGAGCTGGAGAGCCACCCAAAGGTTGGTAGGCCGGGAAGAGGGACCTGCTCTGCAGGCTGGACACCAACGGAGGCATAACTGGTGTTTCAGGCCATGCAAAAAGCCGCCATTCTTTGCACAAACAAAAAGGACAACTATTATTTGCAACACTTGCAATCTTGCTTAGCTGTCTGCAGTGGTTGCATTTTGCTGCCTCGCAGCGCCACCTGCAGGCGAACCCTCAGTATTGCAAGAAAGGGAATGGGGGCAAAATGTGTCTAATCCTCAATCCTTCTCTTTTCATATGGTATCTTGGTCTCTTCTAAGTACCTCTCCACACTACAAATACCAGGATTATGTAGGAGGGAACCCAGGCAACTGGAGAACTATGAAAATCATATAACTGTGTAGTGCAGAGACCTCTGATGTGATGGTTAAAACTAAATGTCACTCACTGTTCTTTGCTGTTGTTGTTGTTGTTGTTGTTGTTGTTGTGTGCCTTCAAGTCATTTC
>NC_056525.1:169305209-169307769 GCF_019175285.1 Sceloporus undulatus
AAGTCCAAAGTCTCAAAGGTGCTACATGCTACAGGATCCCTTTGCATTCTGACATTCTGGACTAACATGGCTGTGTCTCTGAATTCTATACTGTTACAGCACTCTGATACCATTTAAGCAGCCATGAGTCCATTCTGTGGAATCCTGAAGTTTATGATTTGGATCCTTAGAGTTTTTGGTTAAAGGGCTCTAGTGCTGTAGTTGAGGGGAGTGCACTAAAGTGCTCTAGCAGAGAAGTGAGTATCTCTTTGAACTACAAATCTGAGGATTCCATACAACAGAGCCATAACAAAATCATATCAAATTGCTGTAATTTTGCAGTGTAGATCAACTCTCAGGTATCTCACACACACTAACATCCATCCTGGCATTCTTCATGCTGTCCCCCTTTGAAGTCAAATGATAAACTAGCTGGAGTATTCCATGACTAAACTCCCTGAAGCTCAACACAAAATAGGATTTGCTGAAACTGCTTATTCCATATCTCTTGTTTTCCCATCCAAGGCCATTATGAAATTTGGTCTCCATTATGAGCCTAGTAACATTAGAACAGGGAATAGAAATGGCACTTGAACATCTTTCCCACTTATATACACTTTTCCAAAGCTTACTCCAAAGCAATGCCAGGAAGGAAGTTTTTTTCTCTCAGACTTTGTGTTAAATGGCCAATTCCCAAGTAACCTGGGAATGGCCATTTTCCAACATTCTTTATCATGCAGATTGAAGTCTAGTCTTATTTATAGAGGAAGACAACATTGTGAAGAAAGTGCTCTAATATACACCAGAATATTTTCTCTTTTTAATTATGTAAAGTATATTCAATGTGATATTTTAATGTCTTATTTATTTATTTACTAGTATTATAGCTGAATTATTTTTTTTTTGAGATGACCTATGGTCATGTTCAATAAATGTTCCCTATCTATCTATCTATCTATCTATCTATCTTTTAAATTATGTTTTAAATGTCCTTTAAATTGTGTAAAGTATGTGCTTTTTAAAAAAAACTATAATTGTCTTTTTTATTTTTATAAAATAAAATTTTAGTTTAACTTTATTTTAAATTGTTGTCAGCCACATGCTGGGAGAAATGTAGGATATGCGAGCAAGCAAACAAGCAATGGAACTAAAAAGGCTATTAGTTATTTCATATACTGTATGTGAATGTGTATTTATTACCGTGTATTTTTTTGTTTAGCAGACAAATTCATACAGCCAATCTGAGCTGGTAACTAACAGCAGGGACTGCAAAAATTGAGCAAAACAATCTTTAGCAAAACATTGAGGCTCTTCCACATTGCACAATGAGAGCACTACAATTTCACTTTAACTGTCATGATTCCATACTATAGAATCCTGAGATTTGTAGTTTAGGAATGACTATTTAGAATTTTCTCTCAGAGAGCTTAAGTGCTTCACCAAAGGGTTGTTGGGATGGGGAGGATGAGAGCAGTGTTTCCACTTTGATCTTATTGAAGTTAAGGCACTGTGGAAATGTAACTAATAATTAATTAATAAATAAATAAACACTGTACTGTACATACTTTTCTATGGTTAAGTCTACTTGAACTCAGTGGAATTTACAGAGATGTGTGCAGGGTTGATTTGTTAGGGCTTTGGTGGTCTTGATTTTTTTTTGGGGGGGGGGGATGCTCTAAACTGCATAGTGTAGTGTTGTGAGAGTTGGACTAGGACACTGGGAGGCCATGGTTTGAATCCCGACATGGCCATGGAGTGCCTGTGCATGACCTTAGACAAGTTACACACTCTCAGCCATGATAAGTTCGCCTTAGGTTATCATAAGTCATAAATGACTTGAAGGCACACAACAGCAACAGAACAGTTTTAGTTTACCACTCAATTCCATTCAAGAGAATACTCTAGGGAAACTTGTGTGTGTAAACTGTTCCCTCCATGTGAGAAACTGAAGAATCATCACATTCCTGACTTGATAGGTGAGAGAGGAGGAAGCTGGACCTGAATCAGAGGATTTCAAACTCCTCATGATCTTGTCTGAACTAGCAGATGTATCTGCAGAGATACTAAAGATTACATGTTCCTCCCTCATTTTGTTTCGCATGAAGCTAACTCAGCAGAAAGGCAACACCCAGTGTGTAGCCACACTGTACTATTAAAGCAGTTTGACACCACTTTAACTGTCATGTTGTATCCTACAGAACCATGGGATTTTTAGTTTGGTTAGGCACCAGAGCTGACAGGCAAGGCTCAATACCTCACCAAACTACATATGCCAGGATTTTGTAGGTAGGATAAGTCATGGCAGTTAAAGTGATGCCAAACTGCTTCAATTCTGCAGTGTATCAACACTCCCAGCTGAGGGCAAGCTAAGGAAACATGTAAAGACAGATCATTCACTTTAACTTTGCCACACTCTGGAAACTAAATCACAGAAGGAGGATTATCCTCTGTGACTGCAAGATCTGAAAATAAGCAGACATGTGGTCATACTTTATGTCTTTCACACAGTGTCTGTGCTCCAAAAGACACTGCAGAAATAATCCAGTTTGAGACAGCTTTAACTGTCCTTGCTCAATGCTAG
>NC_056525.1:169307869-169313704 GCF_019175285.1 Sceloporus undulatus
TCTTACTAAACATAACAGAAATGTTGAATACAAAATTAAATAGAGAACAGATCAGTGTATTACTTTATTTGGTGACTGCTGCACGAATAGTCTTTGCAAGACATTGGAAAGAAAAAGCAATACCCAATATAGCAGAATGGAAAACAAAAGTATATGAGTTCAAGGAAATGGACAGAATGTCTATGTATATTGCAGGAAAAACAAAGCAAAATTACGAAAAGAAATGGGGGAAACTGATAAAAAGTTGGAACAGAAAGGATACTATAATTTAGAAGTTAGATGTTAGATACCTGGTAGTAAGATTTGTATATAAGAAGGTATAAGCCGATATGAACCTCAAGATTTAATATAAAAACCCCCGGTGTCACTATAGATAATCTGTATGAATTTTTTTTATTCTTTTTTTTTCTTTTTTTTTTTTTGGTAAACAATTGGAAGTAATAAGGGGGAAATTGTAAAATGTATATATCCACAGAAGAAATATTATCTGTATTAAGTATAAGAGTGAAAACTCTCATTTGTAAGATATGGAAAAAGTTGAAATAAATATTATTTAGATTAGAAAGAATTGCCATGCTGGATCAGACCGATAAATAATTCATCAAGCCCAGCACTCTACCGCAAACACTGGCAGGCCAGTTTACCATGAGGAAGGACATAAATGAAACAAGATGGTGGTGGACATTCTCTGTAGTTTGCCCCCAGCATTTGGCAAACAGGAATATTTTTCATCTGAATGCCAAGGTTTCTTTTTGAGGTTCCACAACTAGCATCCATTAATTAGAACTACTCTCCATAAACATGCCCAGTATTAAAAATCAGTTAGGCTGGTAGCCATCATAACATCCTGTTATTCCACCAGCTAGTTATGCATTGCAGAAAGAATAAATTGCATAGTATTCACTGGCCTGGTTTTCAAACAAAGAATGGTGGGGTTTTCAGACAGCACTAAAATTGGACCAAGATTTTTGAAAGAATTTGTCTCCCACACACATGAGTAAACAAATGAAAGATTTCCCAAATATATCCTCAGTCCAATAGTTTTCACGAAACAAGATAATTTATTGGCCTCATTCTTTGGGAAATATTCTATGCTAGGAGAGTGCAAACCACAAATTCCAGAATCTATGTCTTCCAAATGTGCAGACATGATTTACTAAAGCATAGTGACTAAAAAATTGAGCTATGAATCAGGAAGTCTCTGATTTGTACCATAGAAGTTTATCACACCCGTTTCCCCCCCCCCCCGTTATGGGCACGGTAAGGGTATGTTCATTGTCGTGTGCGCCCACAAGCATCCCCTTCCCATGCCCATAACAGGGGAGGGAATGGGTGCGATAAACTTCATAGTGCCATTCTGAAGCATTGTGGGAAATTTTAAAAGGTTCATTCTACTTGATGAAGTATTGAGGGGAAAACTTTGTTTAAAGGAAGTGCACAGTGGATGTGTGTCAGGCCCTTGCAGCTGTCCAATGCTAAGTGGTGCACCATGTATGGTTTGAATGTGTTGCCATTTTCAGCTAAATATATGCAAGCCATTCTTTCACAGCTTGGATCTTTCCTCTAGTGTAGAAATAATGCTGACTTATTTTACATAGATTTCAAAGGATTAAAATGAAGCAATATGTATAAGCACTTTCAACAGTTAAATACTTAGACTGGCCCCTGTATTTTTCTTGTTGCTGCTGCTGACATTGTTGTTATTTATTGAGTATTCATACATCACATAGGAAAAGATATGGCAGTATAGGAGACAGAAGTACTGTTTGAATATTCCTGTTATGATAGGCACTGAGCAAAGTCTTGTTTGCTCCCCACTTCCTATGAAAGAGCACACTATATGAATGGATTTAAAAGTAATAGTGTCGTGCCCTTCAGCATTTTACAGAAGACAACTGAGAAAGATGTGGCCAGACAACATCAGAGTGTGTTCAAGATGACAAAATTATTAAGGAGGAAGAACAGACAAGCTAGGAGAGGAGAACCATCTGAATGCAAAGAAGACCACTCGACATTCCAAACATTCTTTATTACTGATTATTGACTAATCTATTATCTCCCAGACTATGGAACGGCCTGCCGGACGAGAGCCATCAAATTGCCAGTTTAGGCAGCTTTGAAAAAGCTTTCACAGCGGATCTCTTCCACCAGGCCATTCCTAAATAAAAGTGTCCGGCCACAGAATGATCGCCCCTCACATCATGTATTAGCCCACCATTCTGTCCTCATTAATTTTTGTGTGTGTTATTAACAGATATTTTAGTCTCCAATTTTAATTGTAGCATGTTTAATCCTGTTTTAAGGGGGGGAATTTGAGACATAATATTGAATGTGGATATTTTAATGTGTTGTGAGCCGCTTTGATTGTCTCATCACAGAAAAGTGGGATAAAAATAAAAGTTTTATTTATTTATTATAGTCTAATCAGGAATGATTATAGATTCCTACAGCAATTTACATTTGCAACTGTTTGACTCTTGAGGCACACCATACGCAGGCTCGCCATATGCGGACTTGATGTCATGCGGATGGCAAGCCCCTATTAAATGAATGTCACATGCACCTGTGGCCACCATTGAAAACAATGGGACTTGGGGTCTCGCGTTATTTCTTTTACACAGGGTTGTCCGGAACAAATCCCCCACATAAATCAAGGGTCCACTGTAATAAAAAAAAAAAAAAAATCAAGCAGCAGTCTTCAGATGCCCAAAAAGGCTAAGCTTTGAATCAAGAACCAGCAAGGAAATGTGTTATTTATTGAGTCTCTAATATTGTCTCCCATTTAACTACTTAATGACTTTACTATTAGCTTAATTGTGGGATTTATTTTATGCTAAAAATTCCAATTTATCAATTTAGTTAAAAATAAATTTAGTTGAATTGTCCTTTTATGTTAGAAGTATCTAACGTCATGGATAACTTTATTGGTGTTATTACTGTAGTTCGTTTCTCTCACTGAAAAATGGTGCTTTTTATCCAAGAAACCAGATTTCCCAACAGGTAGTTCAACATTCTTGAAGACCACACTGACAACCACAGTGACAACACAATATATCCAGAGGCAACTTGAATGGCAGTGAAGTCTGAATTCACTGATCTTTGCCTTGTGCAAGATCTCTAGCCTATTTTATGAATCCAAATGCTAATCATACTTTTTGAAGGAAAAATGAAATCAGAACCATTTTAGTTAGTATGGAAGGACTGGGGGCATTTTTTCTCATTCCCTATTATTATTTTCCCCCATAGAAACCTATTTTGTAGAGACTGATGCCCAAACTCTTATCCTTCCCCCCTCATTCCTGTTTTCTCCCCTCCTGTGAAAATTTTCTCAGTACACCCCTGGGCAGGTGGATACACAAAGGCAGAAATTGGTATCTGAAGTGTGCAAGACTTTTTAAAGAATTGGCTCCAGCAGGGGAAGAACTATTTGCTATACTGTATTTAAGCGTTGAAATTCAACCTAAGGAGTTGTCAGCAAGGGTTGTCGATTTGTTACTAGAAATAAAGGGAAACTGAAACCCCAGTTGAAGAATCACATAGGTAAAGCAGGTGAGCCTTTTGAATGTCTATCTCTGCTTCCCTGTACTGTTGCATTGTAATGCAACTCTCAAACTAAAAAGGTCTGCTCATGTTGTGGAAACCCTACAGATGTAGTGAAGGTGCCTCCCTCTCCTGGCCAAACCTGAGAAGTACTTTATGTCTGACAAAAAAACAAAACAAACCTGCTTTTATATATACAGGCTGAGTCTCCCTTATCTGGAATTCCAAAATCCGAAATATTCCGAAAACCAAGATTTTTTTTCATGGGGTGGCTGAGCTAGTGATACCTTTGCTTTCTGACAGTTCAATGTACACAAACTTTATTTCATGCATACAATTATGAAAAATATTGGAAAAAGTACTTTCAGGCTATGTGCATAAAGTGCACATGAAACATAAATGACTTTTTTTGTTTAGACATTTTTGTGTTTAGGGACCTGTCCCCAATATATCTCACTATGTAAGGATGTGCAAATACCAAACCCCCCCCCCCCAAAAAAAAAAGCCAAAATATTTCTGGTCCCAAGCATTTCAGATAAGAGAAAAAATAAAATAATAAAAAATAATAATAATCCTGTGGTAATACCTTAACAGGACCAACCAAAAGGCATAATGCATTATGTGAGCTACTAAAGTTTTATAGGCTTCCTTAGGCAGAGGTAGTAAAATAACATTGTTATTATTATGTGCCTTCAAGTTATTTCCTACTTATGTTTATCCTAGGGTTAAGCTATCACAGGTATTTTTTGCTAAGGTGAAGTCAAAGGCTTTCATGGCTGGCATCCATAGTTGTTTTTTGGGGGGGAGGGCGGGCTATTTGGACGTTTTCTAGAGTAGTTTGTTCCTTTTCTTGGTAAGATTTATTCAGAGTGGGTTTACTTTTGCCTTCCTCTGAGGATGAGAGAGTATGACTTACCCAAAGTCACTCAATTGGTTTCCACAGCCAAGTTGGGATTCAAATCCGGAGCTGTAGTATAGCACTTAAACCACTAAACCTGGCTCTCAACAAGGAGCAATTGGAGCAATAAAATGATAGTGTTGTGGTCCCAGTATCAACTTTCTGCTTTGGATGTTATGGGAAGTCTGGAAAGACAAAAAAGTGATGGAAGCTCCCACTGTATGCAGAGCGGGAACAAAGGCAATATAGTTTGAGCTAAGTTTTTGAAAATACAATGTATTTCCCTCTTATAACTATGGAGTTTAGCGCACTGCTAAATAATCAGTTTTACCTTGTCCAGTTTGAATCCTCTTCTGAGATGCAGCCGGCTATTATCATATGCATTTTGCCACTGATGCCGCCTCCCACCTAAAACCCGGCTCCCAGCCATGCTCGCCTGGACGATTTGTAAAGTCGGTAGTTTCCCGGCTTTGCAAATCAGCCAGCTGAACTTGGATTCTAGCCAGGATTTAGGCAGGTTTTAGGCAGGAGGTATCGGCAGCAAAATGGATATGATAATATCCGGCTGTATCCCAGAAGAGGATTCATACCAGGCAACATAAGACGGATTATTTACCTGTCAGCTAAACTCCTATATTTGCTTATCCAGTTATCCAGTTTAATGCCATTACAACAGAAGAATGCAATTAGTCTCTTAGGAAACACTCTGTATTCTCTGACATGGACACAGTGCCTTACCTTGTATATCTGACACCCAGTGTGGATCATTTTTTACTACCATCTCTCTTCATCAGCCAGTGGCTGCTGGTAGGGAATAGGCTGCTTCTACCTCCCCATGGCCTTTTTGGGTCTGCTGGAGCTACTGGATGGGCAGCAAAGGAAGGAAACTCACTTTTCCATCCAGTAGTAGGGCCACCAGACACAGAAGGCACCTCTTCCCACCCCACTCTGAGGTGTCACCCGGTGTGGGCCGTATCCCTCACGCCACCTAATGACCCCACTACGTGAAGATAAATTTAGGCAATGCACAAAGCAAAGTCTATCAACTGAAGTTGAAGCAGGTTGCTTAAGCCCTCAGAAACAGTTCCCAGCATATGATGACAGAGAATCCACCTTTTCAAGCATAGGATCCCCCTGTCTGCAGCTAAATTTTGTATTTTCACTCAGAAAACATTGCAGTGGCGGCCATAATATCCAATACAAAAATTCTACCCCTGCTGTGAAATCATCAGGTATTTGCTGATGGTGTGGAGTAAATTCAAAAATATAGGCCTGTTACAGACAGCCAAAATAAAGCTGCTTCGAATCACAGTGGAGGTATGATATTTCAATGATGCATGCGTCCTAAGAGTCCAGAAGTCACACCAAAGCCACGCTCTAGCCCTAAGGACTGGAGC
>NC_056525.1:169316704-169323425 GCF_019175285.1 Sceloporus undulatus
AAAAAAGTCACCAAATTTCCATAGCATGTCATTCAGAGATCATTCTCCCTCATACATAATATCAACTAGGATTCCAGAGGAGCATCTACAATGTAGAAATAATGCAGTTTGACACCAATTTAATAAAGAATGAAATCTTAATTATGGTCACAGACCATCACAGATAAAAAGGGGTAACAGTATTTTTTAAAAAGAGGTTAAAAAAAAAGCACCAAGGACATACCAGTCAATTTTACACGTCTATATTGCTTTCAGACACCAACATCTGCACAACATATAATGTTGCCAGATCATGTGCAGCTGTAGTTAAAATTCACGAGGCAATGACCTCCACAATAGACTAGTACCAATCTTGTCTTGTATTAGAGCTCTGTAATCTGAAAGTATATTTTAAATATAGTTTTGACACCACTTTAAGTGCTGTAGCTTCATCCTATACATTCCTTGGATTTGTAGTTTTACAAAGTGTGCTGGTACTTCACAAAGTTATAAATCCTAAGATCCTGTAGGATGGAGCAATAGTAGTTAAAGTAGTGTCAAATTGCATTATTTCTACAGTTTAGATGCACCCCAGGTCTACTTTGAAACATTCTAGGAAAGAAGGTAGAACAAACTAGTTGGGTATATAATACAACATTGGCTCAAAAATGTTAAGCAACTGCGTGTTGTCAAAAAGCGGTAATCTTATCACTTAACATTTCACTCCAATCTCTGAAATCTGAGGCAAATGTCATTCTTTATACTGTATAGTCAAAAAGGCACCATCCACACACATACTACTAGCAGGCTTAGGAGAACCCTAAGGTTTACAAAAAAATTTTTTTAATAGTACAGGTAAATCCTAAATGGGGGAAAGACCGCAAAACAGTAATGAGGACTAAGCTTGCACCTGCTCTGCAGAAATAATCCAGGTTGACACCACTTTTAACTGCCATGGCTCAGTGCTATGGAATCCTGGGGTTTGTAGTTTGTCTCTGACAGAGAAGGCTAAATATCTCACAAGACTACAATTCCCTGAATTCCATAGCACTGAGCCATGGCAATTAAAGTGATGTCAAACTGGGTTACTTCTGCAGTGTGGATGCAGCTGAAGCTTTTTCATGGCTTGCTGAAGGAGCATAGGGAAAGCAGAACAGAATGGAACATCCTAGAAACAGGAGCTCTCCCTGCTGCTATGTTTTGCTGGAGGCTCCACTGCTATAAAATGTCTCAGGACATGAATTGGATTATGATATAACACAAACACCTTATCTCTATTTATAAGAAATGTTTTAAAGTAGTCCATTGACTTCCTTCAGAAATAAAGACAAGTGGGTAACAATTTATATTGGATTTTGAGGTAGACGTTATAAAGAAAATGAACAGTTTCGACTTTCCACTTTCTAGATCAGGAAAAAACTAACTAAAACAACATCCTCCCTCTCCTCCATGGTCATTTTAAAATGATCTATTATATTCCTTAGGAGATTACACTTCACCATCTTTTTAACCTTATCAGCAAGATGCTTAAAAGAAGGGGAGAAAATGTGTGCAGGGCAATTTTCCTCCATATACCATATCTATATCTCAGAGTTATCCAGATCACAGGCATTTGCTGAAAATTGTGATGTGTTGTTATGGAAGTTCAAAAATATAATGCACAAGTGATTTGTGATCAGAATTGTGGTAGCTACATTTTGCAGCGGACTGTGCAAAGAATTAGTGATGCAAGACACAGAGATGAGAGTGGGCAAACACAATGTAAGCACTTTAAGAGGACAGGTCTTGGAGGAGCTGGTGGTGATATTGAGTTATAATGAGATACACCTCCATTTTCAATGTTGTTTCTCCGTTTGATCAGGCTTGTATTAGTAAAGCTGTATAATCTTATAAAGGTAGTTAGCTCCTTGTGTTTTCTTTTGTCTTGCAATTGCACAGCATATTTCACTCTAGTTTACATTCCATCACGAGCCGTTTATCTGTCATTGTTCATACACATGTATATTAGCATCAGAGAGAGAGAGAGAGAGAGAGAGATCCTAGCAATGTGAAACTCGATGAGATTTTAATTTTAATTAACTGTGTTTTTTTTTAAAAAAAAATTACAGTGGGCCCTTGTTAACTGCTGGGGTTGGATCCAGGACTCCTTGTGGATACCAAAACCCATGGCTGCTCAAGTCCCATTATATACAATGGCAAAATCAAGGTTTGCTACTTGGAATTAATACCTTTTGTGTTCTCTCTAGGAATCTCTAGATCCTTCAGTGCGACTCTGTCGTCAACATCTGCTAGACCTTCACCACAGAATTAAGCTGGAGGAGCTACAAATGCCTATGGAGCATTCTCTCTAGGAATCTCTAGATCCTTCAGTGCAACTCTGTGGTCAACATCTGCTAGACCTTGACCACAGAATTAAGCTGGAGGAGCTACAAATGCCTATGGAACATTCTCTCTAGGAATCTCTAGATCCTTCAGTGCAACTCTGTGGTCAACATCTGCTAGACCTTGACCACAGAATTAAGCTGGAGGAGCTACAAATGCCTAGTGGAGTGTTCTCTCTAGGAATATCTAGATCCTTCAGTGCAACTTTTGGTTAATGTTGGCCACAGCGTTGCATTGGAGGACCTAGATATTCCTGGAGAGAACAAATTAATAGAATCCATGAATAATCAAATACCCAAAAGTCAAAGTCGCAAATGTGGAAAGACGCGTGTACAAATGGGTCTGATTGATATCACATTTGACTGAGTGGAGGGAGGAAAGGACTAAACGCATTTATGTGCCTTCAAATAATTTCTTAGGGCAAGCGTAATGTGAAGGAGGGTTTCTTGGCAAGACTTGTTCAAAGGGAGTTTGCCATTGCCTTCCTCTCAGGCTGAGAGTGTATGACTTGCCTAAGGTCACTCATTGGATTTCCATGGCTGAGTGGGGATTTGGACCTTAGTCTCCCAGGATCCTAGGCCAACACCCAAACCACTACATCACACTAGCTAAACACAGGCTGACATCAAATTCAGGTTTCCTCTACGCTTGTTGTATAGGGTATGTTTTTTTAAGTTGGAATAGTGTGACTCTACAGAAACCACCTATCCCATTCTTAACACAGACATCCAGATGAATTTATGTTGTTCATGATTTCAGAAATTAGCAATTCTTTTTTTAAATTTTGCTTTTCAAATCGGTTCTCTTATCACTCAGTTTTTACATGTGAAATAAATCACAGGTAACTATTATGAGGATGCATTCCTACATTTCTTCCTGTTACATATAAAAGCTATAGATGAGATTTGGGTCATAGTATCGACTTAGTTAATGTGAGATAACAATTATGATAAGGAGTTTAGAGTGGGGAAATAGAAAAATAGTATGGGGAAGCTTAGCTATTGCTGAGTTACACTAGAAGAACAAGACTACTTTTCAGTTCTGAAAGGGACTGAAGCACTCCAGTTCTAAAATATAGAGATAGAGCTTGTCATAGTGATGGGAGATTGACACTGGATGATCAGGTGGCCAATTTTTTTGATACTATTTTAGATGATATCCAAATTACTTTTGGAAATTGCTAAATTCTTTTCCACAGAGACATCCCTGTCCCAGGGAGTCCAAAAGTCCAGCTTTTCCCAAAGGGAGTATAGCACTGGTGCAGGCGGCATCAGGACCCAACCTTTCAATTTCTGGCAGAACTTGCTGATCCAGAGGCTCTACACAGAAAATGCTTCATATTATTATTTCCCCTGCACTTTAAGTACTCTTACTCACCCTTTGTCATTTTTTTTCCTTCTTCTTCTTCTTATTATTATTACTGTGGGTCCTTGTTATCTGCTGGGGTTTGGTTCCAGGATCCCCTGTGGATAGCAAAATCCATGGATGCTCAAGTTCAATTAAATACAATGGGGTTTGTAAGTATGTATTATTATTATCATCATCATCATCATCATCATCATCATCATCATCATCATTACTGTGGGTCCTTGTTACCTGCTGGGGTTTGATTCCAGGATCCCCTATGGATAGCAAAATCTGTGCATCCTCAAAGTCCCATTAAATACAATGGCATACTGAAATGGTGTCCCTTATATAAAATGGCAAAATGAACATTTGCTATTTGGAATTTATATTTTTTGGACTATTTTCAATCCATGGATACTTGAATCTGTGGATAAAAAAATCCGTGGATATTGAGGGCTGACCGTATTAGTGTTTTTAGCTTGCATTTTGCATTTTGAAGGCCCTACATTTCACGATGCCTGTCCTCCTTTCTGTTTAGAATATCTGGTCACTTGGGTACCATGGCCTTCCTAACAGATTTCTTCTCATATATTAAGTACTGGTGATCAGATGTTAGGATTTTGATCTCATAAAACATCCAACGCTGCTGTGATCCTCAGGGGAGGAACTACTCTGGATCCCACCACCTTCACACTTAATCAGAATGAGGGACAGGGCTTTCTCTATGGCTGCTCCCAGTTTCTAAGAATATGGCTGCAATCTGGCATGGGACTTGGGTCTTTGTAATGGTACTTACATCTGTGGAGAACATAATTAAGTACTTTTGCAATATCCGTCTTCACCTCAGGGGCTACTGTGACATTACAACATCGAGACAACCGCTGTGCAATAGTTGACGGTGAAGTGACTCGTGCACCATGGACCCAATGTGCATCAGGCACTGATGGGCATTGAGGCAATCCTGATGGTCATCCAGACGCCGGCTAGGAGGTGCCAGAATGCAAAAGGAATGCCTAATGTGGATTCTCAGTCTTACTACTATTTAATTATTGCCTTTTTGTAATCCTAAAATCATAGAGTTGGAGGAAACCCCAAGGATCATCCAATCTAACCCTGTTCTGCCATGCAGGAAAACACTATCCAAGCCCTCCGTGAGACAGATGGCCATCCAGCCTCTGTCTCAAGACCTCCAAAGAAGGAGACTACACCACTCTCCAAGGCAGCAGCATATTCCACTGTCAAACAGCTCTTACTGTCAGGAACTGCCTCCTAATGTTGAGCTAGAACCTCTTTTCCTGTAACTTGCATCCATTGTTCTGTATCCTGTTCTCTGGAGCAGCAGAAAACAAGCTCCCTCCTCAATATGACATCCCTTCAAATATTTAAACAGGGCTATCATATCACCTCTTAATCGTCTCTTTTCCAGGCTAAACATCCCCAGCTCCCTAAGTCTTAACTCATAGGACTTCATGGTTTCAAGACCCTTCACCATTTTAGTCGCTGTCCTTTGGACACCGTCTCAACATGCTTTTTGAATTGTGGGGCCCAGACCTGGACACAGGATTATTCCAGGTGAAGCCTGACCAAAGCAGAATAGACTGGAATACAGTCGGCCCTCCTTATCCATTAATTTTTTATCCACAGATTTAAACAGCAAACCTTGATTTTCCATTTTATATAAGAGACACAATTTTGCTATGCCATTTTATTCAGTGGGGCTTGAGCATCCATGGACTTTGTTATCCGCAGGGGATCCTGGAACCAAACCCCAGCGGATAATAAGGGCCTACTGTACTATCATTTGCCTCAATCTAGATACTACACTTCTGTTGATGCAACCAAGAATTGCATTGGCTTTCTTAGCTGAAGCATCACACTGACGGTCTACTAAGACTCCTGGGAGGCAAGGGTTCAAATCCTGCATTGGCCATGAAAACCCAGTAGGTGACCCTGGGCAAGGCACATTCTCTCAGTCTCAGAGAAAAGCCATGGCAAAGACCCCCCCCCCAAAGAAAGATACCAAGGAAGCCCCCTGATAAGTTGGGAACAACTTTAAAGCACTTGGTCTAAAATTGGATGGAACCACAATAGAGGCGCAAAGAGGCCCCTGGCCATGTGCCGAATGCGAGGGAGGGGTGAACAACCTCTGCCTACATCCATTTCAGCTTCCAGATCAGACCAGCCGTTTAAGAGCCCCAGCGGCTCGGGTCGGCCGGAATCCCTCTTTGGGAACTGAGCTGACAATGGGAAACACCCTCACAGCAGCAATTCCATTTCAAGCCCAGGCTGCTGCCACACTGCAGAATCAATGCAGCCTGACACTGCTTTAACTGCCACGGCTCCATCCTATGGAAATCCTGGGATGCCCAGTTTGCTGTGGCACCAAAGCCATCTCACAAAAACTAGACATCTCAGGCTTTCTGTAGCGCTGAGCCACCGTGCTTGAAGCAGCGTCAAACTGCATTCATTTCCACAGTGTAGATACAGCCCACGTTTCCAGTGTAGGTTTAACTTTGGGTGCGTCTGCACCGTAGAAATAATGAAGCTTGACAGTGCTGTGGCTCCATCTGATAGAAATCCTGGGATGTGCAGTAGTTTGCTGTGGCACCAGAACTCTCTGAGAGAGAAGGCTAAAATATCATAGAAAACTGCAACTCCCAAGATTCCATAGGATGGAGACTCAGCCGATATGAAACTGATCTAATAATGGGATGTTGTGTGATGTAGACACAGCGTTAAAGAGTGCTCTGCTTTAAAGTCTGGAGGAAGGATGCTTTTGCTAATTCCGCAAATCCCGATAAATGGCAAGGGGCTCCCATCTTGTGACCCTGATGGACACAGAGGAAGAGAGTTTCCCATGTTCTCTGCTTCAGATCAGCCCCTCCTAACCAATAGCCTGACCCAGGAGAAAAGCAGGCTAGAAATACCATAAGCACATAAAAATAAAAATAAGTTGGTTTGTTTTAGAGAATCCATGGAGAAGGAGGGGGAACTGATTTTATCAATACAAGAA
>NC_056525.1:169323525-169326117 GCF_019175285.1 Sceloporus undulatus
GACGTGATGTCCTTGCTCTGCGCCAGGGCGCTTAGTGCGCCCTGAACACGGAGCAGGAAGGAGCTCCGTTTCGGAGCTCCTTCCTGGTTTAGTCCGCTGGGCGCAGCCTTCAGACGGCTGCGCCCAGTGGACTAAAAGAGAAA
This sequence comes from Sceloporus undulatus, assembly GCF_019175285.1. Classification (NCBI taxonomy): domain Eukaryota; kingdom Metazoa; phylum Chordata; class Lepidosauria; order Squamata; family Phrynosomatidae; genus Sceloporus; species Sceloporus undulatus. The sequence goes on from NC_056525.1 coordinate 169,323,669, forward strand.
GAGGCCAAGCGGCCCCTTTCTCCTTCTCCCCACCGCCGCGGGGTGTCCTTGGGGCTTGAAGCCCCAGGGACACCCCTTTTCAGGCTGCGGGGAAGTGGTGTTTTGCTGCTTCCCCTCAGCCTGAAAAGCGGCGGATCGAGGCCTCAGCGGCTGCCGCTCTACACGCTGAGGCCCCGATACACCGGGGAAAGGGGCGGGTGCAGACCGCCCCAAATGGGCGGTCTATAACCCGCCATAGTGATTGTTTCCAGGATAACAGATTCAACAGAGAATCAAGTGAAGGAAAGTCAAATGCTAGCAATAAAAGAAAATAATCCTAATGCTTAACTAGTGTAATATTGCTAAAGTGCTTTAATACTTTGACTATAACTCCTAGATAATAATTAAAAAGTGAAATTGGTAAAAGTCAGCTTCTAGATATGACGTGATCAGTGGGAGAGGGGGAGTAAGGACAAGCTGGAATATTTCACTAATGCAATTTATGGTTTAAATGCAAAACCATAAATATGAAGATAAAATCAAAACAAAAAGAATTGAAAGTCTTGATACTACCAGGGACTATTTTTCCCCTTTCTGGATAAACCCAGTGCTAATTCAGCACTGCAGATGCAGCTGATTCAAACAGGGATGCAAAGCGAGACTTGGAAGAGCTTGGTAGTCAGAGCCCTCTGGCTGGATTGATGAATGTCCCAGTTTCACATTCTCCCCTATATATTTATTTATTTCCATGCAGAAATAGCCATTTTCCAGCTCAAAGGACAGGTTCAACGGCATGGAATGGAAATATGTGCATTTGTGTACAAATAATGCATTTTTGAGTATGAATTGTGCATAAACCATGTATGTACTTCAAAAAGATGCATGATTCAAATGTGTTTCTTTGTAAAAATGTGCACAAATACATTTTGATTGGTGCAAAAAAAAGAGTCATGTAGCATGAATACACTGAACAAGCATACAAACATAAAAGAACTTTTGAAAAAATGTGCACACAAATTTGTGTCTGTCTGTCTGTCTTACAACTCAGTATGGAAAAAGGAAAAGAATGAGAGATCCAGTAAGGCAGTTCAACAGGAATGAGAGTAGCAGATCTTCGCATCCGTATGTACAACTCTTCAGAAAGAAGACTGTCCTCTGTAAAGGAGGACAGATAGATATCTAGTTATTGTCAACTGCAATGAAAAAGAATATTCTCTTGATAATAAATATACAACTGAACTAGGCGCTGAAGATCAAGCAATCGTGACTCCATTTTTTAAAAACCGTATGCCTATGAACAAACACAATGAAGATAAGTAGCAATTATCCTTGTCTTCTTGCCATGGCCATGTCGAGACACATTGAAGAGGCACTTTGGTAAGCCATGCACTGAGGCTCCACACATCTCAAATGCGAGTATTTCCTTTGCTTGAATTAACATGTAAGCAGACACACAAGTACATGGAGATGGGTAAGCCACTTCCTGTGATATAAAGTTGTTGCCAAGGTTTACATGTTCAGGTATGGTTTCTTTCCTATGGCAGATAAATGATCAAAAGCAGGTTCCTTCATTTTTCAGCTTGTTCTCACCAGTCTTCCCTTTATGGGTTCAAAACTGGGAACTGCAGTTATATGAGACATTTAGCTTCCTCTCTCAGAGAGCTTTGGTGCCACAATAAAGTACAATTCCCAGGATTCCCTAGCACTGAGCCAGGGCATTTAAAGTTGTCTCAACCTGGATTATTTTTGCAATGTGTTTTAGAACATTGTTGTTATGTGCCTTCAGGTCATATCCAGTTTATGGTGATCCTACTGAATTCAAAACAATGACAAGAAGAAAGGGCAGGTGGAATTCACAATGAGTTTGAGACTGAGAAACTTGCATATCCCGATTTTCTACCACTTCTTAATATATGCTCCCTGAATTATCTCTTACTTTTGTGGCTTTAAATTATTCATTTTAATACAGTGTTGAAAGAAAAATCCCATCATTTCTTGACCCTTGTAATCCTACCTCCCCTTTCCACTCTCTACCAGCCCAACCCTTGAAACCAGTTAAATTAGATATTAACGTATTCTGACTTTCTTTAAAATACATTCTGTAAATCTACTGTAAATTAGTTTGTGAAATATTTACATGCATCTTCTTCTGAACCAGGTGGACATTTAAAAGGACATCGAGATAAACTCTCTAAGATCTTCAGTTGTCAAGGATCCCTTCAGATGGAGCAGATGTGTCAGAAGCTTTTGGTATCTTTTGGTGTAGTTTTGGGGATTTTTTTTCTGCCCCCTTTATAAAAAAACTTTGGCCTGTTACAGACAGCCAAAATAAAGCTGCTTCGAGTCACAGTGGAGGTATGATGTTTCAATGATGCATGTGTCCTAAGAGTCCAGAAGTCGCACCAAAGCCACACTCCAGCCCTAAGGACTAGAGCGTGACTTTGGTGTGTCTTCTGGTCTCTTAGGACGC
>NC_056525.1:169326217-169330247 GCF_019175285.1 Sceloporus undulatus
GTAGTTTATACTCGTGGGCCAGTGCAAAGCTCCACTGTAAACTTCCAACCATTCCTTCAATGTGGGATCTACCGCATTATAAAAAGACTTCCAAAGAGATAGTGAATACAATTATTGTGATTTTGGACTAGGGAGCATCTCCAGATGTGAAGTCACCATGGTGCCTTTAGAGTATAATTATAATAGGGAGTTATTTTGCACTGTTGAAAATGGTTTCAGCAAGGTTGCTTATTTCCATTGGTTTGGGAGCAATGTCATAATTTGGTTCTTCCTCATTGTTTTGTTGGTCTTGAATTGTTCCATGGCTGTCATCATTTCCAGCCTTCTACTGTGGCATTATTCCCCCAGGCAGCTCATTTCCAATCGATAACCTGGAAGGATGAAATTTGGTACTTCAGCTGTTGTTACTAATACATATTGGTTATTTGTGGCATTTTGGGCAAAGAGTACAATGAGGTAATTAGGATCAGATTTTGGTTCTTGTCCAGCTTGGCTAGTGTCAGAAGGGTTGCCTATGAAAAGGAAAAGGAGCAGCCAAGGGGAGCCATTACAGCAAATTATTGTACATATTTTTGGTCTTAACATGTGGAATTCATAGCAATATAAGCAGCTGTGTTCAGATGCAAACCATTTCACTAACACCTAATAAAAATAAATTATGAACTAAAAAGAAAAGGAAGGGTAGGAGGAAATAGCCCCTTTTAATAATAAAGCATGGGTTCTAACACAGATTGTACTGGATTACTCCAAGATTTTCCAGCTGAGAAAAGTGTACCAGTCTACCTGACCAAGTGTGTATATTTGTCACACTGAGTGCACTGCTGGTTACCACTGTTCCCAAGGCCAGAGGTTTAAGAAACTTCACATTGAACAGCTGACCACCCCAGAAAAGTTCCCAAATGCAAGAAAACTGCTTGTAAATGCTATGGTTTTTCTTTCGTGTGTCCAGAACCTCTTCCTAATGTATTCTTTCAGCCCCCACAGCAGCTGAGAATGTCAATAAGAAGTAATGTGATATATAACATGCTGATGTTGCTCACAGGGGGAGTTTTGAAAACAAAAATAGCCTCTCACACACATCCCACACACAAGTCTGTTCACCACTGCCCTGGATCCTAGACTTGAGAACTATGTTTTTACCATGATGCATCTGAATTAGGAAGCAGAATTGTTTTTGCCAGCATGGTAATTTGATATAGTCATTCAGTAATTTCTTTTCACTCTAACTCTGGGTGCATCTACACTATAGAAATCTAGCAGTTAGACACCACTTCAAGTGTTGTAGCTCCATCCTATGGAGTCCTGGAATATATAGATTTACAAGGCATTTAGCCTTCTCTTCAAAAAAGTGCTGGTGCCTCACAAAATTATAATCCTATGTAACCCCAGGATTATATAGGATGGAGCCAAAGTGGTGCAAAACTACAGTATAGATGTCATTCCAGAAGACTAAATTGTAGGTATCTGCTCTTAAGTTCTGAGCCTAATAATTAATCAGAGCCTAATCTTAAATTTATAGTCTAAAGTTATCGAAAGTCTGTTAGTGCTGTCAAGTTATTACCTATATGGAACTATCAAAATATTCTCAAGCTAACCTTCTACCAAGAAAGAGTTATCCCAGGTAAAGGACAAAAGCAACCCCATTAAAATAACAAAATGAATAAAATGCAATCTTCATTTTTGAAAGCTGTTAAGGAATCGGTTTACTTTTAAAACACAGACACACACATACATAATGGCACAATATTAAACAACAAAAGAAAAACAGACACAAAAAAATTAGCCATCAAGCAGCAAGTGCACCTAGATAAAGTTAGGAGACAGATTTCTATAGGGGATGGAAACAAAACACAATTAAACTTGTGGGTGATTTTTTAAAAACAAAAAAATTATGCTGCCTGTACTAGATATTTCACATCAGGTGAAAGATCAGAGATATTTGTGGCTCATATTTGTTATTTCAAAACACATCCATTTTATTGTTGTTGCTGTTGTTCTTTGGGACAACATGCTCTGTATATACTAATTTGGCTATATTTGTTCTCCAATCAGCGTTTTATATGCTTCATCCTCACTACATATTTTCTTGTCATGGCCAGAATTCTGTTTCCATCCCGTTCAGGCTCATCTCTTCCTCTCTGCCACTGCAATACAGGTATTCTCCCACTTCTTCACAACAGCAGGAATACAAAAGGCAAATAGAGAGAGCCCAATGAAGCTCTGCAATGTCAAGCCCTCCAAGTTATGGATGGGAAATACAATTTGTCACATACTGGGTTCCATTGCCTTAAATGGGCACCTCACTACTACACACACACACACATACACACACAGAAGAGAGTTATTTCCCTTTATCATTCGATTAACTACATCTCAGCATATTCTCAGCACACTTTTCTAGCTAAAATATAAAGTACTCAGATGACTCTTAAGGGCAATTTAGGTCCAGGACAGATGGGCCAAAAGCAGTGTGCCGCCACCGATACTAGAGTTCCAGAGCACGCAGCAACCACAAGCTCCGGAACCCTAGCATGTCATGGCATCAGCCTAATGGTGGCCTCCCGTCCACATGGGGGCCGCCATCTTGACATAAGCTATGCACAGCATATAGATGTCACTGCGCGTCACTTACATCATGAGTGCGCCAATGGAGTACTCGTGACATGCACATGACATCCTAAAAAGAACCCTTTTTCCCAGGTTCTTTTGGGGATGGAAGGATGGAGGGCCGTTTGGCTGTTGCAGCGTCCCTCCACAGGCAAACAGGCTGCTGCCAGCCTGCCCTTTTGGGGCAGTTTGTACTGGGCCTTAGTTTCTTTCCTGTTTAAGGTATGTTAAGGTATTTTTATGCCTTTCCCCTTCTATCTTATTTCTAGGACAGTTTATAATAAAGAATGAAACAGCTGAAATGTAGACTCAAACCATAATGATTACCTTCAAAAACTACAAAATCATAAAAGACAGAATGTAACCATCCACAAGATCAAACTTGTATATAAAAAGCTTTAGAAATAAAATATTTTTGCCTTGCATTAAGGAAAGCAATGGGGGAAATTGTCTGAGGACAAAATTCCAAAACTGGGATGATGCTACTGTCACCTTAAGATGACAGTGATATCCAGGAGATGCCTTCCAGTGAAGATATGAAAATGTGAGCATTCGAAAGTGATTTTGTACCAAAAATGGTGATAAGGCAAAGAATGTAAGTAATCCCTCTTCACGCCACCCACTGCGTGAAACCTGGAACCTGCTTCTGAGTGTTACAACTCAGGGGAAAGTCATATGCATAATCTCCAGCTGTCCAGATTTGGTATGGGACATTCCAATTAATCCTCAATTGTCCCACTTTTTCAGTTGCTTTTAAAATGTCCCAGTTTCTCTCTCTTCTTCCACTGTCACCCTTCATCCTCATTTTACTTCAGTTGCTGCATACTGAGTTCAAAGTTTGCATTCAGTTAACTCAGCAGAGGGAGGGGAGGGGAGAATATGACCCGTGGATAAGTTGAGGGTAAAACATAAGCACATGTAATGAAAGATGTAAAGGATGAAGTAAAGGAAAACAATGCCAAAGAACTTACAAAATTCCAGCAGACATAACTATTTGTGCAAATTATTATTATTATTATTAACCTGGTGGCGCAGTGGTTAAATGCCTGTACTGCAGCCATTCACTCAAAACCACAAGGTTGCGAGTTCAAGACCAGCAAAAGGGCCCAAGCTCAACTCAGGCTTGCATCCTTCCAAGGTCACTAAAATGAGTACCCAGACTGTTGGGGGCAAATTAGCTTACTTGCTAATTAGCTTACTTGCTGTTCACTGCTATGATCTTTGGAATAGCGGTATATAAATAAAACAAATTATTATTATTATTATTATTATTATTATTATTATTATTATTATTTATAAAGACTAAAGGCTGGGTGGATGAGAGACTAGAAGGGGGTCAGTGCTTCCAGGGCAGATTAAACTTTTACCTTTCACCTTGTGTGTGTTAAATTACAGTACTTACATTGACCCATGGATAAGTTGA
>NC_056525.1:169330272-169335420 GCF_019175285.1 Sceloporus undulatus
GCACTAAATTTAGGTTTTTTATAAAACCCAGTGGGTTTATCCAGACCAATTTGCTTGTGATTTCCTCTAGGTTTTCTTACATAGGGCCTTAGAACAATGGTGTTGGCACATTGCTGTTAGGAAGGGTTTAACCCTATCAGCTTTGACCTTGCCATGTTTGAACTAGTTTTTTGTGTTTTTTTCTCTGAGCCACCTGAGAGCTCATATTTCCAGCTAGAGTGTAAAAATCTATCTATCTAATCTCAAAATAAATAAAACAGGGAAAGGTTACTTCCTATTCCATACTACAGTTTTGTTTTTGTTTTTTTAGAAAAAGCAGGACTGTTGCATAACACATCAAGTGGGAATGTATTAACACATTGTAAATCTCAGCAGGCTCCCCATGTATTTCCTGATTAGTGCAACATGTAGTGGCTCAGGATTTTAAGAGTACATCCTTTCAGCCATGTTTTTTGCATCCCCATTAGGAATAATAACATTTTGCCCTATCCTGCTTGCACAAAACCAAAAAGGTTTAATAACATTTTAAAAAGATTTCTGACATGGACCCTTCTTGTCAGTCTTGACAATCTTAAATGATTTCTACAGGAGACTTGAGTAATTCAAGAGACATATATTTGTCATTGTAGCCATCATCCATTCATAGTCTTTCAGGCCATTTTTTAAACTGTACTTTTAATAGCAAATATATTTTGGATATAAAAATAGTCTTCAAGTGATTAATATATTCAAGGATAATATTTGAGTAAAAACAGAAGAAATCAAGCTTACCAAATGTCAAATATTACTGTGTAATTATCTTAAAGAAGAACAAAGGACTCATCGATTAAAGAAGAAAGATTGAAAGTTTACAGCAGAATAGGGAATTTTCTGAACTAGATATAGCTCTCCAGACCTTTCAATATGAGTGTCTCTGTTGTTTGCAACAGACTTCTTGGTGACAGGCAGTACTCTCCAGAATTCAGCCTTTCTTGGCCTTGGAGTAGCTACAATTATCAACTATATTTTACCCCTTGCTGACTTTCTTTATCTGCTGACTTGCTGTAACAACTCCTGGACTGGCTGGGGACCACCCTCTTGTTTTGCCCTTCATCTTGTTGGATAGGCTGTGAATTATCTGAACTGAATTAACTACTCAATATCTCTTGCACCCCAACCATCTGGTTCCTGAGTCACCTGCTAACTGAAGCTCAGGACAGAGAGCCATAAAAAGGCTCTGGTTCCTCCCTTTCTTCTCTCTTTTCACATTAGGAAATAACCTTACTATTTAACAGGCATTGGTGCCTTTAACTGTCTGGGGTAGGAAAATATGCAATAGGTGTGCTTTTTAAAATACAGGGTGGTTTTAATTTATATTGTGAATAGCTTTGAGTCCCATTTCAAGACAAAAAGGGATGTAATCCAAATAAGTAAATAAATAAATAAAGTTATTGTGACAGATAGTTTGTTTATTTACTGTAGAGACACTTCATATTAATGTTCCTGATTTTTATTTCTGTTTCAAAGTCACACAAGCAAAAGGTTAAACCACTACAACAATGGGGGAAAGCAAAAATGGTATTAAAGAACATTTCAAAAGTATGTTGTGATGAAACCATTCAGTTTACTGTAAAGCAGTTGTGCTCAGCTGAGGGGCCCATGACCTTGAACATTATGTGATGACAGGGACTTAAATACACTTAAGTCTTCCATAGATGGTCTGCAGGGGGCAGTTTTGCATTTGTCTCCAGGTGAGTGAAGGACTGTGCTGAAGATTCTTTGAGACATTTGCAGAATCATTGTCAAATCTCTGTTATCTGGCCAGCATCTTGAAGCAGCCTTTGCCAAGTCAGGACTGGAATTTGTCAGTGACAAAGCAGCCACCAAATCTAACCAAATTTGCTGCCAGAAAATCTTCCTCAGAGTTAACTCAGAGGACAGAATTTGGGCTGTCATTTACCTTATAAGGAGTGTGACTGATCCAAGGAGTTTGTAATCACAACAATATGAAATTTTCCATTACACATAAACTGCAGAAGTCCTGAAGATAAAGTCCAAGATGCAAATTTCCCCCAGGTTTTCAGATCTTTGGAGGAAGTCCTTCTTTCTGCTCTGGCATATTGGGAGACACATTTGGGTGGAATGCAGGTAAAGGCTGTCTTGGTGGCCACTCTCATGTTTAGATGTCCTCTTCAAGGAAAATAGGCTGAACATGTCCTTCTTGTCCTGCTTGTGATAGAAGAAAGACCATTACATTTTGCCTCTACCTGTTTAAATGAAGGAGACTATTATTTCTTTAATTCTTTTGTTTCTAATTGTGTTTTAATCTTTTCTTTTAAAATTGATTTAAAATTGAACTTTATTATTGCTAAACATATTGATTGCCATTTTAGGCAGGATATAAATACAAGACAATAATATTGCAGAAGGACAGTGTCTCAGGTTCAGGCAGATTTGCAAAAATGTGAATGCATATCATCTAATTTGGGGCCTTCAGGATTTGGAGCCAATTGTTGTTTGCCTGTCTCATGTAATTTCTAGCTTATGATTACCATAAGACAAACCCATCATAGGGTTTTCTTGGCAAGATTTGTTCAGGGGGAGTGTCTGAGAGAGTGTGACTTGCCTAAAGTCACCCAGTGGGATTCCATGGCTGATTGGGCATTTGAACCCTGGGTTCTACAGTAGTAGTCCAGTGCACATACCACTACACCACACTGGCTCTTGAACCATAGGCGGAAAGATATAAAACTACTGATTTGAATGTTGATACTTAACATTATTGTCCAGAGAGTCGTTCAAAATTAAAAGAGGAAATAATCTTGGCTTTAATTGCCTTGTAATTACCCAGGGCCTCAGAATGGACTTAAATTTGTACCTTATCAACGCTGAATATATTGAGGCTCTTGTATGTATTAACGTCCCCTTTTTCATTCCTCTCTCTCCCTCTGTCCCACTCTGAAAATATTATTTTCTTGTTTTGATCACAATAGGCACATCTATCCATTCGTGTGTGGATGTGCGTGTGCACTTACAGAGTGACTGCTTCAGACATACACAGAATGTGCACTGTGTTATGCACTGTGCATTGATTAAACAAGAGAACAATCTTGTTTGCAGGTGCTTCAATTCTCCAAGGTTAGCATGTATTTTAAAAGCTAAAAAATAGTCTTGTTTTGATTTTGCAAACTATGTGTACTAGATCCATACTATCAATATTTATCCCCATACGTAGTCTTTATCTAAGGAGGGTTGTTAAGAATCTGTGTTTGTGCCACAAAAGAATGAAAGAAAAGGCAGGAGGGATAGAGAACTGAATCATACTGATATAAATGAATTACAAAAATATCCATTTTTCACACTATCATACTCAAAGGTTGCATGGGGAATGCACTCTACCGGCATAAAAAGACCACAGAATAAATGATAAAGTTGAAGATCCCAAAGATGTTTATCTCTGATAGACAGAACCATTTGATGCCTTCGCTCCCCTGTTATTTTGGTTTTTTTGACTCCCTCAAGGTTCTCCTTTGAAAAACCTATGGGTATTTCTCATGCCATTTTCAAAGCCTTTTTGGAAACATTCCTTTCCAGAGCAAGGTGTTGGGAGAAGGGCAGAAGGAGAGTGTAATTTGAAATAGACAAGGAAATGAAAACACCCCATGCTGGCCTTCATTTTACTTTTTAGCTATCTCTTCCACTGGACATGGCCTGCTGCAACCACAGAGACAGTTTCTTTCTCTGGCCTAATACTAAATGTATAGCTTCCATTTAAGCCTGGAGGCAAAAGAAGATTTCTTACTGAGATGCAATCAGCTCTGGCCAATCAGTAATAAGGGTTAATCAGCTGATCGATTGGTCCCTGAACAGCTTGGACCTGGCTCCTCTCTGACTGGCTCTGGCCTGGCCTTCGGGCAAGAGGTTGGGAACTTTTAATTAGCAGCAGCAGCAGCAGCAGTGACTCTGTTGACTGAATGGTCAATGGGTTCACCACTGAGGCTGCTTGCCTTGAATAATAATAGAGAACAATGCAACCACAGGAGAGACCCCAGTCAGGAAGGCAACAAAGAGACACAGTCAGCAGATAAGGAGAGAGCCCACCACAACAGAGCAGGCCAGCAATGGGTTGGAGGTTGGGTCACCTCGCCGCCACCATACGGTGTTGAAACTGTTGACCTGTAGAAAAGAATCTGATAATCTGTCCACATGGCCAGGTAGGAATGCACGTTGTGGACCTGTACTTGCAGCAACATGATGGGTTTGTGCAGAATGGAAAATTCTAGACTGGATTCTGCCTTCAGTAACATTAGGGAACAGATGAGGGGTTGAGGAAAGTTCATTGTGACTTTTCACTTCATGTTTGAGTGTGTCAAAGACCAGTAATGACTTTTTTCAAAGCCTTCCATTTGATAAATTATCCATACAATAAATTATCCATAAGTTACAATTATTAAAAACTATATTCTGCCTTTAATTATAAAGTAAGCTTAACAGCATTCTCAAATACTGAGCACATGGTTCTGATAAAGCTTCATTTAAGGTCCAGATGTTGTTGTTGTTGTTGTTGTTGTTGTTGTTGTTGTTGTTATGGGGCTTCAGGTAGACTCCAGAGATGTGTTTCTTGACAAAATTTATTCAGAGGAATTTTGCCACTGCCTTCCTCTAAGGCCAAGAGTGTGTGATTCGCCCAAGCTTACCTGGTGGGTTTCCATGTCTAGGTGGGATTTGAACCCTGATCTCTTGTAGTCCCAGTCAAACACATAGACCACTTACCTCCGTACATGAACAAGTTCAGTGCCTATTACAGCTAGAGTAGAAGCATTTCATAGAATCATAGAGTTGGAAGAGACCAGAAGGGTCATCCAGTCCAACCCACTGTCATGCAGGAACTCAAAGCACCCCCAACAGATAGCTATCCAGCATCTGTTTAAATACCTCCAAGGAAGGAGACTCCACCACTCTCCAAGGCAGTTTGCAGAGCCAGTATGGTATAGCATGTTGGGTTAGCACTTGGAAGAGGCAGGTTCAAGTCCACATTAAGCTACAAAACATATTGGGAGACCTTAAGCCAGCCACTCTCACAAAAGGTTTACTGTGGTTACTGTAAAGATAAAAAGTACTGGTGTAGTGAGGTGGATGCTGAGGCAGAGAGAGCTAGAAGGGCTAATG
>NC_056525.1:169335445-169374937 GCF_019175285.1 Sceloporus undulatus
GGGAGATAATAGATTAGTCAATAATCAGTAATAGAGAATGTTTGGAATGTCGAGTGGTCTCTTGCATTCAGATGGTTCCTCTCCTAGCTTGTCTGTTTTCCTCCTTAATAATTTTGCATCTTGAACACACTCTGATGTTGTCTGGCCACATCTTTCTCAGTTGCTTCTGTAATGCTGAAGGGCACGACACTATTACTTTTAAATCCATTCATATAGTGTGCTCTTCATAGGAAGTGGGGAGCAAAACAAAGCTTTGCTCAGTGCCTACTCTAACAGAATATTCAAACAGTACTTCTGATTCCTATACTGCCATATCTTTTTCTATTGATGTATAAACAACAATGTCAGCACACACAAGAAAAATACAGGGGCCAGTCTAAGTATTTAACTGTTGAAATGGCTTATACTATTGCTCATTTTAATCCTTTGAAATCTATGTAAAATAAGTTCCCAGCATTACTACACTAGAGGAAAAATCCAAGCTGTGAAAGAATGGCTTGCATATATTTAGCTGAAAATGCAAACATTCAAACATACATGTGCACCACTAGCAGTGGACAGCTGCAAGGCCTGACACACATCCACTGGCACTTCCTTTAAACAAAGTTTTCCCCTCAATACTTCATCAAGTAGAATGAACCTTTTAAAATTTCCCACAATGCTTCAGAATGGCACTATGAAGTTTATCGCACCCATTCCTCCCCGTTATGGGCATGGGAAGGGATGCTTGTGGGCGCACACGACAATGAACATACCCTTACCGTGCCCATACGGGGGGGGGGGGAAACGGGTGGGATAAACTTCTATGTACAAAATCAAGAGACTTCCTGACAAGCTCAATTTTTAGTCACTATGCTTTAGTAAATCATTGTCTGCACATTGGGAGACATAGATTCTGGAATTTGTGGTTTGCACTCTCCAGCATAGAAATTTCCAAAGAATGAGGCCAATAAATTATCTTGTTTCTTGAAAAACTATGGACTGAGGATATATTTGGGAAATCTTTCATTTGTTTACTATGTGTGTGGGAGACAAATTCTTTCAAAAATCTGGTCCAATTTTAGTGCTGTGTCTGAAAACCCACCATTCTTTGTGAAAAACCAGGCCAGTGAATACTATGCAATTTATTCTTTCTGCAATGCATAAACTAGCTGGTGGAATAACAGGATGTTATGGAGGCACCAGCCTAACTGATTTTAATATGGGCATGTTTATGGAGAGTAGTTCTAATTAATGGATGCTAGTGTGGAACCTAAAAAAGAAACCTTGGATTCAGATGAAAAAATTCCTGTTTGCCAAATGCTGGGGGCAAACTAAAGAGAAGTCCACCAACATCTGTTTATTATGTCCTTCTCATGGAAACTGGCCTGCCAGTGTTTGCGGTAGAGTGCTGGGCTTGATGAATATTTATCGGTCTGATCCAGCATGGCAATTCTTATGTCTTAAAAAGCAGTGAGTCAGTGTGTGCAGCTTTCATTGATTTTCTGCCAATCAGTCAAGGCTCTAAATGCCACTTTAAATAATGTGTGCATCTAACTACCAAAGTAATATGAGATATATAATCTGTGTGTGTGTGTGTGTGTGTGTGTGTGTGTTCATGGTGGGAGGGAATGGTGGTAACAGCCAGCTTTGAACGGTCTGTACTGTTGAATATAATTCGTGCTTGTGATTAGTTTTTGTTAGGATGGTATGGTGGATATTGAAGATGTTCAGAAGCATGTATCACAACTTGCTGAAGTGAAGACATGAGTTATGTCAGGTTCATTTTTTCTCCCTTCATTAACACACTTTCATTTACTAGGTTCTCATTTGGCCCTCCTGATGATACATTTGGGATTTCAACTCCCAGCCAACATGGGGGGTCGCCGAAGACATTGGAAAACACCATGTTAATTAGACAGTTATGAGAAGTAGCAACGAAATAATTTCATGGTTTGGGTCACCACAACATGAGGAACTGTATAAAGGGTCCGGCATTAGGAAGGTTGGAACCACTGTTCTAAAGAAAAAGAAAATAATAAAATAATAATAATAATAATAATAATAATAAATGTTATTTATAGCCTGCCCAATCACGGACATCGAGGGGTTACAACAGTAAAAAATACAAACCTAAACACATTTCCAAAGGCCGGGCTTGGAAAAACTTTGAAAAACCGTTTGACCATGCTGGCTTGGTAGCAGGAGTTTTAATGCAAGGCAATAAAAACATGATGAGCTGTCATTAAAGCTAATTAAACATGAGGGGAGGGAGGAAGAAGAGATTGCAATAGGATTGCCCTATTAGATTGTAATGCTAGCCCCCGGAGCAGAATAAAGCTCCACTTAACCTCTGTACGGGAGGAGATGTTGGTAGGTTTACTTCGTGTAGTGTGGCAAAAGTTGCATGCCAGTCACAAACAGGGTGCCCCAATGGACGCTGAAGGTTACCCTTTGTAAGTCTCCAGATCTACATTATGTTATGGACATTGGGGAAAATACTGGGGAGAGTAAGATAAAAACAGGAACTAGTAGTAGGGATCTAGTAGTTACAGTACTGAGGATGATTGATGGAGATTCTTGACCTGAGCTGTGAAGATTTACTTGGATTTATATGAAGCCACAGAGATCTTCAGAAAAATGAAGCTGCATCTACCTTCCCACTGCCCCATCAAAGAAGTTTTCTAGCTCTTTAAAAGATATTTCTCATCTTTTTTCAAACAAGGGATTTTTCTATTTTTCTAATTTTTTTAAAAAAAATATGTATTAAATTACCCTGCTAAATTAGACAAAACGATCGAGACACAGTAATTTTAAGAGGAGGTATTAATTACAAAAGGGGGGGGGGGAAGTTGCATTTTATGTTATACAATTTGAAACGGAGCTCTGAGCATATTTAATTAATCTGAAATGTACATTTCCAGGAGCACGATTAATTGTAGCGGAAATGACTAAATGCTCAATTGCTTGTAACTTGCAAAATTCCCTTCTGGGCTCTGAAAGATACATTCGTAGCATAGCCTAATGGAGCATTTTCTGGAAAGTTCAGCAGTTTTGATATAGATATGTGGGAACAAAACCAACTTTGGGGTGGAGTTTAGGAAAGAGCCTTTCTTAGATTCCTGTTAAAATCATGTCAGATTTGAAGCTTGCCTCTCCCTCAGTTTTCTCCTGATAAATGAAGCCAAAGTGTTACTTTGGAAAATCCCAAGATAATAGCTTTCGATATTCTGATCTGATCCTGCAGTATCCAATGATTATACATTTTAAAAGGTGTTATACCTACTGAATGAAATCAATTGAACTTCACCCATAGTGAGAATAGTATACCCACTGACTTAATAAGACTCTGGATGAATCCAGAACATTAAGCAGAATAAATTGAAGATGCCAGTAATTGTACTTTCATTCAGCTGATGGCTGAAACCAAGCATATATCTTTGATTGGGACACTGCTTTATTTTTGTACTGTCCAGCAACAGTAACTGTCTTGACTATCTGGGAACTTGTTTTT
Source organism: Sceloporus undulatus (assembly GCF_019175285.1). NCBI lineage: Eukaryota > Metazoa > Chordata > Lepidosauria > Squamata > Phrynosomatidae > Sceloporus > Sceloporus undulatus. The sequence continues at coordinate 169,338,939 of NC_056525.1, forward strand.
CTCATAATGCCCCAGAAACTATCGTCATCCACAAAATCGTGGGTGTGTTGTTGTGTTGTTGTGGTTGTGTGCCTTTATGTTGTGTTTTGACTTGTGACCCTAAGGTGAACCATCATGGGGTTTTCTGGTCAGATTTGTTCAGAGGAGTTTATCATGCAGAAGAAAGTGGACTTGCCCAAGTTCAACCAGTGGTTTTCATGGCTGAGGTGGGACTTGAAACTGATCTCCAGAGTCATAGCCCAACTCAAACCATTGTGTCCACGCTGCCCAATTCAAATTGTGAGAATATTCTGAAAAGTCTGAATCATGTTGGAATGTGCACACCAAAAAGGAACTATTTTTCTGGTGATGTTAGATAAACTCATCGTAGTTGCTTTGTAATTTGTTATTGTTTTGGGGAGGTTACTGCTATCCTTATTGGATAGCAGAGATGCTCGCTTTAGTGTATACATGAAATGACTGAAAAACAGGACAGCAGAATTTTTACATAACAAGAAATACTATGATGTATAAAATGAGCATAAGTACATCTGAATTTAGAGTTTGTTTGAAGCTAGAAGCAAGAAATCATATTAGAAAAAATTAAAAAACCGAATTTGGATTGTGATTTACCAGGAGAAACCAGCCTTTTAAATCGAAGGGAACAGCATTATTCCATGTTTAAATTATAATAAAAAGAGCAATTATAAAATATCACATGACTGGTAGTTAACCCAATCTAATAACAGAGCTTAAAATCAGGTTGAATTGATGCTAGAGGCTTGATTGAAAAAAATGCAAATTTCAATCATATTGGTGGATTTACCTAAAGATTGATCTTTGATAGAGATACACCAATAGCAGTTAATTAATTATTTCACCACAAACCTTTACATCCCTCAGTTCATTCTTAGGATCTTAAAAGTATATAATTAATAAAAGATACCTAATAAAAAGGAATGTGCATTTACCTTAGTTTTGAATTTATTGATAGCTGCAGGGTTTATGTAGTAGCCAATAGAAAGGTAACAGACAGCAACAGTCTTATTTGAAAATTTGCCTATTTTAGGTGTGGAAATATTGCCAAAAAAATGAAAGAGAAGAAATATTGCACTTGGAGGAAAGCAAACAAAAGCAAAATAACCTTTAGTGAGAATGGGTTTATTAGTTTTATAAGGAGCAAGTTCCAATTCAGATAAAGGGTGTATGTAATTATATATTAATCGTTACAATATACTACTTTTTGAGATAATAGTTTGGCTATATGGGATTTAGACACTAGGCAACTGTAGATTTTTAATACTCTTACGTATTCTGTTTGTTATAAATGAAGAATAACAAGAAGAATTAAAGTTATTGGGTGCATAATGAAGCAATATTTTATATTTCATTCTCAACATTGTTTCCTGAGATTATATGTTAGATATTGCATGGTTAATTATTCTTTTGATAGTGGTATTAATATAAAGTATTAATGCTGAAGACTTATTTTCATACTAAATTATATTTTGATATACTGTAAAATAGTTTCTCTAATTACTTTTACATTTATATTTATTTCTGAAAAATTATAAGTGGCTGACATACTTTTTCTATGGCTTTGCATGGAACGTAAGGCCTTAATTTTGTCCTCCTTTTTTGTCTAAATCTAGAATCCTTTGCAGCAATCAGATAGCAACATGGTCCATGGTTGTTGGGATAAAAAGGTCAGATGTAGATGTGCCATTCCTTCTCACTGACCCATAGTTTGCCAGTGGATAGCAATCTTAAGCATGTTTTCTGGATTTGGTTATATCTGGTCTTCGAGGCAAGTCCCCTCCCCACTTCTTTCTCTTTTTGAATTACAGGGTGAGTCTCTGTTACCCAGAAATCTGAAATATTCCACATGGGTGGCTAAGATAATGACATCTTTGCTTTCTGGTGGATCAGTGTATACAAACTTTGTTTAATGCACAAAATTATTTAAAATACTGTGCATAAAATTACCTTCAGGTTATGCGTATAAGGTGTATATGAAACATTAATGAATTTCATGTATAGACTTGGGTCACATCTCCAAGATCTCTCATTATGTATATGCAAATGTTCCAAAATTGGAAAACTCAAAAATCCAAAGCACTTCTGGTCCAAAGCATTTCAGATAAGGGAGACCCAATCTGTATAAACAAAGCAATGCTCACAACTCAAAATGAAAAGCTCTGTAAAATGTGCCAAAATAAGATTTAATCATTGAGGAAAATACATATCTTAAGAAAAATGTGTAAAACATATGCACGTTAGGAAAACTGTATATCAAAATATATATAACATGACGTTTGCTACGAAACATGAAAATGGGGGGAAATGCAGGTGGGAATCAGAGACAGACAACAAAATTGAAACGGAAAGATTTTCACATTCCTAGACTGTGCTGTAAATTGCCAGTGAGAAGACAAAGAAGTGGCCACACAGAGTCTCATACATTTGTTGAAATTTTTCTAACCCTTTTTCATAGTTGTATTTCTTCTAATTCTCCCTCCTCCCTAGTTTGATTTATGGCTTGTTGCTAACAGTAGCCAAAAATGTGGAAAGCAAAACTCTGATGGTATGTCTAAGTAGTATCAGAGAGCACACCTGGGTTCTTCCTTGGATTCTTTGTAGGAAACTCCTACAGCATATACAGAAGTTTGATAGCTCCATTGATTTCACGAAGGTGTTAACTGCATCAGCCAGCTAACAATTCATTCTGACATTTGACTCTCAGATTTTGATAGCCTGGTACCTCTTGAGAACTATTGAACCCCACATGTAGTTCCATTCATTTCAATGAGAAATCTAAAGGAAAAGAGTGTAAAAGATATGATGGCATTTGGCATTGCAAGGAGTTAAGGCAGAAATTAAATTTGTGAAGTTCAGTGATAGCTTATGATAAAGATGATTGTGTCGGCAGCTATCAAGACTGTGGACAGCAGCAAAAAGTTTGCAGCCATAAAGAACTTTTTTTCCAGGTTTTCTTCTACTTATTTTCACTCCTCAGACACCATTATGTTGGATCGCCAGCTCATTTTATTATTGCAAATGCTGCAGTAGTAATCTTTTACTGCTTCCAGTATAGGCCTACAGCATTAAGTTAGTATAAAATTACATATAGCTTAATATATCTGTACAACACCTTTAAACAAGCTTCTCTAGGCAGGAAGGTTATCTGTCTTATAAATCTATTATTCCATTGTACATCTTGATAGCCTAGCATTGCTCCTAGCCATGTTTAAGCATTAAATAGTGCATTATTATTTCACATAAATCAACCAGAGATGTGTGAATTCATAAATTTTGCATTTGCACAGACAGTATTTTAAACGTTTTACAGCTTCGTGGGAACTTGGAGTGGGAGCCTGTACACAAATCAGTGCCAGAGAAATTTCAATAACATTTAATATCACAATTACTTCTTCTTAGAAATGTTTTAACAGGGTCTAAAAATAAAAACAAAATATTTGCAACAAGCTCTGTACATTGTCAGAAGTAGTCAAATACCTTTGAGGAAGATAGCTTGCTTTCTGCAGTCATCACCTGATAGCCTGGTTATTTGAAATACAAATCTAGGGTTGCCTTTTCTTTTTAAAACACCGCAAGAGCAGACGTTGTCAATAGCAAAGAAATCTATAGACCACCTGTACATTGTGGTAAGGGAAATGTGCTCTGTATATGCTCAGAGACACATTTAACAGTTCTTTTTGCATGGTCAATCTGCTTTGGCACTAAAACTAGATTCTAGAACTAAAGTTTGCAGGCTTGGAAACTGAGTCCTCATTCAAATTATGTTCTGTTGAAGTGAGAATCAGATCATTGCATGGACGTTTATTTTTCTGCACAAGCACAAACATTCTTTCCAGAGCCTTTGAAAATTATTGTTTTGGAATCTCAGAACTATGTCCATAATGTTCTCTTTGGAATTCTGAGAGTCTTATTTATTTATTTATTTATTTGTCCCATGATCTCCTGATATAGGGACTCAAGGTAGCCAGGAAAAAAAACTCAACAACCTAGAATGTTTTTAATTTCTCGTTTTCACAGGGCAAATCTGTTGAGTGCTGTACTCCAGTAATGGAAAGGACCAAAGCAAGCACTGTGTGGAGCCACAACTCACACCAGGAAGCTTATCGCACACATTATTTTCCACGTTATGGGAATGGGAAGGGGACTCTCAGGGTTGCGCATGACCGGGAAAAAACGGATTTTACCGCACAGCAAATCATCCTTGAAATGGCCCCGTTCCGTTCCGCGGCGCCAAGCCTTCCCCATTCAGTGCTGAGAGGCGCCATTTTGCTCAGTCGGAAGACTTCTATCCCAAACATTTAACGCTCCTCAGCACTGAATGGGGACGGCTTGGTGCTGCGGAACGGAATGGGGCCATTTTGAGGATGATTTGCTGTGCGGTAAAATCCGTTTTCCCCCGGTCGTGCGCAGCCCTGAGAGTCCCCTTCCCGTTCCCATAACGGGGAAAATAATGTGTGCGATAAGGTCTCAGGGCAGAAGAACACCCTTTACTTTCCTTCACTTGGAGCCTAATCACATGTGCAAGTAAAGTGGAATTACTATAGGATAACAGCACCTCCAGAAGAGGGTTACTGCAAGACTTCACTGTTACAGTGGTACCTCGGGTTACGAAATTAATTCGTTCCGCGGCTAATTTCGTAACCCGAAAAACCTTCGTAACCTGAATTGCCATAGGCGCTAATGGAAAAAAAATAGCTCTCTGCTGCCCTCCGGTGGCGAAATAGCGCCGAGGTTTTTTCGTAACCCGAAAAAACCTTCGTAAGCCGAAACAATAAATCCCTATGGGATTTTTTCGTATCCCGAAAAATTCGTAAGCTGGGTAATTCGTATCCCGGGGTACCACTGTATTTTGTTTTCCTCTTGTTATCTCTTGTTTAAAACATGATCACAAAGAGCCATCAGTGATCCCCCTTTCCTGCCCCTGTTGCACTATGATTTTTGGTGTGAAATCTTTCTCTGAAGATGCCAGCCACTGCTGCTGGTGAAACGTCAGGAATAAACTCTTCCAGAATATGGCCTCATACTTTGAAAAACCCACAAAAAACTCTGGTGTGAAAACTCAATAGCAGTTGTATGGTGATTTGGAGTGGTCAGAGCTGGCAGTGGGTACACTGTGGGTGCGGAAACGGCAGTCCACCTCCAATGATCAAGGGAGAAAGAGAATGGAAGCTCTTTCTTCCAACTCTGCTTATACCATGGAAGGACTGTAATGCAAAGTTCGGATGCCTTCTTTTATAGATCAAATCTCATACCCTTCAATATTTCACAGATGATACCAGGACACGTCCAGTCAAGTAACATCAGAGTGTAGTCAAGATGGCAAAAGTTAGGAATAAAGAATGAAAAAGAACAGACAAACTTGAAGAGGCTGCAGTGGTTTCCTAAACCTTTAGACTTCCCCCTCTCATTACAATAAAATCCATTGCCAGACCACCCCACCTCCAATTGTGGCTTGTTAAAGAAGCCAGAAGATTGCTTATTGCCCAAACTCTTTTTCCAGCCCTGTTTGTTATAGTACTATACAGTATACTGTTTTACAGCAATATTATACTATAATGCCTCAGCTACGATGGTGAGGAGAGCTGTCTTCACTGCATAGCACTTTTGAAAAATATATCTGCTATTTTAACACTAGAAAGGACTTATGCAATAGGGCTCTTCTTTATCTTCCCCCTTTCTTCCTCACCCTGAGCACAGATCGTGGTTTCTGAAGTAATTGCTTGCAGAGAGCATTTGAAATTAGGCTGAGGGCCTCATGATTTGTGATCACCTTTATCTTAAAATACAGACCATATTAGCCTGAATTAGATTGTTAAAATGATTAGATTATTGAATTTCCTTTCATGCATTCTAAATACAAGCATTCTGTTCGAAAGTTTTGTTAGGCTGAAAATGAAATTGCATACTTTTGCAGTAAATTTTGGTCAATACTGTATGTTCAATAAACTCCTTTTTTAATGCTCTAAGGCTAGTGCACAATTATAATATAAATACAGCTAACCTCAGTTACAATGGTCTCTCCTCGCAAATCCCCTTTCATAAGTCTTTAAAGTCCACCAACCCCCTTGTCTTCAGTCTAACTAGTATTTCTAGCATTGAAAATACAGGACAATAAGGAAAGGTGGAGAAATACAGACTTTGATGTTGGATTACAGGAGTGTGTCTCCAATAATGATGTGTGAAAAACAATTCTTGAGCTGGGAAAAAGCAGACAATTCTGTAGCCATTCTATCACCTACCATGTGTGCTGCCTACAACAGGAAAGTTAGATAGCAGCTGGCTCCAGAATCTCTTACTGACTATGATGTACAGCAAGACAGAGAGAGAGAAAAAAGAGAGAGTTAGATAAGCCAGCATCCACAGCTACTACAACATTTAAAAAAAAAAGAAAAGAAAAATATGACCACCAAAGGGAATCATAATGAAAGTGGAGATGATGAAGAAAAGTCATCCTTGAATGCATTTGGAGGAACATCTAGGTAGTATCTAGAAGGTTTAAAGGCTTTGTTTTATTTCTTTTTTTTTTCTTTCTCTAATTTCCCCCAATTTTATTCAGCCTCCAAATGACTGTAGAGAACGGTTTGCATTCTACCTTATTTCTGGGAGGCTGTTGTTAAAGCTGTCTCTCCATGGGCCTAACACAGCTAGCCTCCACCCAAACAAAGCAAAAATGACCTTGTGCCTGGGGGACCTTGGCGGGGGCAACATTTATTTATTTATTTATTTATTTATTTATTTTTGCGGGGTGTGTGTGGTGGTAGGGTGTGGCCCTAAAAGGTCTTCTATGGGGTTAATGTGGATCCTTAGCTTCTCATAGTTGTCCACCCAGCTGTATTGTAATGGAGGATATTTGACCACTCCAACAAACAAGCTATAAAGTTAGGAGGAATAATCAATTGAGATTGGAGGTTTTGTCATTTTACACTTATCCGTGTCTGACAAACTTGGAACAGCAAAATCAGGGAGATACAAGCTCCACCTATCTCCTATTCAATTACCTTGCAAGCTGGACTGTTGTATTTTGCTTCTCATAAGGTTTTCCTGCACTACTGGCCCAACAAACCTTGCAGATATCCTTGTGTTATGGAGAATGCATAAGGATTATTTAAAAGGATATTGACACAATATAGAATATGGAGTTTATTGCACTGCCTTTTCCCCCAAGCCAGGCGTGGGCTGAAACTTTTAAATAATGGGTTATATTGCACATAGAATCATAGAATCATAGAATCATAGAGTTGGAAGAGACCGCAAGGGCCATCCAGTCCAACCCCCTGCCATGCAGGAAATCCAGATCAAAGCATCTCATTCTTTGCAAAGTACAGGAGATATCCAAATCGGGTATGGGATGCCTCTTGCCTGGACATGAAGGCTTGCAATAAAATCCATTTTTAAAAACATTTCAGCCCATACCTGGCTCGGGAAAAAGGGCAGTGCAATAAACTCCTAAGAGAACAGAAACAAAAGTACAATATCAGTCCAAAATACATTGAAGAAATAATCCAATTTGAGACTGCTTTACCTTCCCTGGCCCATTTAGCCTTCTCTGTCAGTAAGCTCTAGTGCCACAATAAACTACATTTCCCAGGATTCCCTAGCACTAAGCCAGGGCAGTTAAAACAGTCTCAAACTAGATTATTTCTTAATAATAATCTATAAATAAACTTGTGAAGTCGAAGGCTTTCATGGCCGGCATCCATAGTTTTTTGTGGGTTTTTAGGGCTACTGTATGTGGCCATGTTCTAGAGGAGTTTCTTCCTGAAGTTTCGCCAGCATCTGTGGCTGGCACCTCCATATAAGTAAACTTGTTGTTATTATTGTTATGTGCCTTCAAGTCATTTCTGACTTATTGTGACCCTATGACAGGATTTTCTTGGCCAGATTTGTTCAGAGGGGATTTGTCCTTGCATTCCTCTGAGGCTCAGAGAGTGTGACTTGCCAAGGTCCAAAGACTGTAATCCAGTGCTCAAACCACTAACCTACTCAGGCTTCTTAAATCTATAAATTGTTTTTTTTTTTTTTTAGAGCACTAGATAGTACTAGATAGATAGTACTAGATAGCAGAGAATAAGTAAAGAGATAGCACATGAATATCTGGTTAATCTAAATGAATACAAGTCTCTAGGACCAGATGAACTACATCCAAGAGTATTAAAAGAACTGACAAATGTAATATTGGAGCCATTGGCAATAATCTTTGAGAGCTCCTGGAGAACAGGAGAAGTCCCAGCAGACTGGAGGAGGGCAAACGTTGTCCCCAACTTCAAAAAGGGGAAAAAAGAAGATCCTAACAATTATCGTCCAGTTAGTCTGACATTGAAGATTATCACACCAGGGTTAAAACGTTCCCCAGTGCGTTCTAACATGCACGCGCGGGGGCGCACACGAAGCGTGATGGGAACCCGATGGGGCCCAGAATGCTATTTTACCGCACAGTGAAATGCCGCCGTCGCTGCCAGGCGTTCCCATCGCATTTCCATTGAGTTTCAGGGGACGCCATTTCTGGGGACGCTTTGAAACAGTTCCCAGAAATGGTGTCCCCTGGAACTCAATGGGAACGCGATGGGAACACGTTCCGCTGTGTGGTAAAATAGCGTTCTGGGCCCCATCGGGTTTCCATCATGCTCCGTGCACACCCCCGCATGTGCACATTAGAACGCACTGGGGAACGTTTTAACCCCGGTGCGATAATCTTCATCAATACCAGGAAAGATTCTAGAACAGATCATTAAACAGAGAGTCTGTGAACATTTAGGAGGCAATTCCACAATCACAAACATTCAACATGGGTTTCAGAGAAACAAGTCATGCCAGACAAATCTAATCTCTCTCTCTCTCTCTCTCTCTTTTTTATAAAATTACCATCTTGGTAGATGAAGGGAATGCTGTGGATATAGTATATCTTGATTTCACTAAGGCCTTTGACAAGGCTCCCCATGACATTTTTGCAAACAAGCTAGTGAAATGTGGGATAGTCAAGGTAACTGTTACATTCACAATAAGATCTTCAATAAGCTAGTGCAAAATATACTTTATATAGTTCTAATTTTGCTCTTCTCTTGGACAATTTTGCCTAAAGTCTTTTACTTCCTATTTTGTATATTCAGTTAATAATTCTTCAATCCTTTTTGTAGCTCTGCACTTAAGTGCTGTTTGACTTTTTAAAAAAATCCTTAATTTTTTCATAATATAAAATTCCCTAAGAACTGCCTTCATAGTGTTCCAAAGAAGATCAGAACTGTAATTTGGCTCAGTATGCTATTTATTAGACACACACACACACACACACACACACAGAGAGAGAGAGAGAGAGAGAGAGAGAGAGAGAGAGATTCATTTTTTCATATATTTTTTTCTTTTTTCAGTTATTTTTTTTCAGTTTTTCATTACTTGCCCCACATTGCTATGCATTGTCCATAATATCTCGTTCTGGCCTGTGTTTCCGTATTTTAAGCAGTAAACTCTATTTTTTGTTTGTATCCTGGTTTTTACTACATCAGACATTTGTGGATGACATACCTGGGTCTGGTCCAATTACAATTTATAGATTGTACAGATTGAATGTCCCTTATCTGGAAGTCTGAAATTTGAAATGTTCCAAAAGCTTAAACGTTTTTCATTAGTTGCTGAGATAATGACACCTTTGCTTCCTGGTGGTTCAATGTGCACAAATTTTGTTACATCCACAATATTATTAAAAAATATTGTATAAAATTACCTTCAGCCTATGTGCTTTAGATGTATGTGAAACATAAATGAATTTTGTGTATGGACTTGGGTGCCATCTCCAGGTGATGGCAAGGCAATGGCAAACTTCTTCTGAACAAATCTTGTGATGAAAACCCCATGACATATATGTTCACCTTAGGGTCACCATATGTCAGAAATGACTTGAAGGCACACAACAAACAAACAATAAAAAAAAACTTCTAGGTTTAGAAAGGAAAAATCCAATGTCCAAATACAGGATGGGTGAAAGCTGACTTGATGACTATAAATGTGAAAAGGGTCTAAAGCAGTGTTTCCCAACCTGTGGGTCGGGACCCCTTTGGGGGTCGAATGACCCTTTCATGGGTGTCACCTAAGACCATTGGAAAACACCTGTTTAGTTACAGTTATGAAGTAGCAATGAAAATAATTTCATGGGTTTGGGTCACCACAACATGAGGAACTGTATTAAAGGGTCGCGGCATCAGGAAGGTTGGGAACCACTGGTCTAAAGGCTTTAGGAGAGCATCATATGTAGCTTTTAAGCCACAATATTAATGTAAAACTGGGCCTTTGACGATGCTTATCACATGACATCACCCCTGACCATAGCTGCTGTGTCTCCCAAGTGGGGTTAGAGCATCCCTTTTCCATGATGGGGAAAACCCTTCAATAAGCTCCCAATTGCACAGCAGTCCCATTAATCCTCATGTGCAAAATGTTGCTGCCATGGCAGTTGCAATATTGGCAATCATATAGTGTCATAGTCTCCTCCTCTCCTCCTGTCCCCCTTCCTCTTCACTATTGCCAAACAGCCTGATTTCCTTTCCTTTCCTTTCCTTAAACTGAAATTACATTTAGCATGAGTCCAGAATTGCATTAAAAAATAAAAATTAAAAAATCACCCCCCCCCCCAAAAGACATGCTGAGTATTTGTTGTTGTGTAATGGAGTTTGCCTTAGGTTTTCAGAGTCTGAGAGTGTGTGACTCATCCTAGGTCACCAGTGGGTTTCCATGGCTGATCAAGGAATTGAACCCTGGTCTCCAGTGTTGTAGCTCAATACTCAAAAAAGAAATACACTCATCCCTCCATATTTATGGATTTGATATTTGTGGATTTGAGTATTCACGGATTTGATTAATATGTTCTCTGTAGGAATATCTAGGTCCTCCAGTGCAACTCTATGGTCAACTTTAACTAAAAGTTGCACTGGAGAAACCAGAAATTCCTAGAGAGGACACTCCACTAGGGACTTGTAGCTCCTCCAGCGCAATTCCATGGTCCATGTCTGGCAGATGTTGACCACAGAGTTGCACTGGAGGACCTAGAGATTCCTAGAGATGTGTCTTCTCAGGTAAAAACAGGGTGTTTTTGTTATTTGTGGTTTTTTCATATTCACGGGAGTCTTGCGCCCCTAACCCAGCAAATATGGAGGGACAAGTGTACTGTTTCCAGATTATGAAAAGTAATGGTTCCACATAATTTTATTTTTTTGGGGACTCAGTACTGTGTCCAGTTCTGGGCACTTTAAGGAGGACGTAAGGAAGTTGGAACAGATTCTGAAGAGGGCAACAAAGGCAGTAAACAGTTTGGAAACCAAACCCTATGAGGAGCAATTGAGAGAGCTGGGTATTTTTAACCTTGAGAAAAGAAGACAGGATGGTAATGGGATAGTTGTTTTCAAGTATTCAAAGACTTGTCAAATGGCAAATAAGGTGGAATATGTTTGCTTTCTCCTCCATCTATGGACCTGGACCAGTGGATTTAAAACACATGGAAGGAGATATTTACCAAACGTTAGTGATAACTTCCTGTAAGAACTGTTTGGCAGAGGAATGGACTACCTCAGAAGGTGGTTGACTCTTTCATGAGAGACTTTTGAACAGAGTCTGTTCAATTCAGGGATGCTTTAGCATTAGTGGGGGGTGGGTTGGACTAGCTGACCTTGTGGACCCTTCCAGCTCTATAGTCCTGTGATGTTAAGTAAGTCAGCACAGGAAGTGACCCTCTGTCTCCATCTCCTGTAGGGCAGACTCTTTTTCTTATTTTTTTGACACTCTCATGATTACTTCGTAAGAACAACAAACAAGTCCGAGACCAAGATTAATGGTATGCGGAGATCATTGTCTAAAGATTAATCTTTTTAAAATGATGATATAAGGCTAAGACATACGAGGCTTTCAGCAGCCTAAAGCTACAAAGAGTAATAATAAACATTAGCATTGTGGGGCAAGTTTAGGATTACTAACGGAAGCATATCTCGTTATCATCAATAAAAACTAATGGCTGTTTGGTTGTTTTTCTTTCCCCTTCTTTTCCTTTTTTGGCTGCTGATCAGCACTGAAGATGGTGTGACACTTTTTTTCTTGTTTAAAAAAGCAACAATTGTGTGCCTGCTGTGTCTGCTAGACTGTATAACATTCATTTGTTTCAGGCCTGCCTTCCCTCCTCAGTGATGTGGCCAATGTTCCAGTTCATCTTAACAAAAGTTCTGCACAACTGCATCAGTCTAAGGTATTAAGGATACAAACCATTCATTACAGAAATTACATTTTCTCTGTTAAGCCAGAAGGCTTTATCTTCTCAATTCTCATTTAGCATAAGACTTAGTGCATGTATGTGAGTATGTGTTTATTATATGTGTATATATGTCTACGTGCACATGAGCATGTGTGCTATATATTTAGCAGCATGTGCATTTATCTCACTCAAGTGGTCTGTGCTGTCATCGTAATAAATCTCTTTCCTTTTTGCAAAGCTGTCTATAACTCATTGATGGCACAAAAAAGGTGTGCAATAAACAAGCTCTGCGTGAATAGGTTTTCCTCTTGTTAGCTCTATGTATGCATCTTCTTTCTGTGCAGGAAACAATATTGTTTGAAAGGTAAACTGGTGTCCCAGTTGTCAATCAGCCTTCCCCAACTTGCAGATTGTATTGGATCACAACTTCCATTATCTCAGCTATCCAGGGAATAATGGCAGCTGGCTGGGGATAATAGGAATTCTAGTACAAAACTTCAGAAAGCACTGGGTTCGGGAAATCTGTCCTAATGTAAAATCCGGAATTTAAAAAATGACTACATCCAGTGAAGATAATCCATGAGCCTCTTAATTTAGTGCTTTACAAATTCTCTTCAGTGGACGTTTTCTTTACTGATCCAGCTGCCGATAAATTTCTGAATGCCTGCAGTGAAAATCAAGTGTGATGCAGGGAATTCTCAGTCATGAAATCACAGTAGATTTGATATATCAATTTGGAGGTCCTCAGATCATACACCCCATCATGGGCTCAATGATCTACAGTTCAGGATGTTATTAAAGTGTATGGCTGTACTAACCATATTATTATGGAGTATGCTTGTCCAGCCTCTGCTTAAATGATGTATGGTTGTCCAGACTCTGCTTAAGTGGTCAATAGACTATAGAATGATATTTTCTTGCATTATACAAGGACACCTTGGCAATAGTATGCCCTTCAATATTTCACAGATGAAAAGTAGGACTCATGTGGCCAAGCAACATCAGAGTGGTGAAAATGGCAAAATTTATTAATGTGGAAAACCACATAAACTAGGCAAGGCTGCAGCAATGCCCGAGACTGTTGAGAAGGGCTTCCCTTCCCTCTTTTCTCCCTTTTGCTAAGCTAAGGGCAAACTATTTTTACATTTTGAACCTAGTTTACCATAATTAAAGTAATCTGAGCACAAAGAGGGAAAGTAGGAGGAGAAGAAAGAAACTGAGACAGTTTAAAAACAGCTGAAAAAGTGAGATGGCAGAAGGTTAGTCTGGACTGTCCCTGCCAAATTGGGGTAGTTGGAGCATATGAAACATCCAAATGAGGACAAAACAGGATGTGGGCTTGCTGATCAACAGTCTATAGGATGGGCAATTAGGGGCCAAAACAGATGTTCTGGTAAAGCTGCCTTCCAAGCCATGTGGGAGTATGGTGTTTAGACACTGTGCGCCCCCATCTTGAAGCTGCCCAGCTGTTTAGATGTTAGAAGGCTACATTTGCATTTTTTAAGTTTTTGGTCTTCCCTGGGGCATTTTAGATCCAGGATAGGCTCTTTAAAAATAAATAAATCAGGAAGTGAGCCAATGGTCACTTCCAGTCTATGCTCTGTTTTAAATAAAGTCATCTCCTGGACCTAAAACAGTTCAGGGGGAGATTCTGAAAGCAGCTGAAAAAGTGGTATAACAGATTAATTAGGATTGTCCCTGCCAAATCAAGACAATTGGAGAGTATGCAATAGGAGGCAGACTCTTTTCTAGGAAACCATTATCTTCTTATTGATCTCATCTGCTTATTGATACTCTTTATTGAGAATGTTTTCTGTTGAGTTTCCATCCCAGGAAGATGTAAGAAATCATCATATGCTAAAGTTTTCTTCACTCTTCCATAATACTAGAAGTCATCCAATAAAACAGTTCAACAGGCAATTCAAGAGTGTGAAAAGGAAGTACTTCTTCACAGGATTGAGAAAAGAAACTGTTTCTAATTAAGGGTTGGAAAATTGTGAGGGAAGAGAGCAATTTCCACCTGACACCACTGCAGGTCTCACTCCTCCAGAGGGCATCTTATCCATTAGTGCAACATGTCACACTTTGCTTCCCTTCTGCCACTGTTTTGGATGGAAATAGGAAAAAGAAGGCATTTGGAGACCTTGAGGCAGTGACTCAGACTTAAGTTGGACTCAAGTTGCTTCAATGACTTGACTTGATCTTGACTTGGCAAAAATGACACCCTGACTTGACTTGACTTGAGACTTGTATTTTTTTTAGTGACTGACTTGCTGGTGCCATTTACTTTGAGCAGCAAGCAAGACCTGCCTCAAAGGTATGGGGCACATTATTTAGAAGGGAACAGTGAATGTGTTAGGCAGTGGGCTTGAGGTGGAAGGATACTTCTACAGTTTTTGAAAAGCTTTAGAAGGCTCCTCTGATGTGCAGCAGGGCTCTGCCGGGAGCCCATTGCCCAACACACTTGCTGTTCCCTCCAAGAAACCACCCCACCTCTTTTTCACTGTTAAAAGTTGACTCTTACTTGAGACTCAGCTTGAGACTTGACTTGAAAGTATCTTGCAAGGACTTGAGACTCACCTTGAGACTTGAAGGTAGAGACTTGAGATGTGAGTTTAGACTTGGACTAAAAGACTTGAATACAACACTGGCTTTGGGAGGCTGAGTGCAATTTTAAGGTGCCTTTTATCAGAACATTTTGCATAAAAATAATTTTGGAGCAAATGGGGGCTGGTAATGGCGGGTAAATTTTAACACAGAAAAATTAGTCTTAGCTATGAAATTTTAACATTTTATCTTTCTCAGCTATCAATTTTAGGGGTTTAGACAGAAATAGTATCTGTATTTAGTGTCTTATGGATTTTAGCTGTGTCTAGTTGTATTTGTGTATTTTTGTGTATTTTATGAATTGTATGCACTTTATTTTATATTTGGTCTATGAATGTAAATGGATGGTTGATTGACTGATTGATTGGTGGGCTTTGGGGGCTGGTTGCATGTGTCCTGCAGGCTATATTTTTCTAACCCTGTTCAAATAAATAACTTGTGGCATACACTGACAAAATAAATGGTGGTAACAACCACCAGTTTAGATGTTTTTAAAAGTAGATTAGGCTACAGAGTGACCTGACCTAACTGGATCAAGACTGGATCATCAAGACTCCTCTGTAGCTGAGCCTCCACTGGAGACTCCTTCACACTTGGAGACAGCACAGTCCACTGTCAGACAGCTCTTACTGCCAGAAGTTTCTTCCCAATGTTTAGGTGCAATCTCTTTTCCTGAAAGCAGCTGAAAAACAGCTTGAATCCATTGCTCCATCTACTAGTATCTGGAGCAGCAGGAAGCAAATTTGCTTCATCCTCAATATGACATCCCTTCAGATATTCAAACATAACAATCTTGTCACCTCTTAACCATCTTTTCTTCAGACTGAACATACCCAGATCCCGAAGCCGTCTCTCATAGGCAATAGTTTCCAGACCTTTCACTATTTTAGTCATCCTCCTATGGATATGTTCCAGCTTGTCAATATCCTTCTTGAATTGTGGTGCCCAGAACTGGTTGCAGTATTTCAGTGAGGTCTGACCAAAGCAGAATAGAGTGGTATTGTTACTTTCCTTGATATAGCTCTAGACACTACACTCCTACTGATGAAACTTACTTGGGAGAAAGCTACACTGAACACATGGAGGTTACTTCTAAATGTATATTGTGCTTGACAGAATCTTCATATTTAAGGATGTTAAGAATGTTTAAGGGTTTTGCAGTGATAATGGATGGAGAAAGTAATTTGCCCTTCCCTTGCAAGTACCAACATGCAAACAAAAATAAGAACAGCCTGTCTGCCAATATTGAGCCCCCTCTTTCATACAGTGAACCCTTGGTATCTGTTGGGATTTGGTTCCAGGTCCAAAAATCTGTGGACCAAAAATACAATGCTGTAGTAAAATGGTGTCCTGTATATAAAATAGCAAAATCAAGGTTTGCTTTAGGAATTTATAGATATATTTCAATATTCTCAAGCCATGGATGGTTGAACTGTCGATAAGGAATCCGTGGATACGGCAGGCTGACTGTAACTATTTTGTTGGTCCCTGTCTACAGGCAAGAAGTACTGCTTGTGGTCTTCTCATTTGTGGTTTTTCTCAGTGGTATCTGGCTAATCACTGCAGAAAACAGGAGTTTGTATTAGATTGGCCTTTGCCCTGATTCTGCATGGCTCTTCTTATGGATACATGGCTCTTCCTAAAAAATTGGCATCTCTAAATTTTTCAGCATGAGAAAATTTCCAGTTTCACAAAAGAGTAGCTGCCGTATGTTTGTTTATTGTGACTTAAATAGGAATTCCCTTTTCAAAACACATTCCCCATAGTGTTTGTTGTTGTCTGCCTTCAAGTCATTTTTTACTTATGGCAACCCGAAAATGCACCTATCATGAGGTTTTATTGGGAAGATTTGTTCCATGGGGATTTGCCTTCCTCTGAAGCTGAGAGAATCTGATTTACTTAAGGTCACAGTGGGTTTCATTTGTAGTTTGGTAAGGCACCAGAGCTCCCTGACAGACCAGGCTGAATACCTCACCAAACTACACATTCCAGGATTCGATAGGTAGGATAGAGTCATGGCAGTTAAAGTGATGGCAAACTGCTTTAATTCTGCAGTGTGGCTACACTTATAATAAAACATTGACTCCCCTTTTAATTAAAAGCAATCTGTAAGAGAACAGTTTCCAGGGTCTGTCTAAAAAGAAAGTAAGAAGAAGAGAGTTCATAACCTTTTGCACCTGCCAACCTACTCAGCCCTCCTGGTGGGGACTTGAACAAGGATAATGTAGCTCATATAGTAATTTTTTAAAAGATAGCAAAGCTGAGCTTCTAAGTAGCAAGATTGTATACAAACCATTCATTATAGAAATTACACTTTCTCTGTTATGCCAGAAGACATTGTCTTCCTTTGTAGATTTCCTACAAGTATGTGCCTGTGTGTTTATATCATCTTTTATAATTATAGTCAGAAGAAATAAAACAAGTTGATGGTGTGTCATTTTCCTTCATAATTATTGCATCTTTTCTTACTTGTAGTCTTTTTGACCCTCCCAAATATCAACTCTCTAAAATGTTTATACAAATATAAGCGGGTTAAAGCTAATGATCAATAATGGTTTGCAATCATTGATTGATGATAACTTTATAGATACTTCATGGACTGTGGCTACCTCATTCTTTAAAATATCAACTGAAAGGCACACTTGTCAAAAGAAAGTGTTAAGCACTTATTTAAGAAAGCACTTTTAAATAATTGAAATGACTGTGATAAAGTTGTCTTAGTTTAAAACAGACCAGTTTTATCAGACTGTTTAATGAATTGTGCTTTTATAGGATGAGATAAATCTAACACAAATTCAAGTGACTGCTCTAGAAATACAGCTCTTAGTGGGATCTCTTTATAGGATATGGTAGTAAAAGAAGAAAAAAGATGGCAGAAGAACTCACATATTTCTTCCTGTTACACTTGTACCTCAAATCAAAGAATGACTCTGTTTAAAGGAATGATTTTAAAGCTGTAATTGTCCAACTGGCAATTCATTAGCAAGTTCAGCTGTGCTTTTCCTGACTTGATTGAGAATTATGAATAGCTCTTACTATTTAAAAAGTATGCCGTGTTCTGACTTGGGTCTATGATATATCCATGATTTGTTCAACAACTGAGCATTTGGTATGTATTTTAGCTCCAGTGTGTATTTTCAATACCTCTGGGTACTACATGCACACAGGGGCATCTGAGAAAGCCCTAGATACTGGCTCATGTACCAGCCTCACTACCATCCAAGCTGGTCAGCAGTACCTTTGAATTGGTACTGCTTGCGCATTGGCTGGGGATGTAGCCACAATGCATATCCACATCAAAGAAGTGGAGCTAGTAGTACTCATTGAATCGTAAAAACCCTTGCGATGGATATGGGGATGAACTGTAAGGATAGAAGTTTCAAATCTCATTTTGTTCACAAATTCACTCAGTGGACTCAGGCCACATCTGCACTGCAGAAATAATGCAGTTTGACGCCACTTTAAATGCCATGGCTCAATGCAATGAAATTCTGAGACCTATCTATTGCTATGGCCAACACACATTCGTTCCCACTCCATTGTTTTTTTTTAAATTCTAGGCTGACTCAGGAGAATCAACCTTAAGCATGTGGCTAAACAATAGGTTCCTACTTTTCACCTCTGAGAAGATTACTACACAAGGTTTTAAAACTGAAATTACAGTTGGAAAATAATGTCTTTGGTGATACTTATTGCACAGTGTTGGCTTTGATCCATAGGTGCTGTTTTCTTTGAATTGTGGTTAGAGTGGCCATTTTCATTAATGCAGAAACCTGTCAATAAGCTCCGAATCACATTGTGGTACTATTAGTTCTCGGGTGCAAAATGTTGCTGCTGCAACAGTTCCAATATTGGTAATCATGTGGTGTCACAGTCTTCCCCTCACCCTTGCTATTCCCAAGCAGGTTGATGTCCTTTATTTTTTCTATTTCTATTGCCCTTCTTCATCTTCTTCTTCTTCCTCGTTCCCCTCCCCCTTCTTTCTTCCTTCCTTCTTCTTTTTTTAAAAGAAACATAAATCGCATTAGCACAACTCCATTACAAAGTAAAAGGACTGCAACTGCTAACATTTAGGACAAATTCTGTCCACACCTATATTGGAATAAGGCCCATTAAATGCAAAAGGACTGTGAACAAGTATTAGGGCAGGGAATTTAAAGATTACTATTATTACTAAGGGTCCAAACAGACAGGCCAAAATAAAGCTGCTTCAAGCAATTTGGAGGTATGCTCTTTAAACGATACAGGCATCCTAAAAGGTCGGAAGCCATGCCAAAGCCACGCTCCAGTCCTAAGGACTGGAGTGCAGCTTTGGCACAGCTTCTGGCCTCTTAAGATGCATGTGTCATTTAAACAGCATACCTCCAAAGTGACCCGAAGCAGCTTTATTTTGCCCTGTCTGTTCGGATCCTAAAGATTATTTACACCACTTTAACTGCCATGGCTCCATGCTATGGAATCCAGGGAATTGTAATTCTGTGAGACTCTTAGCCATCTCTGGCAGAGAACTCTGGTGCCGTAACAAACTACAATTCCCAGAATTCCATAGCATTGAGTCATGGCAGTTAAAATGGTGTCAATCTGGATTATTTCTGCAGTGTGGATACAACCACAATCATGCTTTTTAAACATATACAATCATATTTAATTCTTCTTTAAAAACTTTTGAAAATTGATGTTTTAGTTTGATCTTTTAAAATTATTGTTAAACATTTTGAATTCTCTCTTGGGAAAAGGTGGGGTAAGAATTCAATTAAAAATGAATATAAGATACATAATGCCATATATACAGTTAGAAATAAACTGTATGGTACTGCAAATGTTCAGTTCTGTGTAGGCTTATTTGAAAATATTTCTACTGTGTTTTGGGGATCTTATGCCCAGATGTATGAGATTGCAGCTTGAATCAGAAGGATGCTGAATTTTTAAAAATAAGATGTTCTGTAAAACAGAAAAGATCAGATCTTCCATTTTCTTTCTTCTGTTTCTTTTCATTTATCTATTCTGGATTTTCAGTAGAAGAAAGATATATTAAATATGAGAGGAAATTGTTTTTAAAAGCCATTTTTAAAAATTAATTTAAACTTACATAGCTGTAGCATTTTAGCACTAAGACACCCCAGGGTCTTTTTTATTGGTCCATTAATACTCACCTCGAGTGGTTGAACACACCTGGGGCAAGATTTAATGAAGCAATGTAAAATATGTCTCAGAGTACCTTATTGTTATAATACTAAGCATTTCGGTTACATAAAGTTTTCATTTGCCTACTCCATTCACACATCTTAGAAAATCTTCAATTATTTAAAACACATTATTATTTCAAGGATTCTTCGTGAGAACCAATGCTGTTAAAGTACTCACTTATCTTGGGTTTTTGATCATTACAAAAGAAAAGAGGGAGGGAAGCACCCAGTTCAACCAAAAAATCCTCCAGAGATGCAAATTCTAAAGATTCCTCTATAATAAAATGGTCACCAACTGAGCATCCAGACAACATGTGCTCCGTCCGCATCAGACTTTTGAAGGCCCCATTCCCTCTGTCATGCCCCAAATGCCTGAATTATTTTAATTGTAAACAATTTTTTAAAAAAAGAGTGATAGTAAAAATGGATCTACAATGAGAATTAATGATAATTCATCTTAAAAAAGGTGAATTAACATAAAGTGAGATGAATAACAACGAGGAAATGGAGGAGGGACATAATAACAAGTCACAAAATGAAAAATGTTAGAAAAGAAATGTGTTATGTAATAATATGCAAAAAGTATGTACAGTGGTACCTCGGGATACGAAATACCCAGGTTACGAAATTTCCAGGATACGAAAAAATCCCATTGGAAATAATTGTTCCGGGTTACGAATGTGTTTTCGGGTTACGAAAAAATTTTTTGGTGCTTTTCGGCGCTTTTTCGCACGAAACGCGGCTTTTCCCCATTAGCGCCTATGGCATTTCGGCTTACGAAGGCTTTTCGGGTTACGAAAGCGGCCGCGGAACGAATTAATTTCGTAACCCGAGGGAGCAGTGTACTAGTACAATTTCATTTCAATAAGCAGAAAAAGGGAGTGATCAAAGTAAACAATGAGGATTTAAAAAATATTTATACAGAAAAAACTTGTATAGTAGAACGTATTTAATGGAAGTAAAAAGACAAAACAAAACTCATTGCTATAACAAATTGGGAACACATGTTATATTTGGAAATTTTTATTTTATGGTAATTTCAATAAAAATATATTTTAGGAAAAGTCAACTATTTTAAAAAAGCCTTTTACTCAAAATGCCCTACTTGTACTCTTTAGCAATTCTGATATAGTTTTGGGATCCTTTGGATTATTTTAGGTCCAGAAGAAGCCTTGGGAATGTGCATGTGGTCCAGTGTCCCCACCCCTACAATATAGAGTGGACCCTTGTTATACACTGGGGTTTGGTTCTAAGATCACCCGTGTATAACAAAATCCGTGTATGCTCGAGTCCCATTAAATATAATGATATAGCAAAATGGTGTCCTTTATAAAAAAAATGGAAAATCAAGGTTTGATATTTGAAATTTATACTTTTTAAAACATTTTCAAACCGTGTATGCTTCAATCCGTGTATAAAAAATCCGTGTATAAGAAGGGCTGACTGTAGTAATAGTGCGCTGACTGACTGGGGGTGCATCTTTATTTTGGCCTGTCTGTACGGGCTCCAAGGTTTTTAATTCTTTCTCTTGCACTACATTCTGGGGTATTTTTTTCACTGCCATACCAGCCAAATTGAGCTAAAACTGGATGCAAGTTTACTTTCCACTATAGCTTCCTATATCTTCACCAAAATTGGCCAAAATTGTGGCTGGAAGTGGTGCCAAAATGTGAAATTGTGGCCCAGTAATAGGCTGTAGGGAGAAAATCATCCCTGCCCTCCACAGGTGCCCATTCCTGCCAGTCTTTTGAATAGTAACCTCTCCCCCAAACAACAAAATTTAATGTGGAGGTGGATTAAAAAATAGGCTAATGGGGAGTGAACATGCTCAGTGGGTGTTGCTGCCTGATGGCTGAGAAGAAAAACAAATCTGAAGGGAGAAGCAGTGGGAGTAGTCCTGGGAAAACAGTTGAGTTGGTTAGTTTGACTCTTAAACAGAGGTCCAAATGGCTGATAATCTTATTCAGCATTTTTTAAAAAAAGGCAAATTTACCAAAATTAGGAAATTTGTCCAAAAGGGGACAAAAATATCTGAGTTTAAAGAAAAATGGGTGGAAGCACAGCTCCAGTTTTGCTGCCACAGTCTGTCAAATCACTTTCCAAAGAAGTAGCTGTATAAAAAGGAGGAAGGAAAGTGGAGGAAGAAAAACAAGAAAAGCAACGTGGCAGCATCTTTAAGACTAACTGCTTTTTATTTTTTGAATAAAGTTTTGTGGATATAAACCAACTTCTTTGGATATCTTACCACTATTTCTTACCATCAGTACTGCTTGTGAAGAAGTGTTTTTATATCCACAGAAGGTCATGCAAAAATAAAAACCAGTTAGCCTTAAAGGTGATCCCTTGTTTCTTTTCCTCCTTCCTCCCCCTTCCTTTCTCCTTTTAATGTAAAATCTGTTGCGCGACATAGTTGAATTTGAAATTCAGGCAAAATTGAATCAGAACAACTTGAACCAAAATTTGGCTAATATTGGCGCGTTCCAGACGTGCAAAAAGTATATACTAGGTACGTACTAGGGTTAGGAAAGGGCGTCCTTTCCGGACGCCCTAACCCTAGTATGTACCTAGTACGCACAAAATGGCAGTGCCCATTCTACATGGGCGCCGCCATTGGGATGCCACGACCGTGCCGCCTCTAAACGGAGTGGCGTGGAAGTGATGTCCTGGCACCACTTTCTCTTTTTCCCTGCCGCTGTCAGGGTGTCCTTGGGGCTTGAAGGACACCCCTTTCCAGACCACGGGGAAGCGGCCTTTTGCTGCTTCCCCGCAGTCTGGAAAGTGACAGATTGGGGCCTCAGAGGCTGCTGCTGTGGCAGCTGTGGCCCCAATCCGGTGGGGAAAGGGGCAGGCACAGGCCACCCCAAAAGGGTGGTCTGTAAACCGCCATTGTGTTGTATTGTTCAGTGATACCTTACCTTGCAGATGGCAACAGCAGGCATTTCTGTACAACTGTCCTGCCAACTTAGGCTGGTGGCAGTGAAAGAATTCATTCTAAGGAAAACTGCATTGGACTTCTCCAAGCTACCATGCACATTCCCTCCGGGCTTGAGAGAAGCTCAATTGCCAAACCCTTTTTGGGACAGTTTTGGGTGCTGAA
Organism: Sceloporus undulatus; assembly: GCF_019175285.1. Classification (NCBI taxonomy): domain Eukaryota; kingdom Metazoa; phylum Chordata; class Lepidosauria; order Squamata; family Phrynosomatidae; genus Sceloporus; species Sceloporus undulatus. The sequence continues at coordinate 169,362,076 of NC_056525.1, forward strand.
AGAGGAGATAGGATATTCTGACATATTTTGCTGGTAAGACTCTAGCATGAGATATATACGAAAGACTGTTGCATTCTTGATCCCTTGGCATAAGTGTCTTTCCTTCTCTGGACTGGTCTTGAATCTTTGTCCTGTGTCCACTGTTTGTAGGTTCCCTACCCAGGGGGAGCTATAGCGGTGTTGTGTCTTCCCTTCCGTCTCTGTGTTGTGCTCCAGCTCAGTCTTTGTGTGGACCATTTATGGTGAGAGAATTAATAATTACAGTAAACAGAATATTACGTTTTAAAAAACTTGGGTTTGGGCCAAGTTGTCTGGGAGATTCAGGCAATTGCAGTTCATAAAATCTTTTCCCCAAGCTCTCTGTTTCTGTGAATCAAGTTGACAATGTACAATAACATCCTAAATCCACAAAACTTTACTTTTATTGACCAAACAAAATGCACAAAATTGGCCAATAACGGTATCACTATTTTATGGGGTTTGTACATGGCCAACACAGCTACCCCTGCACATGTTTTAAAGTTGACAATTATTATAAAAGCTTTCCTATTTGCTGACAACTATAAGGAACATTCTAAATGTTTTTTTAAAAAACAAAAACAACACAAAAAAACCCAAACCAAAACAAAAATGTGGTTTAATTGTCTTTTGACTTTTAAATGTATAGCTTTTAGTTGTACTTTGTTTTAAATAGTTGTCAGTCATCTTGAATCCTGTGCGGGGAAAAAGGCAGGATATATATTAAATGAATAAATGAATTAATAAAAATAAAATCTTGACTGAGGTCTGTTGACTTCATTTCCCCCTTTATGTAAGTGGTAGATTATTGCCTACATTTTCTTTCTTTTCTCTTTTGTGTATTTGTTTTCATCTTTAGTTTATTGCTTTCAGGCAGGCCCTGAATTTAGTTTTCTGTGAAGTCCCCTGCTTGTGGTAAATGAGACCTTCATTTTTATTTCCATGCTGTTGTGCAGTGTTACAGCTCACTTCACAAGCCAGTTGTCTTCCAATGAATTCAGTTGTACAAAATCCGATTAATCAAAGCATTCCATTTTTAGTGGTTTGTGGACTGGACTGCCAGTAATTCACCAATTATCTCTAATACTTTTTCAGTTATATCATTCAGATAACCTGTTTAGCTTATATTAGCTATTTTGCCTTTTCCTTGGGAGCAGTTCTAAAAACATGGCAATAAACAACAAATGCTAGAACTCTGCCCATTCTAGTGTGTACATATGTATGTTTTGCAGCCAGATATATTATAACAGGAGATGGAATTCACTGAAGTCAAATGTACCATATAGGCTTTTAAGTTCAACAGTAATTCCTGTGACTTTTGTGTGGTATTTCGGAAACATGAGTAACCCAAACATGAAAATGCAAACCAGAATCACCCCATTTCCCCTGTAATGCTTCTCCTTTAACTTGGCCAAAGAAGAGATCACCACAAACCATTTGCAGTTGTTCATGATCTAACATTGCTTAAGGACATCGTGCACCTGGTAGCAACCACATAGCCTTTTAAAACACATTTAGAGGAGAGACCACCAAGAAAATACAAAGCAGGGAATAACAGAGTAACCCTTTCAGTACTCCTGAGAGAAATTCAACCAGGAGTGCAAAACAGTCCTTGTCTTCATGGCTGATTCTCCATTCTATTCTATGCTTCCCTGTTCTTCTAGAAAAGTAGAAGTTAGTACTGAAGAGAAGAGGGGCATTGAAAATGAAAGGCATTATCTATAATCCATTACTTTGAGAGATAATGATAACATAACTGTTATTTTTTAAAAAATAACTAGTAACATCGACTGGTAGCATTTTGCTTACAACTCTACCATTTCTTGAGGTATCACTTGGGGGATTTGGGGCAATTTTTCTTTGCATTAAGAAGATGTTGCAATTACTCTTCTCAGTTCCACCACTGCTCTTTTTATTATTATCAACTCCATTTACTTCAATAGTGTTTAACCTTGCTTAAAACTCAATGCTTCTTCTTTTCTGCCTCATGGAATATTCTGATTAGTCATTTCTAACAACTATGGTCATCAGCATCAATATTTTTTCTTTCATTTTTCCTGGACTTAAATGTTTAAGAAGTTACAGCAGTTTCAGCACTTTGGAGTTGGTCCCTTGCCCTTCCTGGGATGCAAGCTATATATCCGTTGGGAATGACTGGCAGTTTAACATTTAAAGAGGGGTTCTAGGAACCAAGGGCTTTCCTCTTTCCTTAATTTTATAAAAATTGTTTAGTTTTCATTCCAAGGAAACTGGAATTAGATACGCACACACACATGCACACACATATACACACACACATACAGATATAGGAGGATTTTAATGGCATGATATTAAACAAACCTTGGGGTCACTTGGTTGCCAGTCTAGGAAGCTGGTAAGAAGAATATAGCCACCACCACCATCACCTATATAGCCCACTTTCCCCTCCAAAATGTGAAAAAACACATATCCCTGTTGCAGATGTCTAGGTTCCTTAGATATCTGATGCCCTTTTATTGCTGTTCCCATCTCATAGGGGAACTCAGGTTATTATTATGTAAATTTTCCCAAGAGGATTTAACATAGTTAGTATCAAAGGTGCTACAAGCTCCCTTTGCATACTGTCTAGTCCAGAGTTCACCAGCCTGCTTGCAAGAATATCATCGGGAACCTTGCCAAAAGCTTTACTGAAATCAAGATATACTACACCCACAACACTTCTCTGGTCTACCAAGTTTGTACCATCGAACAAAGAGATAGGAATAGTTTAGTATGTCTGATTTTTGATACACCAGTTTAGTATGATTTGTTTTTGAGAACCACATAAATAAAACATATTTGTACAACATATTAAAACAAAACACTAATGGTCATGTTTGTAGTATGTACTTGCTTGACCTCTGACTAACTGTGATTGGGTGGCTTTCTCTTGTTGGCCTAAGATCAGGTGCTGGCCAAAGTAAGAGTCTTGGAACTGTAACATCCCCCCCTCTCCAGTTCTAGTCTTAACAGAGATATCTTTCACTACTCAAGCCAAGATGACTAGGATAAAAATGACTATTGGACATTCTTAATTCATTGTGCCTTCAAATGAGAATTAAAATTCAAGGTTCTAATAATAAAAGATCTGCAAAAGAGTCCCTTCTTCAGACACTCCTACCATCTAATATATGATGGATATTTTCAGGGAAAGGATATACTGGTTGGTCACATCCCATCTGTGGAATACCCTCTCCAAATGGAGCCCACTTTTATGTCATGTTGGGGTACCACTTTTTTTCCCCTTTATACTTTTTTATTATCATTTTCAGTGGTACTCAGGAAGTATTGGATGTTAAAATTTTTGAACAGGATTGGAAGAACGTGAGGCTTTATATTGAATGAATAAATTTATTACGGCACTTGGCCAGCACAAAAAAGATTAAAAAATAGCATGATTCTCAGGGCGTCAGACATACAGCATGGACATACATTATTTTCCTACAAAAGTATATATACAGATAGATGTCAAGAAATCCACAACCCCCCCCCCCCCCCATGACCATCTCAGAAGTATCAAAATATTGTAAAATAGTTGTCTACAAACAAAATTATTCAAAACAAGCTATATGCCATTTTATATAAAATAATAATGACACTGTGAATAAAAACAATAAAATATTGGCCCGAAATAGCCAAACTCCATAGCATTGTAGCTACATTTGTTTTTTAAAAAAATTATGGCAGGTAATTGCGGTTGCAAAGAACTTGGCAACATTAACAGTTACCTGTTCCTTAGAGTCTGAAAGAAGATAATTTATGTAAAATTGCTCTTGTCTGCCAGGTAAGTGATATACGAAAGGGGTTATGTATAAGGCACAAGATTCTATATAAAGGGAGCAGCGAAAAAGGTCATGCCCAGTTGACTCAACTTCCTCAGATCCGCATGGGCATAATCTGCACTGATAGGGTATCTTATATTTGCCTTCAATGCTTTATATTGCATATAACTTGTTATAAAAAGGTAAAAATAGATTAAGAAATGGCCAACAATTATAGGAAATGTCACTATTGATATTTTGGACAATATATAGGGGTCCCACTTTTACTTTCTCAGAGGATTTTATCCTCGTGTAATTGGTTTTAGACTACTAGATATTTGGTTTTAGTTCTACAAAGTGCTATTTTTTTTTTTTAAAAAAAGCCTCTTTTATATTGTGTGTGGTTTTCCCCCCCAAAAATAAATATGTGTTGATGTTGTATTTTTCAAACTTTTGTAAGGCACTGAAAATCTGATGAAGGATGGATTATAAATAAAAAGAAAGAAAATATGGGTATTAAAACAAAACAAAATGAAACGAAAACCTTTCTTCTCGCTTAAGAGCACTGTTAGTTCGTTTGTGACTGTCTGATTGTTTAATGATAAAAGCAAGAGAATGACACTTTTCTCATTCTAAACTGTATTGATGAAATGAAGGAAACTGTAGTTGAGTTGACCAGGATTAAATTTTGTGTGGAATTATGTGAACTTCATTCAGAATTACTGGTTGGTGGATCTTGGGGCAGCAACATTGCAGACACTACCAGATCTGGGATTTGCTAATAACTACTTTACCAGTTGGTAAGAGCATCCCAACTGTTCTGTCACATTTTGCAGTGATTGAAAGCTAGGTGTCTGTATCAGAATTAGTTTCCAATCATCTGATGGTCTGGACAGTGGATTAGGGGTGGCTTCTATAATGTTCTCTTGTTTCTATGGCAATGCTAGATAATAAAGATATTTGTTGGTACCTGAATAGATTGCCAGAATCAATCCACTTCATAGATGTGTCACTTCCTCCACTGTAATGTGAATACTCAAATCCTGCTGTATAAGAAACTCATATATTTGAGGACATCACACCACTTCCTAATAAGGTTGTATAGCCTGTATAGATGGCAGTACCATCTATCATTAAGGCATTGAAAAAGGAGCATTTCTGTCCCAAACCACCTTTCAGAGCATCTGCGATGAAGTGATTTTATGGCATTACTCTTCTCCGCTTCCATCAAATCCCAGAATACAGTTTGTATCACCTGGGCCCATCAGATATTTGTGAATGATTACCCAGGCAGTCTTGAGGGAATCTTTATCTTCCTCTTGTAGCTCCCTATAATTTAAATTTAAAATTCTCTTGGGTTTCATTCCAAAGGGGTTGCATGGAGAATGAGGTTAGATATAAGAGACACAAAAGGTAGCATTATGCTCTCTTCCTCTCACTGTAAAATCTTGCAACTGAAATTTCCAAATGTGATCATTTAGCAGACATGCTAAACTTTCAAGTTCTCTGGCATTTGCTCCCATGTTTTGACAGCTAAATAAAGAATTAATGGCTTGGTATCTGTGACAGCCCCAGGGTTTCAGAATGAAAGTTTAGTCAAAATAAGAGGTGCTTTAATCTTTCTTTCAGCCAAAATTGTTCTTTAATTTTATGGGAGAAGTGAAGACCAAATGTATATCCTTTTCTATATGTGTTCTGTTCTGGATGCAGGGTTACATTATAGTGCCATCCCCTTCATGCCTCTCTGGTATCTTATAAAAGCTACTTGTTTCCCTGTGGGTAAGGTGAAATTCCCCCCTCCCCCGTTTTAACAAAGTTTCTCCCATCATTTTTCCTTCAACACGCCACACAAATGGCCCCCAAATGCTTAGGCATCCTTCCTTTGATGAAGGCATTGTGAAAAGTGGCTATGGAGACCACTTGTGCTGCTTTGCCTAGATAATCACCTTGACTACTATCACTCAGAATGCTTTCGTCTGTGTATCTCTTAGAGCAGGGATTCCCAAAGTGGGTGGTACCACCCTTCTGGGGGTGATGGAAAGATCCAGGGCGGCAGTGAAGGAACAGAGAGTAGCAGGTGGGCCTTCAGTCAAAGAATTGGCATGCAAGGAAGACAAGAGGAATCAGCAGCAGAAGACAAGGGGAACCATGGTGGGGATGGTGGTTGCTTAAAACCTCTACTTTAAAAAAACAACAACTGCCATGCAGCCTCGTAGATCACTTCTTATGGTGGTTTCTCTCACTCTTCACTTGCCTGCATGAGCTCACACCTGTGGTGCCATTCTGGGACAGACTAAATGACTGGAGCAAGTGGTAGCAGGGTAGAAGAGGTGACAAAAAGGAGCTTTCACATCTGGGACCCTGCTTGATCATGAAATCATAGAATCATAAAGTTGGAAGAAACCACAAGGGCTGTCCAGTCCATCCCCCTGCCATGTAGGAACACAGAATCAAAGTACTCCTGACAGATGACATACAGCCTCTGTTTAAAAACCTCCAAAGAAGGAACCTCCATCACACTCCAAGGGAATGTGTTCCAATGTTGAACAGCTCTTACTGTCAGGAAGTTCTTCCTAATATTAAGGTGGAATCTCTTAGTTAGGACTTGGCTGGCAGGTTGGAACTCCTGCTTTCTTTTGACAGACAGTCAGAGAGAAGAGATAGCAGAATAAATAATGTTGGTGTGTGCATGGATGACTCAAAACTTTACGGGGAAGGGATGTCTCTGGGGAAGGAGTGGGAGGAGTATCCAGGGTTGATTCTTTGAAAAAGTCCTTTACCTCAGCTACCAAGAAACCTTTCTTTCATCCCAGCCTTTGTCGCGAGGTCAGCATGGATGAGAGGCTTCTTGTTCACTGCTCAGCCAGCTGCTTGGTTGCTGCTTCCAAGGGGACTGGGTGCAAAGGGAGCAGTGACTGAGATTGCTTGTTTCGAATTTGCGGTAGAACAATAGACCTAATATCAAGCAATAAGTGCTGTGGGGCAGTAGGGTTGTCACCTATGGAGGTGATCGCCTGAAAAGTTTTGGTTACCACTGTCTTAGTGTAACATATTTGGGGCTTAGTGGGCTTTGGAGAGTTGTTTAGTGACAGTTTCTATGCTGTGCCATTGCCACAACCTTTTAGAAATTGCCAGAGCTTCCCTCTGGAAAGCCCACCCAGCTGTTTCCTGCCTCAGATATTTCTGCACCTGAGATGTGGTCAGTGAGCCCCTCTGCAGTGGCAAGTGGTAAGTGTGGCAAGACTCTCTGCTAAGTTTATCCAGTTGTTCCATCCAAAGAGCAACCAGTGATATTTTGTAGGGTGACAGTAGCAGACCTCTAACATTTCACAACTAAAAATTTGGACACATGTTGGCAAGCAATATCCAAGTGTGGTCAAGATGTCAAAAGTTATTCATGAGGAAGAACAAGCTAGGAGGGATTGCAGCAGTTTGTTTTTGCACGAGTCTGCTGGGAAGGGCAAGATTCTGCTTCCTCCATTCCTCAGCAACCACTGAGCTGACTGAGTGAAAACTGACTTCAGATTGCAAAAACAAATAAATAATAAACATAAAAAATAAAATAAAATAAAATAAATTCATTCAATTGTTTTTGCATTTTGAAGTCAGTTTGCAGTGGCTGAAATAAGATGAAGAGAAAGTGTGAAGAAGAGAGCGAAACCATGACATTTTAAAAACAGGTGAAAAAGTGGGATGGCGTAGGATTAATTGGAACTATCCCTTCCAAACTGAGACTCCAGAGGCTCCAGCTTCCTTCATTCTCAACTCATCCTCTTCATGGGAGGGGTCAATATTTGGGGAACTTAAAGAAAGTAATAGTCTTTTACGACTAATTTGCATATAGGATGCAGTAACAAGTTTAGGTTTCACTATACAGGGTATACTCAATGTGGAAACAATCTGGTGCTCAGACAACTTCATTTGCCTTCCAACTAGATTTCTGCAATGCATGCATGTGCATTTGAAGCATCTGTTTGTCACAGTCATAAATCTCATTTCTAAATGTGTGCTTAAATATATCACAGGCGTGAACCAGCCTTGAGACTTGATATTTGCAAAGTGTGACAGAGGCAGAGATAAATTTGTGAAAATTTTATACTGATGTATGTAAACAACAAACAACAAGACGAGGAGGAGGAAAGGCCCAAGACAAAAAGCTTATAAAAATGGAGCAATTACCATTAAAAATCAAATGCCAAATTGGAGCTTGGAATGTTGGGTTTGAATATTAATTTGTTTATGTTAAATGTTAGAAAGCAGAAAAATGTTTTATAATGAATACTAAAAATGGAGATGGTTTAATTAATTAAGTTATCATTAGTTAAGCCATGGTTTAAGCTCTTAGGTCTGAGGCACACTATGTGATTTACATAGAGTGGCATAGTGGTTATCACTGATGATCCTGAATTACAAAAATCTGCCTACTGTTTGCTTGCAACTTTTAAAAAAGAAAGCATATATAATAGCACTAGTACCATTCTAGATTGCAAAATTGATGCTGGAAATTAGCTTTATGTGTTGGACTGCTATCTCACCACTCAAACATTTATAAATTGTGGTTGCGTGCAACAGACTGCTGATTTAAATTTTAAAAAATTGAGGAAAGCAGCGTTAAGGGGGTGTACTTCTTGTAATAAAACCATTTCCCCTTCTGAAGTGGGAGTTCCAAATATGCACAATTTAGCAACCAGGCTTATAAATTAAGGACATGTTTACCTTCAGTGACAAAATTACAAGACAAAGCATGGTAAATACAACATAATGAGGCGAGGAAAAACACACGCTATGCCTTTTATCAAAGCAAAGAGTGCTACTTCTAAAAATTTGCTGCAGCTGTTGGTTAGAATCTTATTAGTGATGTACCAACATGGAACTTGGAGTTACATTTTGGGACCTTGTGGTAGAAGCTATTCATTATTTCTCCACACAGCCCCCCCCCCCCCCCCTTCAGTAGCTTTCAAGCCCCAGGGTGCTGTCACGGCTGATAACTGGAGGGGGAAGGAGAGAGGAGGTGACCATAAAGCACACATCCTGGCTGCAGTTCTGCAGATGAGAAAAGAGAAATGAGATTGCTTCTTTGGATCTAAACATCCCTGAGGTTTGGAAGCTGCTAGGGGACAGAAGAAGTACTGAGCTGCGTGTCTCTTCTTCCTCCACACTGTTAGCAAATAATCATGGCAGGATGGGCTAGACATTTACCAGGCCCTGACAGATCCTGAGGCAGGAGTGGGACAGAGAAGCATGGAGCTACACATGCACAATGTTATGCTCTGTGTGCCTTGATCCAGGATCTTGTCCATTGTCTAGTCTGACCCTTTTCTGCCTGTCTCAATTGCTTGTTTTTGAAGAAAAACTCCTCAATTTGCTAGTCAATTTATTCTGTGAGTATCTCTTACAACTCACAAGTTTTTCCTAATGCATTTCTCCCTTGAGGCCCACTTCACGCAAACAGCAAATGAGGGTGTAAACCTTTTATTATTATTTTCTTGGCTCGACCATTTCAGGCAGGGAAAAGAGTGACAAAATCAAATGCTTCCTCATGGAAACATTTCTTGCACTTACAAAAACAATTTACCAGAAAAAGATTTTTTAAAAAAAAAAAAAATTTCAGACCTACCTAACCTCTTCTCCTGTTATTTAAAAATCTGTGAGCAAGGCTAGCACGTAGAAATGCATATCAAGCATATCATTAGAGTGATAATGATTTTAATAGTTGTTGGTGCTCAAATATTTGGAAACATAGTGCTTTCATTCCTTGATGTGCTGAGATTCTTTGTTGTTAATTGTGAGACTAAGGATGCTTTAGATATTCCGCCTTTGGGATACAGTATGTAAATACCTGATATGTACATATCTTCAGGATTAATGGGTAGATTGGAACTAAGCTACTCAACACCATCTACACAGTCATGTTCTAATAGTTTCCCCTTCATATATATGCATGTATGTATTAAAATTCATACTTAAATACATGTTCAATTGTGATTGCGGATTGGCCTGGCATGGATTAATTAATAAGTAAATACCCATAAAAGGGACAGATTTCAAATGTATGTATGTATGTATGTATGTATGTGTTCAAAATTAATATTTTGAGAGAAATCACATTTTAAAATTAATACTTAAATGCATATTTAATTGTGAATGCAGATTGGCATGGCATGGATTAATGAGTGAACACCCATGAAAGGGACACAGACTGAAATTCACTAATTTCTTTATCCTCAGATAAAATGGGAACAACACTCTGTACTTAAATGCAACCTTTCATTCATTACTTTGTTTTAGGACTGAGTTGATCTCAAGCACTGAAATGTTATCAGTGCTAAGTCCTGGTGAGCATTAAAGAAATGAAGGTTCAGAAATGTCTGTTATAAGTAAAACTTTACCTGTGGCATGTAACTTTTGGAAGTGACAAGGGTACAATGACAGGGCTGTTTAATTTTTAAACAACAACAGTATAACAACTGATAATATGTTTGGGTATGCAACAAGTAAAAATAACTTGTTGGTTTTCACTATTACTTTTCAGGAGGTAAAATGCTTTGAGGGGCACTTGGATTCCTCCCAATTTCAATTCGTTTTCTTGGTTTTTAAATATATGTGTGTGTTTTTTTAAAAAAAGATTTCAAACTTTATAAAAATATTCACAGATTTATTTATCCTTGATGACAAAGGTTGTCTCCAAAAATGTGAAGTTCTTTACCTTATCACACAAATGAAAAGTCTAGCATTGTTTTAATTGACAGCACAAAATAGCATAAACGTTGTTTTGTGTAGAAACATAGTTTGGAAAATATGAAGTTTCTTAGAGAAAAGGCAGGTTTTTTTAAAGCCACAATATCAAAAACTATTGGGGAAAAATGATTGCAAAAATTCTTATACCCAGTGGCAAGAAAAGCTGACATTTTGCATTTTCATTTGCAAGGATGAAAATAACAATAATTTCTTACCTGCTTTTCCCCATGGATCAAGGTGAGGAACAATGACAGACTGATATACAAATATACAGTATACTTCTCTATAAAAGCTGACTAGTAATGTAATAAGTGATGAAACTGGCGAGGATGACCATCGATGGAAACAAGTCACTTTCTAGAGCTTTACAGTGTCTTATGAACCAAATTGTTTTTTTAGAAAGCAACTTTCCAAGCTCTGGCAACTCTTTCCTATGAATTCAATCATGTCATCTTCAGCTTGTTGTCTAAAGTGATAAGGTTTACAATTGTAAGTCCCAGTGAACCCAGTATGACTTTCTTCTGAGTAAATATAGATAGGTTGAGGTCTTCTGCCTTAAAATAATTGTTCCATGAGTAGGACAGTTGTTCATTTAGTCTCATGTTCTGATACACTTTAAAATCATTCCAATATCTTTTAAAATGTGAGCCAGTCAAAGCCTTTTGTTTTTAGAATTAGTGATGGTGAAATGGGTACCAGACATCTCTACATGGAAATTATTGCCTTGATCTATTCCAGTAATATTTGCTGATGGTGTTCACTAGTCAGCTATGCAAAGTATTCTTAAATTGGCTTCTTTTTTTTTTTAGATCAGTCATGATCCAGGGTTGGCACAAGGTGGCATACTGTTGCCACCTGTGGCAGGATGAGATCTCGATCCCATGATATTTGATCCCATAATAAAATTCTATTTTAATGTACCACTTTTCTATGTTTTTAATTCTGTTGTTCTTTTAATATTGTGAGCAATCTGGGTGCTAGTTCTGGGAAAAGAGCATGATACAAATAAATGATACAACAACAACAACAACAACAACAACAACAATAATAATTTGCTGTCTTACTTTCTGCTATAAACCCCAGTTCCCTCCCTTCACCACTTTATCCCAATTCACACCTCATTCTGAGGGGTCTTTCCTTAAAATGAAGGACTGGGGTAGAACGGACACAAATATGGCCCTCTCATCTGCAGCTCAGGAACTTTCTCCTCACCATGCTTTGTTTTTGAGGATCTCCAGAATCGGTCATGTGTAGATTGGAGAGAGCTGTGTCTTGGGCATTTCTCCTGTGTCATTGCCACAAAAATGAAAATGGTTGGCCTAGTTCTCTGTACTACCCTACTGTCAGATTGCTTTCTGGGAAGGATGCAAAGAATATTTCCAAATGTTTTTATCCTTGATGAGAAAAGGTGTCTTGACATCCAACTGGAAGAAAAAAAGATACCTAATTTTCCTTGACAGAGAGGCAGGAAAACCTTTTTTCATTGTTTCTAGTGAGTTAAGCACAAAATACAATGACTGGAAGTCTGCTCAATTATGATGTTGTAAACTGGATGTACAGCATTGAAAATCTTGGAATTCACATTTACAGTTTGTTGTACCAGTGATATGGCTGAGGATGGAAAGAATGTTTGAAAATATACATAAAATGGTTAAAAATATGTTTGTCAGGTGTTGAGAAATCCAGATGAGAAGAAACCTGGACTGATGAAAATCTTTGCAGTTTGGGACTTATTCTGGGCAAAATTTGTGTGTGGTTGTTTTGTGCAGAAAACAGCATATTCTGTGTGGAAGATAATATTTCAACACAGAAACATTAATTCCTGTGCAGAAAATGCTGTAATTGAGGATTTATTCTGCATAGGATACACACCTGGTTGATTTGGCTAGCAAAAAATATTTTCTGCGCATGAAACAGCATTATCGATGCAGGAATTACTGTTTCTGCACTAAAATATTTTTTTGCATGCAGATGAACATACTGTTTTCCATACAAAACAACCACAAATGAATATTGCTCAAATTACAAATAGCCTTTCAAAACTATGTAGTTTTCAAAGACTTTCTCCCAGTGAGAAAAAATTGCTCACATTAGTCACTGCTACCTTTGAGTGAGGAATTACATTCCTAGCCATGTCTGCCTGTCACAAAGCACCTTGCTGCTTGGAGAATGCTGGAAACTTCTTCACTCACTTTCCTTCTTTTTGTTGCCTTGGAAATCCCTATGTTAGTACAATTCTCTACTTTCTACAATGGATCGGGGGCTACATTTGGAGGTATTATTATTATTATTATTATTATTATTATTATTATTATTATTATTATTAT
>NC_056525.1:169374947-169486244 GCF_019175285.1 Sceloporus undulatus
GTTTATTTATACCTCACCTTCCTCCCAGTACAGGAACTCAAGGCAGCTATATGTTGATATATTGGTATAGCTAGGATGAAGGACCATCGCCTCCCAAAAATAATACTCTATGGTGAACTTGCTACGGGTCAGAGTAAGCGGGGCACCCCAAAGAAGAGATACAAGGACTCCCTGAAACAACATCTCAGGCTTGGCCAAATTGATCACCAACAATGGTCCACCCTGGCCTCGCATCGGGAGGCATGGAGACGCACTATCCATGATGCTGCAGCCTTTTTCGAAAGCTCACGACGAACAAGTCTCGAAGAGAAATGACAACGCAGAAAGAACCACAACCCAGAAACATCACCCAAGGAGACTTTCTGCTGTGCTTTCTGCAACCGGACCTGTTTGTCCCGGATTGGCCTTTTTAGTCACCAACGCGTTTGTACAAAGCGCGGGATGAGTCCTTCCTGAATCTTGGTTCGCAAAGCAAAGCCAGAGAGAGAGAGAGAGAGAGAGAGCTACAATAATTGTGGTCCATTGTTGCATCTGCATCTCCTGATACAGGATCTTGACCAATACTTTTTTTGTGTGTGCAAATAACATTGTTGTAAAAGTGGCTACCAAATTAAAATAAGTAAAATATAGTTAAAGAACACAAAAAGGAGCAACTTTAAAATGGAATTAAACTATTGACAATACTAATGACAGTTTAAAACATTCAATTAACTTTTTAAAAAACAATTTAAGAATAGTACAACTAAAACAGTACAACACACTCTTCAAAGCCCTTTCTTTGAAAACTTTCAGATTTTGAAAGTCTCTTGGAATAAAGAAGTTTAGCTTTAGTTGGAGCCAGGAGGGTATCCATTTGTTTGTCTTCCTTTGAAAAATAAAAGATGAGGTAGATCCAGAACTGTGGAGACAGGAAGTACACAGCCAATCTAGTACTATATGAAGCAGTTTTCCAGAACCTTTTAAAATTCTGCTTCCCAATAACTGTAGAATAATAATGTCAGATGGATAATTCCATCAAGGAAGCTGTGGCTTTGAGTCTGTGAGACCTGAACAGGGCTGTGACTTGGAGGCCTCTCATTCATGGAGACTCCATAAGTTGAATTTGGCAGTTAACAAGAAGTAACATCTCTCAGTGGCACTAAAGAGATCTACAGGTAGTTGGGAAGCAACCATGCTCATGTGGGAACGTTTCTTAAACACATATTTGAAACAAGCAAACTGGCCAGATGAAACCAGGAAATATTTTGCAATCTAAATGTCATTTGTCTCTTTTCAAAAGATACAAGCAAGTCAATGTGAAGTATTTTTCAGACTGAGGAGTTTCAGTGGAGACATGAACTTCATGTTTTTCGCCTCCGAGTAAAGTTGCAGGGACTTCAATGTGTGTATCTTTGCCTGGATCATGTTTTCATATATACACTTGGAAAAGGAGCATGATAGTGTTGATTTCTACTATTGCAGAATTTTCTGAAATATGAATATGGAAAATCTGTGTCTGTGTGCAATATCCCCCTCCCATTTCTATTACTCTGTGGTCTGAACTTTTAGAAAGACATGAGGGAATAGAATCCCTCAGGTAGGCTAGGTTTTCTCAAGGTTTCCCATGGTAATCAACTTTCCACACTGTTGTCTGGCCATTTTTTTCCTGAGAAAAGTCAAATCCCCCAAACTGGAGGGGAGGGGAAGCCAATACTGGGAATGGCTGCAAAATGTAATTAATTTCTGCAGACTAGGAAGAAAATGCTTAATGTGTAGCAGATTTCTCCCTATTTGTATAGCGTGACCGGAGCCAATTAAAAAGGAACCCTTAGTAGACGTTTTACATCCTGCTTCAGATTGGGGGCTGTGAGTTGTATTCTCTGCTACCCACACTCTTTGTGACTGAGAAAAATGGAAACATGGCAATGATGCTAGATGCATATATCACTTTGCAGGATCATCGTGGATGACAACAAGAAAGGCTAAGTTGGTTTCAAAGACTTACACAAAAAAAGCACTTAGATTTAGCTAGCTCTTGTAAAAATTGCAATATTGCTTTTCTTGACTGCTGGCCAAAAAAATACCTCAGTATTTCTTCTTTTTTTTAAATATTAATTTTTTATTGTTAAAAAAAGTACATAAATATAGCAACAAAAATCCAATATTGAAATGACAACAATGAAATGAAAACAAATGAAAACAAACAACAAAAAACAGGTAAACAAAAATATATAATAATAATAATAATAATAATAAAAATAATAATGAAAATAATATAAATGGACAAATACAGCATATGTACATACTTATTTACACCTTGTGACACATACAAGCATACATACACATCTTCCTATCTAATACAAGCAAAGTTCCTAATGAAGAGCAACCCTATTTAACTCCTTCTAAACCTTTCTTTAATCGTCCTGCTCTTCCCTTTCTCCTAAACTTCCTCCCCTCTCTCCTTCCCTCCACTCTCTGAGCTGATCTATCTACCTACTCTTACCTTCAACACTTACCATACCACTTTCTCTACTTCCCATTCGTCTCCTTTCTCCTTTCTTACTCTTCATTAATTGCGGACAACTACACTCACACTACAAACTTAGTAAACACTCTATATTTGACTTCCTCCTACCTTTACCATCTTTTTACATAATATTTGACTTTCCGACAGTAACCGTTAACAACCGTGGATCCAACTTTCCTCAGTTGATACTATTGTTTTCCATTCTATTATATAACACTTAGCAAACCTAAATAAAATTTCATTTTAAAGACATCACCGCTATTTCGCCCCATTGTCTCTCCAAAAATTCAATCACCTTCCCCCATACATCCCTCACCTCCTTCTTTACATCATTTCTTAGAGCTTGGGTTAGATTATCCATTATGATGGCTTCATAGATTTTCGTTATCCAGTCTTCTAACCCTGGACATTTACTATTTTTCCATTTTTTATTTCTTTGAAGGATTTTTTTTTGTAGTTATACCAACTTATAATTAAAATGTACAATATTAGCCATGATCCCAAAGTCTCCCCACCCTATATGTCTTTATTCAAGAGGGAACCTCTTTGGGAGACTTAACTAGGATAGGGAAAGGAAGCAGATTACCACTCCATATTTTTTAAGAAATATATCAAGCAGCTAAGGGTCAAAATACACGTTGCACATATTTATTTGGAAATATTTACAAATCATGTTCCAAATATGAATATGAATATTAATGAAAAATAGCAAGAGCAAGTACATTTCTATACCGCTTATCGGTGAACTCAGCACTCTCTAAGCAGTTTACAATCTGTAAGCTAATTGTTCCCAACAAGCTGGGTACTTATTTTACTGACCTACAAAAGGATATATATATATATATCAAGGAGCCAGTATGGTGTAGTGGTTTGAGTGTGGCACTATGACTCTGGGGACTAGGATTTGATTCCTAACTCAGCCATGAAACCCACTGAGTGACCTTGGGCAAGTCACATGCTCTCAGCCTCAGGGGAAGGTAATGGCAAACCTCCTCTGAACAACCCTTGCAAAGAAAACTCCATGTTAGGATTATCTTAGGGCCACATAAGTTGGAAATGACTTGATGGCACACAACACACACACACACACACACACACACACACACACACACACACTGAATATCAAAGTGAAGTGTATTATACATGAGAGGTGCTACTATGCTAGATGTTGTCCAGCAGCATTTGGCACCACCAGGAGGGATTCTTTAGATATATCAGGGACCATATTGGTTTCTAAGGGAGAAGGCAGCCTTTTGAGGGACCGGTTCCTCAAGTTTTTCAGGTGATCATACCTTCATATTGAACATGGGAAGATGTGTTATCAGACACAGTATTGTCAGAAACTTAAAGGCTGGATTAATGAAGACAGCAGTGAAAGATGCCTAGGCAATGAGAAGAGAGATGGAAAATGAGTAAAAATATGGAAGTTGCAACAGGCTCCACAGAACAGGACCCAAAGAGTAATGAAATGGATTGACCACCTTTTCTGTTTTTTTCTAGGGTTTCTTTGGGGGGGGGGTTGGTCTAATAAAGTCCAGTGCAACAAGCTGGTTAAACTGAAAAATGGTAACCAGAGGTTGGAAAAGATTACAGTTCCCATGATATCTAAGCCACCATGGCTAGGGGATGGTGGCAGCTGTACTGGACTGAGTAGGGACCACATATCCCCATCACTTTGGGGTAAGTTTCTAGAATTGCTTGGTCAACAATTTGTCACTATTGTCACCTGAATGACTCACTAGGGATTTGAACCCAAACCTCAGTGGAACAGTTTGTATTACACCTTGTAAGCACAACTAATTTTGTGCAATTTGGCAGCTTCAGGGCCACCTGCAAGCCTGCATTATGAGATTCTCCTTAGAACTAAATAAAATCAACTTCATATTTCTATGTATTGCTCCTGTTTTCCCCTTCTTTCCATTCTTCTTGTTCTCTTTTTTAAATAAATGGTGCTTTGGAAACAATTGATTTTTCTAGATAGTGCATTGATCATACACCTAGCCTGGGGACAGAATATAGCTTCAAAAACAATCATAACTAAGGCAATCATCTAATTTTAGTGAAATAAAAAAATGAAAATGTACATCCACCGGAATAATCTCTAAGACGACTTTTGATGCCTCGTGCTTGTACTTTATCCTCAGTGACACGGTAATCTACTAAAGTTCCTCTCGCAATTTTTCTCTTTGCAATCTGGAAAGAACAGATTCACCAGTGATTGTGCTCATTTATAAAAGCATCCAAAACAAAATTGAACCCCAAGGCTGATAAACTATAAAGATGCTGATCAGATCTCAGCCGCAGCAGAATGGACGATGCTTTGGGGCTCGCTCAGCTAAAAGACGGCACTAGAAGACGAATGGCTTTATATAGCCAATTACAAACACCAGAGCTTTGTCGAATGAATGCGGAAATCATAAAATATGTTGCATGCCCTTTATTAAGTAAAGAGTGGTATTTTGTAAAATACTTGTGAAGATTTACTAACTTTCCTGTAATTTAATTCCCCGTCACTGTATTCCTTTTTTCTGCTGAAAACTTAATCAAAGAATCATTTGGAAAGAACAATCCAATAGAGCAAACTTTCCAGTCTTGAAGAATGAATGGCTAATTATTTTGTTTATCGGTAAAGATCAACTTGTCTGATTCAGTTCATTCATTTGCAGAACCATTATCATAACTCTATCCATGTATCTATACTTACCCCCCTGCCCTAATATCTGTACTATAGCAGCAGAAGAAGAAGAAGCAGAAAAAGCAACAGCTTTTGTATGAGTTATCTACTTTGGCAATGTCCTTGAGAAATAGCATCTAGAAACTAAAAGAAAAACATTACAGCTCTGTCTCAGTTTTGCCTTCTCTACCAGGAAGAGCTCTTCAGGTCCACCTTGGAATGAAAACTCACTTTAGACTTGCCTTGACTTCTGACTTGTTCCCAGCAGGGATGGGTAGAAGATTTGTTCCATCAAAATATTTTTAATGGATTTATTCAATACACATGCCCTAAACTAATAAGCAGAGGCACTACTGAAAACTGAAATCCGCATTTGTTTGCAGTCTTTATGATGCAGCTTGGTAGGGTGGGAAGGAACACACAAAAATGTGCATATTACAGGAAATTGTGCACAAAATGCATATTATTCGTCAAAAGTGCACATAAAAGAGTGTGAAAACAATAGGAAGGAGTATGAAAAAATGTACACGTTATAACATGCACATTGAGAAAAACATATTACACAAATTGCAAATCTATATACCTTTTTTTAAAAAATGGTAAACTTGTTCAGACGCTAAAGGTAACAAGCTAAAAAAATTGAAGATGTTTGAGTGAGAATAGAATATGACCAATCCATGTATACCTACACAGCAGCCACTTAGATAGGAAGAAAGAGAAGTCTGCTGGCAGGCAGTCACCAAGTCCTTCTTAGAACTATGAATGTAATACTTCACTTCTTCTCAAAGGAAGCAACAAGTAATTTTAGTCATTTTCCTCCCACTGCAAGAAGGTTTTTAAAAACCACAGTTTTTGAAGCCCATTAGCAATTTGGCGCTTATTCTGTACAAAATGTGAATGTGGCTGTTTCTGTACAGAAAATACTATTTCAATGAAGCAATAATTTTTCATATGAAAAAAGTTGTTTCCTGCACAGAAAATGCTATGATGGGAACTTAGGGGCTGTATAGACTGGCATCAAAGGCTGGCATGGGGGCAGAGTGGGGGCGTGGCATCTGCATGATGCATGCCCTGACTGTGCCCCCATGCCATGATGACACCACATGCAGCACTCCTCTGGCGCTGCATCCAGATGATGCAGCACCAAAGGAGTGCAGAAAAGCCACAGTGCTGGTGGCTATGGTGCTTTCTGCAGCACAGAAGGGAGCTGCTTTTTGTGGCTCCTTTTTGTGCTGTGGAAAGGTCAGATCAAGGCTGCAGTGTGCAGTTGCCACAGTGCTGATCTGGTGAAGAAAGAGGTGGTTGCAGGCCAGCTCTTAGGGGCTGTCTGTACAGCCCTTTATTCTGTGCAAAATTCATATGTGCATTATTTTTTTAATAGAAAATCACATTCCCTGCACAAGAAACAACCGCATGCACATTTTGCACAGAATAAATACTAGATTGCAAACAGTGTTGTATTTGAAGACCTTCAATAACGAGTTTCTTTTATCACTTCTCTCCTAGCATAAACTTCACTCTTTGTGAGGGAGGGGTCTATGTGCATTGAATTATAAAACCTTTCCTTGCCTGAACTTTCAATTGTCCCTTTCAATTGTTCTATGATTTCTTGAGGAAATCATAGAACCTATATTTTGCTTGGGCACAAAAATTGGGTATATTTGGAGTTCTTTCCATTTTCCTTTTTTCATTTCTCCAACATGTACCTATTCATCTGGGCTTGTACGTAAAACTTTCTCCCACCTTTATCCCATTAATTACTCACTACAGCCATAGTTGCAATTGAACTTATTACCCCATCACCATACTCACACAGTTTCATTGGTATATGACTGCCAAGGGCTTTTGGTGATGTGGGCTAGAGTCAATGAAACATGTGCAATAAATTTATTTTCCCCCCAGTTAGTCTCAAAGGTGCTACAAGATACCTTAGGATCACTTCCAAACGTTCTTTCCAACCTGTTACTAACTAGGCTCTTTGATATACAGAAGATCTCAGGGAACTGAAATGGGAAGGATGAAGGCTAGAGCACAGATGGTGGAAAACTCAATTCATATCCATTAAGACATGATGCAGAGAATATCTTTGTTCCTATAACGTGGAAAAACATGCAGTGATGAAAGCCTCTGATGAAATATGGGCGTTTCCCTGTTGCTGGGGAGTAAGGAGTCTGTATGCAAGCCGGGCTTTTCTGGGCTCCTCCCGCATCTTTTCAAGAATGGGATTTTCCCATTCTTGAAAAGATGTGGCAGAAGCGCAGCTTGCATACGGACTGCATACTCCCTGGTGACAGGAAAATGCAATAAAATCCACCTTCTTAAAGTTACATCCTGTATCTATTATGGAGCAAAGCCAATGCAATAAACTCCATAGTCAAAGGTTATGTTGTTGTTGTTGTTTTATCAGATCACTATTTCTCTTCCTCCCATTAGCTCTGTCTTCTCACTTCTCATAGACCTCATGTCTCTTTGTCACAGCCAGGCATAAGCCACAAGGAACATAGTAACCTTTATAGTTACAAGTTACTCCTTTTCAAGCTTCCAGAATGTAAAAGAATGCCATTTCAATAGTAGCATAATAAAGTGATGTGAGACGAGGTTGGCTCATTGATGCAACGAGTAACATGTTCCAGTTATTTTAAAAGTTACTTTTTAAAGTTGTTTGAACACTTAAGAACTTTGACAGAGATTTCACATGTTTTATGCTTAATAATGCTAATAATGATTTGGGGTGCGTATGTGTATGCAAAACAGTGAAAAGTAACAGAAAATCAATGACTATCTGGATCTAAGAAAGGAAGAAAAGGGAGTGGGGAGGAAAGATGTTGGCAGCATCCATGGGGTTAATAAATTATTATTTATTTTAACATAAACTTTAATAGTTTCATTTCAAGTCACTTCAGATGCACTAAGGATTTGAGGTGCATATGTGCATGCAAATTAGTGAAAAGTAATGGAAAATCAATGACTATCTGGATCTAACAAAGGAAGAAAAGGGATGCGCTGATAAAGTGATTTAAAAAGCACAGTTATGTAAGCACAATTATATAGTTGTAGGAGTGGGATACAATGTAACAAGATACAGAAGGAGTCCAGTTGTGACCCTGGCCAGAAATTTTCAAAAATTTATATAAGATACTAGAAGTCTTTCAGACAGATGTTCTGTTAGTATTGATATGTAAAATCAATAAATCTGCTGATCAGAGCTTTGTTTAATTGAAGTCAAAATCTTATATCTGAGATTTCTTTTTTATATGTGCAGTTGTGAGGACTCATTTATTACCATGCATAGGGTGCCAAGAAAACATCTCTGTTCATACTTCTACTAGTGAATTAATATATCCCACTTCAACTGTTTCTGTTTCCATTCTTTCCTTGAAATTATTTTGTTCAGGAACCACTATGTATAAGTCAGAGATTGTATGTGTAGGAAGGCTGTAATACTCTGGTACCAGTGACTAGGCATTACCATTTCTAATGATAGATTTGTATCTATTTATCCTCTTGTGTAGAGACTGTGCTGTTTGTCCAATGTATAGCATGAGGAGTAATTGTTGAAAGAGGATAGTAAATATCACACTGAAAGATGAGCAAATTAATGTATCTCTGATGTGGATGACATTATTAGGTCCTATAATTTTGCTGCCACAATATGTATGGGGATAGAGAGGCTTTACAGACCGCCAGTAAGTGCTGGTATTGGGATGGGGTAGGGGCATGACATTTGGACAACGCACACCCCAACGCCACCTCGATGCCAGTGTCATGCTGCCTGCCTGACCACACGGTGGGTAGCATTGCGGCGCTCCTTTGGTGTGGCAATCTCATGCCACATGCTAAAAGGAATGCCAAAAAGTGCCGTAGTGGCAGCAAGGGTACCTTTTTTCCAGGCCAAAAAGAAGCGGCATTTTGCCACTTCTTTTTGGCCTGGAAACTTGCCAGATTGGGGCTGCAGCGTGTGGTTGCTGTGGCCCAAATCTGGTGCTTAAACGGGTGGTATTAAGCCCTTATCTGCCATCTGTTTTGTCCCCAATATGGCATCTGGGTTCATGACAGGGGCCCAGACCTGTCTTTCTGTCCATGTTATGTGTTTTGTTCTATGTAACTTGCTGTTTAAGGTTGGCAGGCTGTAATCAAGTAAAACTTTGCCACCCACTGCTTGTGAGAAGGCAATTTTTCTCCAGAATTGGTTGTAGTTCATTGATGGTGGGTTTCAGTGGCCTCTGCTGTGGGCTGTGAATGATAATTACTGATGAAACAGAGTTACAAGAGCTTGCTACAAACCCAGATGTCAATATCTGCTCCCACAAACACAGATGCCAACTCTGTTCTGACATATTGGCCTGCCTATGTGCCAGTGTACGCTTTGGTAGCTTTGGTACCTTGCTTCAAAGGTAGGAGATTTACTTCTATAATGAATGAAACACTGTTTTACACTGAGTTGGTTTTTTTTAAATGCACCATGCTCTGGTGCATGATAGGATGTATGGGATGACTGGTTTGGATGGTGCTATTTAAATACTTTGGACATTTAATAAGGAAGGGTTTGACCCAGTAGGGATTGGTGAATAATTACATGTATCTTTAGGGTGAAGAGGTACCTTTAGGGTAAATGTGTACCTTTAGGGGGAACCTTTAATCAGGTTATGGGGCCTATGTAAGAATGGTCTTTGGAACCATTCTAGGGTGGGCTCCCCTTTGGAATTATGGGGTTTGAGGGGGCTTTGGTCTGGTTTGGTCTTTCTTTGTAGAAATTGGGGGAGAGCTAGTTACAATGATTTGCTTCTTGGACCAAGGATAATTGCACAGGTGGGTAGAAGTCCAGGGGCTCACTGCTCTCACTGAAACCACATTACTACCTCTGTGAAGATCTGTGATAAAAAGTTTAATAGATTGCCCTAGTTGCTAACTCCACTATCTCATTGCTTTCTTTCAACTGAGTCACAAAAGACTGAACATGCACTGGGGCGGAAGGAAAAGAGAGATGATTTAGAAAGTGGGGGGGATCAAATGACAGAGGAAGTAACTGACACCCCTATTGCTGCATAGTTACAAAAGAGTAAGCGCAATTGAAGTTGGTAGGACCGATTTCTAAGAAACTATGCTTAGGATGGTGCTATAAAAGTTGAAGAATGACTGTTATTTCTGAACATCCATTTGAGTTGTTGAGCACACATAGGCACACATATATACACACATATTCTAAATGAAATGGATTTTTACAAGCGTTCACAATATCTGTGTAATTTTTTTTTTTAAAAAATGGATCTAGCTTTAATTCATAATTACAAGCTTATTCCAATCTCTGTATAATGAAACCACATTTTAGACCAACAGCTGTTATCTAGTTTCATTGGCAGCCTCAGGGTATGCATATTTTAATATTCATTTACTATGTGCCGATAAACTAAATACTTCCTACTGGAAGTCTATCAAATTAATCACAATATCTTAGTTGCTGTTCTGTCTTCCGTGTAGCATTTCCCCCTTCCCATTCAGCCTCCAATGTTGCTGTGTTATATAGACTTCCATTATATTGGAAAGAATATAATTTGGGTGTATATTTTGCATGCCAGATATTCCTTAAAAGAAAACATTGTGATCCAATGTGTGATGAAAGGAATGAAACACATTCATTTTGATGACTCAACCTTGTCTATCCCTTACACTATCATGCAAAAAAGCTAGTCTAAACCTTGTGACATTGCCTAAAGCTATCTTTTTAATAGATGGCTTTGCTATTTGAAAGGCTGTGATTTTAACTGTGGTTTAAATAGCGTTGGGCTCTCATATGCATATAGTGTAGCTTAAAGGCATATGGTTTTCTCATCTCCCACAATCATGTTTTCAAAACACCTTGGTGTGAGAGCATAAAACAAGTGGAAAGTTTTGTCCAGAAATGCACAGAAGCAGCAGGAAATAAAAGTCCTGCAGCCTATTAAAGTTTAAGGCTGTTTACTGTGGATAAAGGATGGATGAAAAACTCTAGAAGGGCACGAAAATAGATTACTTCACAGATGAGTTTGATGACAGAAGGCAATAATGTCAAGGCTGGGGATGGCTTAGATGGATTTAGAAGGCATTTATTTTTCTGGAGCAATGCCCTCCCTCCTCCAAATTGCTGCAGAAGGGCAGCCCTTATGAGCAACAACACAGCAAAGGTGGCTCTTCTTTTTCCTGATCTAATCAAGAGATGTTCTGACATAAGCTTAAATGGAACTGGCTACTGCACAATGAGTTTACCTGTGCTAGGTTTCACTCAAAGTGAAATTTTGCTGTGTATTTGGAGGTTATGGGTTGACAAGTAACCACTGAGGAATTTTTAAAGACAGTACATTAATGTTGTTAAGACCAGTGAGGTTTTCTCTGGAAACATCTCTACATCCCCATCTGTAAACCCCCAAAAGCAACACTTATTAGTCAAACAGTGGTGGTGGGCGTGATTGTACTCCCATTGTTGGGAGTCTGGGCTAGTGAGGATATTTTCTTTGCAGTGCGCAAAATTGACAAGACCTAGGATTTTGAGGAGGAAACGGTCAGAGCTCAGGAAGAGAGCATACATTTT
The DNA here is from genome assembly GCF_019175285.1 of Sceloporus undulatus. NCBI lineage: Eukaryota > Metazoa > Chordata > Lepidosauria > Squamata > Phrynosomatidae > Sceloporus > Sceloporus undulatus. The sequence goes on from NC_056525.1 coordinate 169,386,693, forward strand.
TCATGAAGAGGGTCCCAGGTACAACCCCAGCTTCTTCATTAGAAATGGACCACCTTGTCAATTTAACCTTATTATTTTGTTTCGGTTTCTCTCTTGAATTTATGAAGAATTTTGCCAGTTTTGGAGTGTTCTTTTGAAAAAAAATCCAGCCAAACAAAATTGTTGTTCACAGATTCTCTTATTGTTTGTTGTGGTGTGCATTCATGTCATTTACGACTTATGGCAACCCTAAGGCAACCCTGTCATGGGATTTTCTTGGCAAGAATTGTTCAGAGGAGACTTGTCAGTGCTGTCCCCTGAAGGTGAGAGAATGTGACATGCCCAATGTGACCCAGTGGTTTCATCACCAACTGGGGAATTGAACTCTGGTCTCCAGAGTCATAGTTCATCACTCAAACCACTATGCTAACCTGGATTCTCACTCACTCCTAATTTCCACATCACCATTATTGACCACACATGAGAGGTGATGTGAGAGATGATGCAAAAGGCCAACCAGAGTAGATAGGGAATGGACAAAGGTGTGATCTAGTATAAGGCAACTACATATATTCATTAACAAAAGCAAGATTTCATGAAGACCTGGGAATAGGAACTATCCATGGAGGAAAAAGCAAGAGAATCAAAGGAAACAGAATCTCTGGAATGTGCCTAGTTTATCAAGACTGTAAAATACTATATTGGCCTGTGCACAAAATGAAGCTACATATCTATTAACACAGATTTTCACAGATGGATTTTTATGCCATTGAGTAATGGAAGCACTATATTGTAGAAATACATTATAGTGTTCATTAATTGCTCTGCAGAAGCAGATAAATAGCAACATATTTTAGAGGGTAGGATAGAAGAAGGATTAGACATAATCCTAGACATAATCCTCAGAAATTTGCAATGTGTACTAGTATCTGAACAGAATACTAACATATGCAGGCTTCAGGCAACCAAGGGAGAGACTAGCTGTTCACTACTTGTTCACGGAAGTAAAATTTCAAACATACATATCAATTCTAATACTACCACCACTCAGCATCCATCTCTTTGCTGTGATTATCTTTTGCCACCTCACATTTGGTGGTTACTGTCTTGCCTGGTTCATGGTTCTTGTGGGAAATACATGATACCAAAACTTCTCAGAGCTCATAACATAGGTCCTCTGTCCTTGCTGCATAAATGGTTTGGATAGGAAATATACCAGTTCTTAGTAGGACTCAGTTTCAAGATTTTATTCCCACCTACCCCTTGAAAAGAATTGAAACTTCAATAATGTCAGCATCTCTCTTATAAGGTGCTGTATAGATTTAATAGTAATCTTTGCTCAAGGGCAGCTTTTAGGATTATGGCTGCCTCCTTACCTAAGCTTCCTACAACCACTAGATGGTCCCAGCTTTTTTCTTCTGGCTGTGACACAAGATACTAGATGATGTTTAAAAAAGAACCCCTAAAATAACAAATCAGTTTCATTGCTTCTTGGGCCAGCAAACAGAGGCTGGCGTTTCAGGAGATGAAAAGTACCTAGGCTAAAAGATGTGGAAATTCCTTAGTGGGTATACCCTGTAAAATAATAATCCTGCCATAACCATAAGACTGTCATAGATTTGAATACAATTTTTTCTTATATACAATATGCACCTTGGGAACCCGATGAAGTGTGGGAACAGCTGGGTTTCTGAGCTGCTAGAAAAGGCCAAAGAGAAAAAGGTTACCCTGACTTTTTTATCATTCAAAATCTCAACATTCTCAGATTCCTTTTCAGTAAAGATATGATATTAGATTTTATTATACTGTATACACATGTGTGCAGTGTGCAATTTGTGCCCCCAAAACATGGACGGTTAGGGAGAAGGTTGGAGTGAATTTAAAGGAAAAGAGTGTTTAAAACAACCTTCCTAAGATGTGCTTATCAAATTGTGCTGGGCTACAACTCCCTCCAACTCTGGAGAAAGCTGATTTGGGGGGAGTGAATGACATATTGCGAAGGCAGAAGATGTATATTTACAAAGATTCACTGTGTAGACAGGATTTGGAATGGATGGGTATATGGAAAAAACATGTGTGTATGTGTGTGTGTGTTTTGAGAGAAGGAAATAATTTTTATTGGATTTTATGAGAGTAGAATCAAGTTTTGCTTTAGGCTTCCACATTGCCTCCTCATACTACACAATAGGCAAATGCCTATGTTTTAATTACAAATGTACAACCTCAAACTGAACCAATTTTTGAGATGGTGATAAAATGGAGATAATTAATTTATTTCTGAGGTCTGCAGAGAGTTGTATTTACTGCGTCATAGGATGACCTGGATTCATGAGAGTGTGACATCATGCCTTTTGTCAACTTAAGCTGTTTTCCTCTAACACTAAAAGCATGACATAGTATATATATCCTGGGAAGCAATCATCACAGGGAACAAAACTATCTTCATGGCACTCCGGAGGATGAAACTGTAGGAGATCCAAATGGCTATGGGCTGTGGCACATATCACTACAGCGAGCCTTAGCATTTCAGTATGGGAAATGCAGAACAATTATGGATATGTATCACAGTAGCAAAATAAGAGCACACACAGAGCATGTTTAAAAGCCAGATCTATATGTGTGTGTGTATGTGTGTGTATCTATATGTGTCTTCAAACTGACTGTCAACCTATGGTGATCCAATGAATTTCATGGCATTTTCTTTGGCAAGATATACTCAGAGGTGGTTTTGCCAGTTCCTTCCTCTGAAATGTAGCCTCAGAACCTAGTATTTGTTGGCAGTCTCCCATCCAGGTACTAACCAAGGCAGACCCTGCTTAGCTTCCAAGATCAAACAGAGTCTAGTGCCTTTAGTACGTCTTAAGCTGCATCTACACTGCAGAATTAATGCAGTTTGACACTACTTTAATTGCCATGGCTCAATGCTATGGAATGCTGGGATTTGTAGTTTTGTGAGATATTTAGCCTTCTCTGTCAAGAGATCTTGGTGCCATAACAAATTACAAATTCCAGGATTCCATAGGATAGAACCATGAGAGTTAAAGTGGTGTCAAATGGCATTAATTCTACAGTATGGCCACAGCCCCAGTTTCTAAAGTTTGTGGATCTTTCTATGTATATTTCTAAGTATATTTATATGATAATTCTGTAGGTTACAGAATCATGGAGTTGGAAGAGATCACAAGGCCCATCCGGTCCAACCTCCTGCTATCCAGGAAGACACAACCAAAGCACCTCTGAGAAACGGGCATCAAGGCTCTGTTAAAAGCCTCCAAAGATAGAAACTCCACCACTCTCCAAGACAGCTTATTCCACTATCAAACAGCACTTATCATCAGGAAATTCTTCCTAATGTTTAGGTGAAATCTCAATTTCTGTAATTTGAATCCACTGCTCCATATCCTGGTCACTGGGACAGCAGAAAACAAGCTTACTCCATCCTCAATAAGATCCCCTTTGAAATACCTGAATTTGGCTATCATGTCACCTCTTCTCTTCTCTTCTGCAGGTCACATACCCAACTCCTTAAGCCACTCCTGATAGGGCATGGCTTCCATACCTTTATCCATTTTAGTTGCTATCCTCTGGACATGTTTCAGCTTATCAGTATGCTTGAATGGTACCCAGAACTGGACACAATTTTCCAGGTGAAGTCTTGCCATAGCAGAATAGAGTTGTGCTATTATTTCCCTCAGTCTTGATATTATACTCCTTGCCACCTAGGATCATGTTGGCTTTTTAAAGGTGCCTCATCACACTGTTGACTCATGTTCAGCTTGTTATACTGTTCACATGTATTGTATTTCTTCAGGATTTCTGAAGGAAAATTTCACAGCAATGTAGAATTGTTTTTTGGGGTGGGAGCTCTTATTCTTTTTAATTTGCTGTGTATGTTTTCGTATTTGTTATCTTTTTTGTTTTAATACTTGCATTGCCTCATACGTTTGTAGATGAACTTGCCTTCTCCAAATAATTCTGATCAACAGAGAGAAATGTGGAAATGTGGAAAGATTGTACTGCAGGCAGCTCATATCTGGAGCTGATAGATTGTTTAGGTAGCAAGCTTTGAACTTCCTTGGCAATCAGCAGTTGTAAGAAATTACTTAATTTGTATAACTAGGATCTTCTGCCAAATATACCCTGTTTGGTTCTAGATCTCTAGAATAATTTAAAGATAAATGTTGAGATTAAAGCTGTCCTTTTGGCTTCCGAGAACAGAATTCTGTGTATGTGCATTACAGACGTTTTCATTGCTGACTTGGAAAATTGTTCCCGTCCCCTGCTCTCCCCTCACCCTAGTTATTTTCTTTGTATTTTCCCCATATTATACTGTGGCCAGCTGAAATTCCTTTTCAAAATATTATGTGGTTAGACTTTACCCAAAGCTTGTACTTTGTCTGACAAACATGAATGTTGCTTTCATTTGTACTAGTCTTTGAATCCTTAATTCAAGAAAGTGCAGTTAATTCGACAAGTTGTGGCAGAATTAACTGTGTTGCCATAACATCACTTTCTCCTAATAAATCTTCTGCTGTAGGGATTTCAATACTTCAAAGATGATACAACATACCTTTTGCTAACCAGATGATAAGGTTTCACGTATGCAATGGGAGCCGGTGATTATTTTTGAACTAAGATATAATTATGAAGACAAAGAAAAAAAAACTTTCAACATGCACACAAGTGGCAGAACTAAACTCAAGAAAGGCATGTCATGTTGGGGTTGAAGTTCAAAGTTAGCAGCTAAGGTTTTTTTTTTTTACTCTGCAGCTGCTATAATTACACAACTCTGTAAATGGAAAGCATTTATCTTCTGCCAACTGAAGTAATTAATTTTCTCTTCTGTCAGTGGAGGGGGGATTGATCTTTGCTTTATGAAAATGTTTCTCACGCAAATACCACTTTGCTCCTCCATTTTCTTAGTGCTGTGAAGGTGGAAGATTGTCCTTTCACTGTAGTTGGCATGATAGACTAGAACTTTAAAAAAATCAACATTTAGTTTGGAACTGATTTGTTGCAGTGGCTTTAAAAAGGGGTTGAGAACCTTTGGACATTATCAGACAAGGGAAATTGGAAGTATAATCCAATGGCAATCCCAATGCAATCATGGGTTTTAACGTTATTGCGTGATAGACTACCCCATGCAAATTCGTGCAATGGGAAGTCAGTCTGAATGCAATCATAGGATTTCACATTATTGCATCATAGACTACCACACGCAAATTCAGGCAATGGTATGCTATTTTCAGGCAATGGGAAGTAAGTTCAAACACAATTCGAATTCACTTAATTTCGCTGAATTAGCAAATTCATGTGAATGCGTTCTGGCCCCGCTTTCTTTTCATTCGAAATTAAGATAAATTCCTTTGTCCTTCCAGAATATGTTGGACTTCAGTTTCACCCAGCCACAGACATTATGGCCATTGGTTGGGAATATGGGAACTGGAGTTCAGGAACATCTTGATAGCCATAGGATCTCAACATCCAGCATGAAAAATTTGGTTTGTAAACCAGGGGCTAACTCCAGTGTTAGATCTTTCTAGAGTAAGCCCATTGCAATGAAAGAGATGTAGCATGTATCTACACTGTAAAAAATTCAGTTTGACACCACTTCAAGTACTGTAGCTCCATCCTATGGAATCCTGGGATTTGAAGTTTTACAGCCTTCTCTGCCAAAGAGTGCTGATACCCCACAAAACTACAATCCTAGGATTCTGTAGGATGGAGCCATGGCAGTTAAAGTGGTGTCAAACTGCATTACAGTGAAGAAGAAGAAGATTATTGATTAGCCCTTAAGGCCATTTCAAGATAATACAAAATAACACTAAAACAAGTAAAACACACTATAAAATCCTATAGAAATTCTATAGCAATTAGAAAAGAGCTAAAATGTAGTAACACAGAATCTGAAATGTATATAGAGTACTGTATGGATGTCATATACATGTAAAACAATATAAGTACATTAGAAGTACAGTACCTAAAAATGAGACATAGTTATAAAACTGATCATAAAAATCTATACTGCAGGTTCAAGATACAAAAATGGGTAAAAACAAAAACAAAAATGAATGTATTACAGCATTAAGATAATAATACATAAAGTAATAAAATTGAACATGAAGCATCACACATCAGAATTCTTCATCACCTCTGCAATTTATCCCAATTGACCCCACATATGTAACTCATGACTGTATAGCTTTACATAAAAACCAAGCTGTGATAATAGATATTTTTGAATCCTGGCCACTCATGAAGTAAGAGATTCTGACATGGGTTTCCCAAAACATTGTTCTTTTGATATAGGGACCAAGATACCGATCTCTTTTCTGTTGGTACAAATTACACTTGAATAAAATATTAGAGTCTTTGGTATATGATGATATTTGGTTCCAAGACCCCTGTTGATACCAAAATCTGTGAGTGTTCAAATCCCATTAAATGCATTGACATAGTAAAACTGTGTCTCTTATATAAAATGGCAAAACCAAGCTTTGCTTTTGGAGACTTATATTTTTAAGGAAATTTTCAAGCTGTGGATGATTGAATCCATGGATAAAGAATCTATGAATACAGAGTGCTGACTGTATTTCTACTGTGTAGATGTACCTGTAGGGAATGTCTACACAGGCCAAATGAGTTTCCTGCCCACCCTCATTGTACCCTGTCCCCATGATGCAGATCAAAATTTGACTGTGGGCTATCTTTATGATGTGAGGATAGTTATGTACCAAATCTGGGTTATCCCTCCCTTAAACTGGAATAAACTGGACTTAGCTTTTGCTCTAGTTTTCTGGTTGTAGATCTCTAGCATAAGCCTTCTTTTGCTCTGGAGTCTGGAGGTAATGGTGGAAATTCAAGCTAACTTCAGGGCCAGAATTCTCTGGCAACAACCTGGAGCATTTTGGCTGGTGTATGCTCATTCCTAGGCACAGCTACACTAAATGTAAATACCATTTACATTTGGGGAGCCCTCGTGGCGCAGTGGTTAAATGCCTGTACAGTACTGCAGCTACTCACTCACAAACCATAAGGTTGTGAGTTCAGTCTCAGCCAAGGGGACTCAAGCTCGACTCAGGCTTGCATCCTTCTGAGGTCGCTAAAATGAGTACCCAGCTTGATGGGAGCAATTAGCTTACTCTTTGTAAACCACTTAGGGAGTGCTTAAGTGCACTGATAAACAGTATAGAAATGTACTTACTATTGCTAGTTGATCTAGTCAATATAGAACTAAGGGTCAGAGTAGACAGGTGGGAAAAAGCGGCCCAATCCTGGGTTTTCTGAAACCAGATTTAAACCCAATTCTTTGCACAGCCCATTTTCAAGGTGGACCCAACACCTATGGCCCTCTCCATAATGCATGTGTACCATCATACAAACACATGACCAGCGACCCCCAATTACCTCCCTCTTATTGCTCTGATGCAATTCCATTGGCTGCCCACCCATATGACCAACCACAGTTGCATGCATGATGCACTGCCTTCACAGTGAAATGGCCACCCATATAAACCCCCTTCACTCCTTTTCACCCCATGTCCCCCTTATAGACTGTCTGCTTATTCTATGTTGTAATTACATCCATTGCATTACTGGCAATCACGTTTTTGCTTTGCTGCAGTTCCATACAGTTGACAGTCTGTTAATATGGCAGTGTGATGATGAGCCTTTTATGCCTTGAGTCAGAGTATCCCAACTTCTTTTTGCTCCAGTTTTTAGCCCCAGAACATGGCTTCATTTCCCTTTCCACCTGGTTTCACCTCATGTGTCATGTAAACACTCCACTTTCAAAGTGGTTAGAAGCTGCTTTATTTGGCTAGTGCAGACTACCCTAAGATATATTTAACTCCAGGATATGGCCATTGTGAAATAGCTTACCAAAGGGCTCCACACTTGACCAATCTCTCTTTCTTCCTCTTCAGTCTGACTTATGGAATATTGTAAGGTTTATCTGGAATACAGTGTGAAAATTACTTCCCTAAAATCTGATACATCAAAATCAAGACCAATGATGTTTTGAAAACAGTATTTCTCACTCACTTAAGTGTAATGGCTTGAGGCAATAGCAAATATGAACACTTAACAAAGAGGGAATTTAGCAACTGACATTCCACAAGATTTTTTTTTAAATGAAGCAATTTTCAAACTTCTGTTCATGAACCATTTCTTTTCCTCCTCCCACAGAAGGCATTTTAAAGATAGTCATTCTGAAAACATACATAGCATTTTGTACAGAGTTGGGTGGATTAAATATATGTTTTCAATACGCTTTTGCCAGGCATGGTCCATTCCACGTGGTGTTAATTACAAACATAATTGTCATCCAAACGATGGGGAGGGATTAAAGAGGTGGGGAAAGTTGGGCAGGAAAGTTGAAGTCCAGTGTTGCCAATTCTAGAAATTTCCTCCAGAAATTATGAATTATGGGATTTTATGGGACATTTTTGGGATTGCTGAATTTCCGGGAAGATTCTGGGAACTTCAACCTTCAGGGAAATTCAACTTTCCTGCCCAAAAAACCCAGCCAAAAATACCTTCCCGCCGCAAAAAAACCTCCCAACATACCTCCTGTCCCCATTCTGGGAAAAATGGGGGCATTCTGGGAAGCTAATCCGGGAATTTCCTTCAAAGGTGATTGGCAACACTGCTGAAGTCTTTCCTACTTGCACATAGTGATCAAAATCCTTTGAAATAAGAAAGAAATTATGGCTCAGCTATATGCTATATATTTAATATAGCAAGTATTTTAACCCTCAAACTGCAACTGCAATTAGTCCGTATTAACCCTGAAATAAGTCATTTCAAAGTCATCCATTGTTCTCCCTATTCTGACATTTGAAATTGGATTCAGAGACATAGCCATGTTAGTCTGGAATATCAGTATATAAAGGGATCTTGTAGTACCTTTGGACCAATACAGATGGGCAAAATGGGGCGTGGCGGCAGCAATACTAGGGTTAGGGAGCATGCACCATCCACACGCTCCCTAACCCTAGTCCGTGGCAGTGGCGGCATTGTGGCAGCCTCCTGTCCACTCAGGGGTCGCCATGATGATGACACCACCGCTGAGCTCCAAAACGTGGTGCACAGGAAGTGGCGGGTGGTCCCTTTCTCCCATGGCTGCACCTGTCGGGGTGTCCTGGGGCATGAAGACCCAAGGACACCCCTTTTCGGGACCATGGAGAAGTGGCATTTTGCCGCTTCTCCATGGTCCTGAAAAGGGCCAGATTGGGGCCTCTGGGCTGCTGGTGAGGATGCCCTGCCCCCAACCTGGCGAGAAAAGGGGTGGGTGCAAGGGGAAAGAATAAGCATAAGCTTGGTCTACTTCCTCTATGCATCTGAGGAAATAGACCAAGTCTTATGAAAGCATATGTTACAACTTCTTTTGCACATTTAGTCTCAAAGGTACTGCAAGATCCCTTTGCGTATCATTTGTGAGGTTCCTAAAATGTTTCACAGGTGACATAGGACTGCATACTTCTCTGACATAGCTGCCAAAATGACTGGAGTTACATTCTGTGGCAAGATCCTATCCCTAAAATAAAATAAAATAAAATATATATGCTTTCAACTTAGAGTTAATATAACCTTCAGCTCACTTTTTATGTAATGGCCAATTAGGTCCCCACTCAGTGCAAATCAAAAGTGAGAGAGTAGGCTCTATGTGTACTTCTGAAAGGATAGGCTATATCAGGGGCCAAATGTATATAATAGATGAAAGACTGCAACTGTTGGCAGAATTATTTTTACACTGGTATGGTGTACCAAAAGGATTACAGCCTTACTGTAATTAAGGCTGGATTACTGATATCTTCAATAGTGAACTGTATTGGCTGAGCAGCACAAACCACATTGAAGTTTTCTTAGAGTTACATGATCCTGGGGATTCATGGCACCAGTTTTGTAACTTTCCTAGCGATTATCCCTATCCATTCATTTTTAAATTATAAATATTACTGTTGAGACATAGATTGAACAGAAGTAGTAATCATATCACTACTCTCCTGAAGCATGCCATATAAGTAGCTTCTTTGAAAAAAAATCCTCCTGATGTTATTCTGACAAATACAGGTCGAGTATCATATGCTTGGGCCCAAAAGTGTTTGAGATTTTGGATGGGCTTTTTTGGATTTCAGAATACTTACATATGAACAATGAGAAATCTTGGAGATAGGAACCAAGTCTAAACATGAAATTTGTTTAAGTTTCATATACATCTTATACCCATAGCCTGAAGGTAATTTTATACAATATTTTAAATAATTTTGTGCATGAAACTAAGTTAGTATACTTTGAACCATCAGAAAGCTAAAGCGTCACTATCTCAGCCACCCATGTGGACAATTTTGGATCTTTGAATATTTTGGATTTTCAGGTAAGGGGTACTCAACTTGTACTGATCTCATGTCTAGGTTCGCAGACTGAGAGAGTTATAACACATCCTAACCCCTTCTGGGTTATGACCGGCCTTTTTTTTTCTTTGTTGTTGCTGCTGTGGGTCTATGATCATAAGCATCTCTCTCTATCTCTCTCTATCTCTCTCTATCTCTCTCTATCACAGGTGTGGATATGTTGATTTATTTCTCTCACACAGGAATGAAAAATTCCAAGAGTGTTCTTCCCAATGGACAGTATTACAAAAAATTTAAATGCAGTTTTAATGTATTTTCCCCTTTTTCTTTTTATATTCAGGACATTATAGCAAAAAAATAAATAAAAATAAAATGGTGCTATGCAAAATACAAGAGTTTTGGCAGAATGTTTGTACAATGTTTCCCACAAAGCATTGTCTTTTGTACAAAATCCAAGGGGATATTTTTTTTAAAAAAAAAACAAGGTATAAACAAGACATCTAAAACTGTCAAAAAAATTTTTGGAAAATGCACACGAACTCCACACTACAGTTTAGAAGTTTTGAGAAACTTTCACTTTGAGATTGAGGAATATCACAAAACAATCTTTACCTCTCTGTTGTTGTATGCTATGGTGGTGACCCTAAGGCAAACCTATCATGGGGATTCTTGGCAAAATTTGTTGAGTGGGGCTTTGCCTTTGCTTTCCTCCAAGGCTGAGAGAATGCTATATGCCCAAAGTCCCTCAATGGTTGAGTGCGTATTTGAACCCCAGTCTTCAGTGTCATAGTCCAAAACTTAAACGACTGCACCATGTTGGCTCCTTATTCTCTGTGTACTGAATGAACAGTGGTTTTAACCAACAGGAATGAATCTTGTATTTAGGTGCATTAGCAGGATTCATGACAGTAACACCTTAATTTCTGAATTAGGGCCTGTTTGCTTGTTTGAACATATGTATATTTATGTATGTGTTGGAAGGCTGAATCTCATTGGTTGGCTGTATTATTAGATATGATTTGAAGATATGGTGGCTAATGTCTCTTGAATGGTAGATATCAATATTCTTTTCATGCTCTCCACTTTTTCTGTTTTTGTTTTTCTGCAGGAACCTCCCTCCACCTTTATCCTGGATTAGTGATATCCCATCCTGAGCTGATAGGAGTTTGAATTAAGTACAACCTGAGCTGCCATAAAGCTAAATCAGATGGTCCATCTCATTTTGGCTCTTTAGGACTACATTAGAGATGGAGCACAAGGACAAGATAATAGCCCTCTGCACCCACTCTAAAAAGAGGTATTTACACATGCATTGTTGGCTCTAGTCATTAAACTATTTTCATATGCTTAAATTTCAGTTGATTTCAGTTGATTTATCTACCAATTTGTTGTTTGTAGTTCTAATACAATAGTAATAATACATTTACTTATGTTATATGGGCAAAAACTTGTTAAAGAAGTGCACATGGCAACATACATGGGAGAAAAACATTATATTCACCTTTCCTTTAGAAAATGTTATGTTTGTGGAGGGGAAAAAAAGGTCTGGAGAGGGAAACTCACTTTCTCTTCTTCCTCCCCCCCCTTGCTGTTTGCTGAATCCTTGTCTGATACATTTGATAATTTTTCTTTGAATCTTTGGTTAAAATTCAGCTAAAACACATCAAACATGATCCAGCAGAATTTATCAGCAGAAAACACAGTGAGCAAAATTATTAAAAACCCTTTGAGTATCAAAGACAAAAAATAGTGCATTTCTTTGGAGTTTAACTTCATACAGTGATATAGAATGATCACTTTCCCGCCTTTAATCTTTGCTTACTGAGATTTGCTGTGTGTGCATGCGCGCGCGCGCGTGTGTGTATGGCTGCACACACATGTTCATGTTTCAAAGGTGGATATGATGCCACATATTACTACAAAATATATAGGTGTGATATGCAACAGCCATGTGAGATGTGAGCATCCTGATGCTACTGGATATGGGCTGACCTGCAGAAGTAGAACATGGGGAATTAATAGCCTTACTAGAGATGTGCTACGCTAAGAGGTTTAAAATTATATGAACTGCATAATGTTCAGATATAATAATTTGAATATTTACATCATGTGATGGAAAGTGGGATTCCATTTCTCTCCCCCTCTCCCCAACATCACATTTCTTTCTGATATATTGTGACCTTCAGTTCAGGCAGAAAGAGGAAAGGCTCATTGGCACATCCCAAAATCAACAAGGTGATTGGTTCTACATACTTAGATTCTATGCCCCTGTGGTAAGATCTGTAGAAACAGCCATCAGAATGGCTGGATGATACGTTTCCAATGCTAGTGTCACCTCTATTCAGAGTGATGTTGGTCTTATAGGAAGTCACAATAACATCATTCAACTGACACTAAGAATGCTTCCTGCTGATTTTATTAGAACAATGAGAATTGCTGTCACATCAACAAGGAGTCATGTTTCTGTATAACAGTAGAGCTTGCTCAGCACATTAAAATGTGAATTAATCAGTAGAAACCCTAAAATATGCTATCATGTTCTCAGCAACATTTGGCTAAAGCTTCAGTGAGATCAAATGAGTAAACATCCATGGCTCGGATCCATCAGATCAAGATGGAGGATTTGTGGGTATAGAGCTGACATAAGGATGTAGGAGACACTGGGGGTGGCAAATTTCTTGCTTCCTACATCCTGGTAGGGTACTTGCCTCTCTTGAGAACTGCTGTTGCAGTGCACAGTGCATCAGAAGTAAGAACTCCCCCCCCAATTGTCCCTGACCCAAAAGGAACAGAAAGGAGGAAGAAGAAGAGCTGGATGATGAAGAAGATGAGGAGGAGCAAACAGAGGTGATGAAAGCTGCTTCTCTCATAGTGCTGCTGCTAGCAGTTTTTTTTTGAATGCCTAGTTAGGAAATATGGGAGATGTGACTTTTAAATAATCAGGTCACTCTTGCCAGAGAGGATAGCTGTGAGGACCACAGAACTAGGTATTTATGAAGGAGCCAGTTCTGTACAGCTGTCAATGGCAATGAGCTTTCTACAGATCTTGCATTTCCTCATTCTGCTTCTTTGTGGGTGGGGAGATCTATTGCATCATTTATGGGGTCACTCTACCCCATTTTGTCATCCATCACTCCATCTTCCTTTTCTTGGGCAGCCATTTCCTCTTCTCTGGCTGAGCAGGGTTGCATCCTTAGCTAGGCTGGCATAGCCACAACCTCGTCTACCATGATGCCAAGCACAGAAGCATTTTCCTCTTCTGCGTGATTGGGAGGGTCCCAGCCACCAACCGGTGTAATGTGTATATGGGTGCTTTGCTTTTCATCTAAGGGGGAAGGAGTACTTTGGATATCTTTGCCTGTGAGCAAACCACTAATAGAGATGTGGAGGAAGAAAATTATACATCTGGATTTTTTTTCATCTGTGCAAAAGTGTGAAAGAAAATGTAGATTGCCATTGACTTTATATAGTGGCTTGAAGCACTTTCTGTCAGGTGTGTGATGAAACTTGGAACACATAGAAATACATAGAAATGATGAAGAAGGAGAATATGTCATCTACTCCATTTCCAAGTACAGAAGTAAACTGGATTAGCAGTTTAATCTTTCTTCAACAAAGATAGAGGATACTTTAAGGATCAAAGGGTAGGCTGTGTGGCATATGTCCCAGAATCTGAGATGACCACCTCACTCTAACTAATGTTATGGCTGGTCTTGTAGGTGAAATCCACATCTAACCATCTCATACAGGAACATTACTTCCTGACCATGCTTTTAAAAAGCCATAATGGCTTCATTCCCTCTTTATATGAGCACCTGCAGGGCATTAACAACTTAACCCCCCCCCCTTTTAGCACAGTTGTTTAATTTGCATTAATTAAAGCACCTTCATGTAAGTTTTTAGATTACATCTTTTGCTTTCGTTGATGTAATTCAGCTTCTTTTAATTTATGGTAAATTGATTCATCTTTGTAAAAATGCAAGCGAGATGGACACAAATCAACTTAACAATGCCCAGGAGATACTGAGTGCATGAACTATTTCAATCAAGGGAAGTACTTTGATGTATTAGCAGCATGGTGTCATTCATCATTACCATTATGTACTGTCAGGCAATCATCTGGCAGGTGTCCCACTGAAAAACTATATGTATTCATCATATATATGATGTATATGTATAGTGTAAACCAGTTGTTAGGATCATGACTCAGACTCTAGACATATAAATGTGAGGATGGCTGGAGGTCAGACTTTGATTTTGGCTCTCAGACCTTGGAAAAGTTACTCTTTTGTCATGCTGTCTAGGGGATTTGTGAATTTGGGGTCCAAACAAATGGCAGATACAAAGAATACAATTTCTTCCCTTTGGATGTTTTACACTAATGATAGAATTGGCATTCCAAATGGATCACTACTTTGAGAAGAAGTGAACACTCATCAGTGTTGTGCCCCTTGGGTAATGCACACTGTGCTGTCCCAGATGTAAGCCTTCAGACCAAACCTCAAAGTGAGAAGGACAATTCAAAGATGAGGCAAAATTCCAGGAATGCTCAGTGTTAGAGGACAGCAAAGGCTTCCCACCTCTGTGATTACCATTCTTCCAAGATAATATAAACAACATTTGAAAGCCCAGCTGCATCATATGTGACACTGCAGTCTGTTTTCTGTGTTTCCTCTAAAAAAAGTGATGATGTTGGTTGTGCCAGTTCAGTGCCAAGTTTCACTGGGTTTTGGCTGAAGGTCTGCCACATGCTACCAATGGCTCTTATGTTTCCTTCTCTTGATTAAATGTTGAGGTTTAGCACTAGCTAGTGTAGGATAAGAGAGCCAGTGTGGTGTGACTGCTGGACTAGGACATTTGGACATGAGTGTTTGAACCCCAGCCTGATCACAAAGAACACTGGGGAAGTCAACTCTCTCAGCCTCAGAGGATGGCAATGGCAAACCCACTCTAAAGAAATTCTGCTAAGAAAATCCTGTGATAGGATCCCTTTAGGGTCACCATAAGTCAGAAATGACCTAGAGTCATGCAACAACTAAGTGAGATAAGCAGCACGGTACCCATGTACTTTATGTAATTTCACCTGTTTTTGCAGCTGTGGTGCCTGAAAATTATAATTACGTTTAAAAGTAACCAAAGAAAGTCATGTTCCCCAAAATCTGCAGAGCATACAGTCTTACTCTTCAGGGTTTTTTAAAAACCCACAAGTGAACATCTGACTCTTAGTTTTAAAAAATATGTGTTAACTCTCCTGCAGATATTCCCCTGCCAGGTCATAAGGGTGTATTTTTCTTGAAATTGTTCTCCAGATATGCTAAAGTTTACAGCCCCCAATAAGAAGCTTCCATATTAAAAATCTTTCTTTCAGACTATTTGCAGACCATCAGTAAGCTCCATTGAATTTAATAGGACTTACTTCTGTATGGACATCTGTATGATTGTGCAGCTGATGACAAAGTAAAACCACTCAATTAATTCCCATGCCCAGTGATACAAATAACATTCCAATAGGTTCATGTGACCAAAGATGACTTGCTAAAATACCTTAAGACTGGTAACTTGAAAATGTGTCCAACCAGAAAGCTTTGTGGACTGATATCATAAATTTCACAAACACACACTCATGTTCACTGAGAATACTCAATTCTGGTTGACAAATCTATGGATTTTGTTAGAACAAGGAAAATTTTTTTTAGAGGCACTAAGCTAATGATCTGTATAACTGAGTATCTGTGGGAGGAACAAAGGAATATGAGAAAAGAGCTAATTGTTTAATTAGTAAATGTCTGCTTGGTTAATGACATATTAATGAGTTTTTAAGACAGTCATATCATTTACCATAAAAGACCCATGTGCATATCCCTGAATGTACTTTATAATTAAGTAATGTGACCCAAAGGAATTCATAATTTAAAAACCTGTCAACTGGTTCAAACTTGCTAGTGGATGACTAACCTCAAGAGGGGCTGACTTCATGGAACTTGTTGGGCAGTTTTTCTCCCAATGCCTCTCTTTTAAAGCCCTCCTAATTGCTTTGAAAGGAAAAAAGGGGTAGGAGGAAGCACATAGGCAGGAGAAAGTGATGATTAGGTTTGTTTTTTTTCTTTAAAAAAGATATACTGATTCTCTATAACCAAGAGAAATGCTTGGCTGATATTAACAGCATCAAAACCGAAGGATGTCATGCATTCAAGCAGAGGTGAGGAACCCATGTTGAGCCAAGCAAAACTAGTCATACTTTTTGCATCAACATTTTCAGCAGAACTAAAAACTTCCTAATGCTTGAATGTAAAACAAGCAATGGTTGGCCAGCTTATCCATACACAAGCTGACAGTATCCATATTAGCAACCAAAATTTGAAACCAGAGCTTGGAAAAGTTATTTTCTTTAATCAAAACTCCTCAATTCCCAGCTAGCTGGGAGAGTCTGGGAATTATAGGCCCAGTACAGACTGGTGTTTTGCACTGGGCTGGGGCCAAATTTAGGATTCTGTAGGGCTGGGCGTCCGCACACTCCCAGCCCTACCATCCCTACTATTGGCATGCAGGTGCCATGATTGTGTGTGCCCATCCATACCGGGCATGCAGTGATGACGTCCACATGGTACAGTGCCCAAACAGTGCCATGCCACATGGACATCATCATTGCATGTGAGGGTGCCAATGGCGCCTCATGCACGGCCTAAAAAGAACTCACTGAAAGTGGGTTCTTTTTAGGCCTCGTGGAGGCCACAGCGTTTGTCTGCTGCAGCCTCCATCTGGGGCAGAAACGGGTGATGTCTCCCCACCCCTTTTTGCCCATCTGTATCCCCCCATAGTCCAACTTTTGCAGGCTTTGAATATTCTTATAATGTTTCAAGGTTTAAGTATTTTCATTCTCTTAAGGTTCTGTCTTACACTTAACTCACTAAACGTGAAAGGATAATTTTATCCATAGGAAGCATGCCTATGGATTTTCAGAGGGGTAGCTGTGTTGGAGATTTGTTCTGGGGGTAATAGATTCTTATTATAATTCCTAGGCCTAGGATTTTTGCTTTATCAGTAATTGTTTTGTCAATGCCCAGTATTACCTAAGGTAACTTTCTCTTTCAGTACTTTCTGTATTTAATTTAATTTAATTTAATTTCTTTAATTTCCTTTAATTTCCATTGGTTGCATCCACATTGCAGAAATAAACCAGTTTGACACCACTTTAACTGCCATGGCTCAATGCTTTGGAATTATGGGAATTGTAGTTTTGTGAGACATTTAGCCTTCTGTGCCAAAGAGTGCTGTAGCCTCATAAAAGTACAAATCTCAGAATTACATAGCATTGAGCCATGGCAGTTAAAGTGGTTTCAAACTGAATTATTTCTGCAGTGCAGATGTCATCATTATCTCAAATCTCACCCCAAACTATTTGTATTGTGTGAATATCTATATGTATGTATCTGGATTTCTGAATAACATGCCATGTTTCTGAGCAAGTGGGCTATAGTTTGTGAAAGCTCACACTGTAATAAATTTGTTAGTATTTAAGGTGCCATAGAATGCTTCATTGTTTTTAACTACTGAAATAACTATCTAAACTTTGCTCTTTCACCAGAAAGATGAGTCCAGACAACAGAGGTGGAGTAACAAAAGACGTAACTTTATTAAGTAGAGAAATCTGTGACAAGGTATGGGATATGTGGTCATTTCCTTTTGAGAACAAGCTGGACCTACCCTTGGAGGATTGCCTCCTGACTCAGAACTGAGATTTCCAAGGTATCATGGTTTATCACCATCTGTTCCCTATAAAGAGGAGTAGAGGATCCCAAGAAAGTCCCTCAAACAGCTCTGGTTATATATATTTTTTTCTTAAGCCTTTCACCATCTGGTGCCTTATTAGGCTCACTTGAGCATACCACCAACCTGAGAGCCCACACCTCACCAGCTGTAAGTAGAAAGCACTAAACAGCCAAACAAACCAATATCTGAACATACCATTGTATAGGTTAAAAAAAAAGATTTTGAATTTTTATCCAGTGCTTAGGCTTCACTCAACTACAACCCCCAGAATTGCACAGGAGGCAGCCATAGCAGTTAAAGTGTAATAACAGCACTGTAAGAGTGTAGTGTGATATTGTCTGGGGACACAGCAAGTCTATAGGTCAGAGGTAGTTTTGTGTGGCAAGTATCACCAAAGCTGCTTGTTTTCTGGGTCTATTTGCAGTTTAAAAGCCATCGATCGATGTATAATATCTATCTCACCTTCCATCCACTTTCCTAATCAAAGAGGCCTGAGGGTCAGACCAACCGTGCCACAAACCCTGTCTCTGCTCCTGTGCAATGCCAGGTCCGTGAAAAACAAGACCCACATAATTCACGATCTTCTTGAAGATAAGAACTGCGACCTGGCTTGCATTACTGAGACCTGGCTAGGTCCTGAGGGAGAAGCTGTGTGGGCACAGGCCCTCCCTGCCGGGTTCTCAGTTAAGGACCAGACCAGGTTAGGTGGGTGGGGGGGGGAGTTGCCTTGATCTATAATAACACCCTTCCCTTAACTAGGAACCATGTTCGACAAACCTCCTATATCGAGTGTATCTACCTGACCCTAAAAGCCAGAGACAGTTTGGGGATTCTGTTGGTCTATCGGCCACCCCGTGCGCTAACGGACTTCCTGCTCGAGCTGACACAGCTGGTCTCAGAGCTGCTGTTGGAGTCCCCCAGGCTTCTTGTCCTGGGGGACCTCAACATCCCCTTCGCGGCCAGCTACAGTCCATCTGGTGCAGCTCGAGAGTTCATGGATACCATGACAGCCATGGGCCTGACTCAGTTTATGGGGCCAACGCATTCTGCTGGTAATACTCTCGATATGGTCTTTTGTACGGACGTGGAAACTCCGTGGGCGGAAATAACTAATATTTCCGCCTTGTCATGGACGGACCATTTCCTGGTTGAGGCTAACATCAAGGCTTCTACCCAGATCCCCCCCGGGGGTGGCGGATCTATTAGAATGGTCCACCCTCGAAGGCTGATGGAACCCAAAAGGTTCCAAGAAGCCCTAGAGGGAAACATGGTTGGATCTGACGGCAAGTCTGTTGATGCCCTGAC
Organism: Sceloporus undulatus; assembly: GCF_019175285.1. Taxonomy (NCBI): domain Eukaryota; kingdom Metazoa; phylum Chordata; class Lepidosauria; order Squamata; family Phrynosomatidae; genus Sceloporus; species Sceloporus undulatus. Next base: position 169,406,102 of record NC_056525.1, read on the forward strand.
CACCATCTGGGACACTGGTCTCTCCAGGGCTACACACAGTATCGCTCCCAAGCGTCCTCTCAGGCCTGCTTCCAAAAAGCAGCCCTGGTATACCGAAGATCTCCGGGCAAGGAAGCGGGTTCTGCGACGACTAGAGAGCAAATGGCGGAGACATCAGGACTTAGCCGACAAGGCACTCCTGGACTCCCTTTTGGAGGACTACGGAGTGGCGATAGACGCAGCAAAGAACTTGTTCTATGCTGGGTTCCATCAGCGTCCGCGGAGTCACGTCCGGCAGAGCTGTTCAGGGTAGTGAGGGAGCTTACTCAGCTACCCTCCTCCCTGAACCTCATTTTGGAACCATCTAAGGCCTGCTGTGATGAATTTAACAACTTCTTCGTGGATAAAACCTCTCGGCTAAGGGCTGATCTCGACGCCATTATTAGTTCAGAAACCAGAGTAGAGGTCTCCAGAGCTTCCGTGGACTCAATTGTACTGGATCACTTTGAGTCTGTAAGTACTGAGGATGTGGACAAGATCCTTAGAAGTGTTAGGAAGACAACTTGCTCTCTCGATCCCTGTCCCTCGTGGCTAGCGGCTCAGGGGGGAGCGGTTGTAACAACCTTGTTACACCGCATAATTAATACATCTTTTAGGGAAGGGCAATTTCCATCCAGTTTAAAATTGGCCATTGTAAAACCACTGTTAAAAAAGCCCTCCCTAGACCCCCTGATGCATAACAATTACCGGCCAGTTTCGCTATTGCCTTTCTTGGGGAAGGTGATCGAGAGGGGAGTTGCAATCCAGCTTCAATCGATCTTGGATGATACTGACTATCTAGACCCATTTCAAACCGGGTTCCGGGCGGGCTATGGAGTTGAGACTGCCATGGTCGCCTTGGTTGATGATCTCCGTCTGGGCATGGACAGGGGTAGCGTGTCCCTGTTAGTGCTCTTGGACATCTCAGCGGCTTTCGATACCATCGACCATGGTATCCTTCTGGAACGTCTGAGAGAGTTAGGAATCGGGGGCACTGCACTCCAGTGGTTCCGTTCCTACCTTTCGGGCAGATTCCAGATGGTGCAGCTGGGGGACGAATGCTCCGACAAGAGGGCGCTTACATCTGGTGTCCCTCAGGGAGCTATTCTGTCCCCCATGCTATTTAACATTTACATGAAACCGCTGGGAGAGATTATCCGGAGGCACGGGGTGCGGTGTTATCAGTACACTGATGACACCCAAATAGTCTTCTCTGTGTCTCCGACTGATGCAGTGACCAGGGATGGCATCTCTCCTCTTGATGCCTGTCTAGACTCGGTAATGGGCTGGATGAAGGAAAACAGACTCAGACTGAATCCAGAGAAAACGGAAGTGCTCGTGATAGGTTCCCCCGGTCCGGGATTGGAGGTTTGTCCACCTGTCCTGAACGGGGTCACTCTCCCCTTGAAGGACTCTATTCGCAGCCTGGGGGTGCTCCTGGACTCGTCGCTCCACCTTACATCTCAGGTGGATGCGACGGTCAGGAGCACCTGTTTTCAACTTCGGTTGATACGCCAGCTGCGACCCTTCCTGGGCCGGAGGGACCTTGAAACGGTGGTACACGCTCTGGTAACCTCTCGTTTGGATTTCTGTAATGCGCTCTACATGGGGCAACCCTTGTACCATACCCGGAAGCTACAGTTGGTTCAAAATATGGCAGCTAGAGTGGTCACTGGATCTTCCAGGGCCACCCATATAACACCGATACTAAAAGATCTCCATTGGCTGCCCATCCGCTTCCGAGCGCAATACAAGGTGTTGGTTATTACCTATAAAGCCCTAAATGGCTTGGGCCCAGGTTACTTGGAGAACCGCCTCTCCCCATATAATCTGCCCCGCACACTCAGATCTGCTGGGAAGCATTTGTTGACAGTCCCAGATTCTAAACACGCCACAACATCACGTAGAGCATATTCCATCTTGGCTCCTTTGCTCTGGAACGCACTTCCCAGTGAGCTCCGCTCGGCCACCTCCCTTGAGCAGTTCAGGAAGGAATTAAAAACCTTCCTGTTCCAAACAGCTTTCCCCTAACTTTTTCCCTTTGTAGCCTCCTTCCTTCCCCTCACCATTATTATCTTTGTTGTAAACATCTTATGCTAGTTGGATATTGTTATTGTGATTTTAATGCATAATTGTGGTTATTGTGTATTGTGTTTTTTACCCTGTAACTGTTATTGTTGTAACCCGCCTTGATCTATGAAAGGCGGGCTATAAATAAATATTTTATTATTATTATTATTATTATGTGTAGTAATCTTCTTAGAATCATCATATGGGAATTAAGAGGCTGAATGTATGGCCACTTCACAGGAAACAATAGTAGCTCTCATTTGAAGGCTGCAGGGCTATATCATTGAGCCCATTTCAGAGGTTATAGGGCTTCTCTATCCTCTACTTCCATGTCAATGTCCTGAACATGAACTTTAGGAATTCAGAAGGAGTTCAGCAGTGTAATGGAGCAGCTAAAAAAACCCAATGTAATTCTAGGCTGCATCAATGGAACTATAGTGTCTAGACTGAGGGAAGTAATAGTACCACTCTATTCTGCTTTGGTCAGGCCTCACCTGGAATACTGTGTTCAGTTGTGGACATCACAATTCAAAAAAGATGTTGGCAAGCTGGAGCATGTCCAGAGGAGGGCGACTAAAATGGTAAAGGGTCTGGAAGCCATGCCCTATGAGGAGTGACTTAGGGAGCTGGGTATGTTTAGCCTGGAGAAGAGAAGGTTAAGAGGTGATATGATTGCTCTATTTAAATATTTGAGAGGATGGGATGGAGTAAGTTTGTTTTCTGATGCACCAGAGAATAGGAGCCAAAGCAGTGGATTCAAGCTATAGGAAAAGAGATTCCACCTCAATATTAGGAAGAACTTCCTGATAGATAGAGCTGTTCAACAGGGGAATACATTCCCTTCGCGAGTGGTGGAGTCTACTTCTTTGGAGATTTTTTAAATAGGGACTGGATGGCCATCTGTCAGGGGTACCTTGTGTATTCCTGCATGGCAGTTGTACTTGATGGCCCTTGAGTTCCCAACCTCTCAAGAAACTTGTGTGGGGGAAAAACTGAACATCAGAAGTTCCTGCAACTTGCAACAATTTTTTTTTTATTCCTAACACAACATAAAGGAGTATGAGAAATTGCACAGTTTAGCTGTACAAACCTGTGCTTGTAGTCTTTTCATGATACAAAGAAAACTGTGCAGCTTTCTCAGGAAAAAAAACCCAATAATTCCACTCACTTTTGTTGTTTTTCACTATGTACTTGGGAAAAGTAGAAAAAGTGTAGTGAAAAATTTCATATCATGGCTTTGGCTCAGCCTTTGCCAGTGTGAGTGTTGTGAAAAGTCCTTTCATAAAAACAAACAAACAAACAAACAAACAAAAACAAACCGGGCACTTTCTCATCATTTCAGGAAAAATAATTCCCAAGTGTCCTGAAGCTATGGGATGAAAAACTGTTTCATTGTTCTCAAAATCCATTGAGATTTATCATCCTTACTCTACACATGCAGGCATGTTTTTTGGCACTAGGCAGAATAAAATGACAACAAAAAAGAACAGCAACACGACAAGTGCAGATTCTGGGATTTGGATGGGAGTCTTCCTATCCTCCCAATCATTCCCCCTGCACCCCCAACCATTCTTCTCCCCTAGGGGCAGAGTTGGGTTTGCCAAATGGCCTGCCTGATACTTCCCAGACAGCCCTACTGGCTGGAGCTGGAGCTTGAAGCAAAATCAAGCTGATAGAATAGGCGACTTCTATACCTGGAACAGAGTGCGGGTACTATCTTATTAGTAGCAAAAACATCTTGGGTTGTACTGAACTGAGGATCTTATGGGCTTGGGAAGATATGCAACAGACCAGCAGGCTCCACAGCAACATGTGGTAGATACCCTTTGGATGAGAAGAACTTAGAAATGATATATTTTGGACTATAAATCCCAGAATCCCCAGTCAACATAAACAGAGGCTATGCTGAATGCACCTCTCCCTTCTCATGCTGCTGCCACACTGCAGAATTAATGTAGTTTGGCATCACTTTAACTTTCATGACTCCCTCCTATGGAATCCTGGGATTTGTAGTTTGTTGTTGCAGAATTTTAGCCAGAGTAAGCTAAAATTCTCACAAAACTGCAAATCCCAGAATTCTATAGCATGGGGCCATGGCAGTTAAAGTGGTATCAAACTGCATTAATTCTGCAGTGTTGATGCAACCTGTGGCTGTGTAAGAGTAATTGGTGGCTCTGAAGTCAAGATATGATTCAATTCAGCAAATTCTTTGAAGTATGTGATAGTGCCTACAGTTTGCAAGTATACCATGAAAGAGAATATATTTGCCATCTCCACAGGTCTGCTTAGAAGTAACAAACAAAACAGGAAGCTTACAAAGTAACTAGTCCAATACAGGAGAAAAAACAAACAAACTGGTAGGTGTACTATAAATCACTAAGTACCACTGTAAATAAATATAACAAAGCTATAATATTTCTAAATGAATATGTATGTATGTTTGGTTTGAATGAACATAAATTGAAATTACAATGATTATATGATAACAAAAATATAACTGAAAAGTTTGGTCCCTTTTACAGTGGATCATTGCAAACTAAACTTTTACAAAGAGAGGCATTCTGGATTCATAAATTAGCCTCAAGTAAACCTATGGGTTTGAATAAACATCTTGACTTATCTGGTTTTTTAAAATAAAATTACTATCATATTTTTAGATTGTGGGGCACTGTTATACTGTTGTACTTTGGAAGCAGAAAGTATAAATTTACCATACAAGATACCAATATAATTTTGTTTTGTTATGAGTCTGCAACTTTACATTAATATTACTTGTTATATTGGTTCTTTGCACATTACTTTAAAATCCTATGTCTTTATGTAATGAATAACTATAATGTAATTCAGCCTGTTCCGAGTTCTTACACGTTGGGAGATTTACTGTATATATTCATATATGGCCTGATTTAAATGGGCGCTATGAGGCACTCCCGTCATGTGCGAGGGGCGGTGCTTTCAAATGCCCCTTGCCCCTCACACATGATGGGCGCCACCATTTTGATGTGATGGACGCCTAGTGTCCACACATCTCGGCGCCTTCATGATGCCACAAGTGCGCCATTGGCGCCTTGCAGCATCATAATGGTGCCACAGAAAGTAGCCGCTTTTTGCAGCTTCTTTTTGTTGTGCTAGGGAGCCGCGCGGTTTGTCCGCTGCAGCTCCCTCGTGCAACAAACGAGGGCGTCAGGAGACCAAAAGGGCGGTCTGTATCCAGCCTATAAGTCTAGACGTTTTAGTCCAAAAATTGACCCCAAAAACCTAGGTCGACTTATCCATAGGGTCAATGTAAATACCATTCTTTAAATCTTATTAAAAAGGGAACCATACCTTGATTAAAGGCAAGAGTGCTATCTGTCCTGGAAGCACTCACCTCCTTCTACTCTCTCTTTCATCCAGCCTCTAGTGTGAGCCAAAACAGTTATGCCTGCCATAATTTTGTAGGTTCTTTGGCATTGTTTTCCTTTGCTTCATCATTTAGGTCCTTTTTTGTATGAACCTATGTTTTACCCTTGACTTATCCACGGGTCATATAAAAATCCATAATTTTGCCCCCAAAACTTGCCCTCGACTTATACATGAGATCGACTTATAGTTGAGTATATACGGTATTTCCTTTTACCACATATTCATATTCCCCTAAGAAATCTAGGAGTTTATCGCACTGGCCCTAAAATGGGCCCAGTGCGTTCTAAACGTGTGCACATGTTTCTGGGGACGCTTAGAAACAGTTCCCAGAAATGGCGCCCTCTGGGACGGAACGGGAACGCAACTGGAACGCCCAGTGGCAAAGGCGGCGTTCCAGCGTGCAATAAAATGGGGTTCTGGGCCCCATCCTGTTCCGTGCGCACACGCACACAAACATTTAGAATGCACTGGGCCCGTTTTAGGCGCCATGCAATAAACTTCCTAGTGTATGAATCAGCCACCTGTAGGCTATTTAGCAGTAAATGTGTATCAGGACTACCAGTCACTACTACTCTGTAATCATGGAGTTTTGATTTGTAAACCCAAGATGTTCTATAATATGGGTAAGTAATGTATATGCACAAGGAATGTTATAATTTGTGATTCTATGTGTTAATTTGTTATATTTTTGCTATATACATTATATAGCATATACATTACTTGTGCATATACATTACTTACCCATATGTGTTATTTTTACGTATGTAGAAGCACGGAATAGCTCATTGAACCATATCCTCATGAACTATAATCCGGAATAGTATATTGTAGTAATACTGAAGAAGACAGTGAGTCGAAACGGCCACAAACACTCCGGAGGTAGCCGTCTGCTACCAGAGAAAGTAATATTTAGTATACTACCATTGCTTCTATCATTTGTTACATACCACCACTCTGAGTGCCTACAGTTTTCGAATACCAACCCAGTGAAGTTTTCTCCCAGGTAAATAAATATAGGATTACAGCCTCGTTCTGTATAGTCTTACTCATATAGACAATGCAAAGAGAGGGAGAGAGGGAGAGAGAGAGAGAGAGAGAGAGAGAGAGAAGTAGAATTTCATTTTTTTAAAAAAATACTGTAATAAGATACAGTGTTTCTTTGGTCCTTGGATTCCCCCCTCCTCTTCATTTGATCTTCATATTAAAAGAAAGTGCTACTGTGAAGTTATCTAGGTTTGCAAGCTTCTCCTTTGAGGGAGATATGTGTGTGCAATCGGCATGCCTAGCTCGTCTTTTGATGATAAATTTGGACCAACTGCTTAGGAAAAGACTAGTAGGTGCCAACACCATTGGCGTCTGGTATTGGGGAAAAAAATTGGCAGGAATTCTGCTAGCTGCTTGCTTCTTCGCCCTCTCTCAATTACATTCGTTCTATCAGCTTTTACCTGCATGAAAAAAGACCAAAGGAATGAGGCAAGAAAACACTTTAAAACGCTAAGTAGCTGTTGCAACCAACAGAGCTTAAACCAGAAAGGGTGAAGATTCTATAATTTTGTGGTGTTTGCACATACTAGGTGCAATCAAACAACTTGAAGCATTAACACAGGAGGAAACGTGTTTTACACAACTTGACTTCCAAACAGTGATTATCCCTTCAAGGGTATTTGTGTTTGCAAGCATCCTGCTGATTATAGGCATTGCGTTAAATCTGTTGAAGATGATAACCTAGCTATACCTTGGTTGTTTTCTTAAGTTAACCCACTTATAACTGCTTCAAACCAGCAAGAAAGGGGTATGTGTGAATGAAGGTGTATGTACATTTGGCCAGGTTATATAGCCTTCTTAACAGGCAGATGCTGAATAACATGGGACCGGATTTCTCCTCAAACAGGCTCAGTTAGATAATAGCATTACAAGAGAGTACTACACGGGATGAAAAAGAAGGTTGCTGGGTTCATAGTTTTCTGCACGAATATCGGTTTTTCACTTCCCATGACTGACAGTCTTGATTTGGAAAGGTACAGATTTCCAATGCATTATGGCAAAGAAAGAAACGTGCACAAAATCAAGAATACATTTTAAAAATACAGTTCCAGCCAAACACATGAGACAAGTCACACAAGTCCTATGGTAACATTCTCCCACAAAACACATAGGGCCATGATGGGAATGGGATGCATGTGAGCTTGGGCACACAGACCTCAAGTGACCATTTGCCTCTTTCTGCTTCACTCAGCAAGAAAGTATGTGCTACACTACACTACATCCAGGAGTGGACTACACTATACTACATTCTTGCATTACATTTGTCTTCAAGGCCTTGTTTTTGTGTCCTGTGAATCCCCTGATGTCCCATTGTTTTTTGTTGAGAAAGTTGCTTTGTCAGCCCACCCCACTCCCAACTCCAGAATGCATATACAGAGATAGATGCTTTTGCTGTGTTCCCTCCTTTCTGGAATCATGAAAGTTTAGTAAGCACATTCATTTGGAGCCGTCAATGTGATCTCCCAGATCCTACAATCTACTAGCCATGTCTGGTCTGAGGAATTCTGAGAGTAGGGTTGTTGTATTTCCTGGCTGGATAGATTTTACCTGGCTTCAAAGCATTCTGTTTGGTGAATCCATTAAGTGACCTGGATTCAAAGCTTGTTCTCTTTTATTTCAAAAGCAAATATCTAGCCTTTGCAGGAACAGAGTTTGGGGATACAGACAAGAGGATGGTGGCAAGGAACTAATATTTGCCAAATTAGAAATGAGGAAGATGCTATGGAAGGGGCAAGGCAAATTATATGCTGAAAACTCAGGTGTTGGTGAAATACAGTAGAAGTTGTAGGTTATAATTCTGCTTTCTCCACACACACCCCTTTTTTTTCTTGGAATTGATATTACTGGCCAGAAGTGCCTGCCATTCCACTTGACAGAGCTCAGTCTTTCTTATGTTTTCCCCCACTCCAAATGCATTTACAGCTTCCTTTATACCTTGTTCTTTTTTCTACCTTTGAGGTGGTTGATGCTTTCCCAATGGCATTTGAATTCTTGTTTGAGAGAAACATGGACATTTCTTTTACATGCCTATTTCAGGTTTTCTTGGGATAGTCTGACACTTGTATTCTGTTTCACATACCCACATCTGGTAAATAAAGAACTCTCTAGATATCTGGAGATCCTCCTGTGGAAGTTGACCATAGAGTCATGCTAGATTCCAAAAGGCATCTAAAGGTCCTCCAGTACAAATCAATGGTTAACTTCTGAATTGAAAATTAACTGCAGTTTCTGCTTATCTGCAGTAACTATGGGAATGGGTCCTCCATGGATATAGGGGGTTGAACTATATTTTACTGGCCTGTTATAGACTGCCAAAATAAAGCTGCTTCGGGTCTCTTTGGAGGTATGCTGTTTAAATGATGCATGGGTCCTAAGAGTCCGGAGGTCACGCCAAAGCCACACTCCATTCCTAAGCACTGGAGTGCAGCTTTGGTGCAGCTGCTGGATTCTTAGGGTGCATGTATCATTTAAACAGCATACCTCCAAAGAGACCCGAAGCAGCTTTATTTTGGCAGTCTGTAACAGGCCACTATCTGGTCCACTTTTTCTTCACCGTGTGCTGTTTTGTGAAAATTTGAGTCATTCCCCCTCTCTCTGAGTGAAGAGCATAACAGGATTCAAACATCTGTGTGCAAAGAAACCCATTTCACCCTCAAGTAGAGGGTATCACAGTTGACTTTGGAAATACTGCTCTCAGCCCTTCACCTGCAAAATTAAATGGGCAATCCCAGCAGATCCCACCATAAAGATAATGGTGGTATCAAGATTATGAAATTGCTACCTTTGAAATCTTTGGTTACTTCTTTAACTGTTTTTCAATACATAGTACAAATACTGACCCCTGCTCATCAGCTTTTAATTTATGACCCATTGGTTTAATTTATGTTTTAAATTCTATCAGCTTTACTGTTTAGTTTCGCATTGTTGTTTCAAGATTTTAGTAGCTATCATTACTGAGGTATTGTTTTCAGCATTTTATTGTTGTCCTGTTTGGTTTTCCTATTTTTAAACTGTAAGCTATTTCAATATTTTTTCCCAAGCCAAAAAATGAGATAGAAATATTGAATCAAACTAGAGTTAAGTGAAACAAGTGTACTATTTTCCCAAAATACCAGATGATGACACCTGGTACCCAGTTTTATTTTGATATTTTCACCTGACTTAGCGAGCAGCCAGAATTCTTGAAATGTAGAAAACAAGGCTATAATATATCAGCCAGTTAAGCTGCTATTACACAACATATCAACTGTGATAGTGCCATAAAAAGAGGGGAACAAAATATTCTTTCTTGTGTTGAAAATGTATGTTTTAACATGAACTTAAAGCTCTAAAATTAATTCACAGAAGAATGACTGTGAAGGATGACCTATTTTCAGAGTCTACAATATTCTTCTTTTCTATATTCTTTGCTGAATATTGTGCATTATTATGGTAAGATTTTATTGGATCCTGCCCCCCCCTCCAAAATTAAATAACTTCACAATTTTTCTGGATCTAAGAAGGAATAAAAGAAAATTTATCTGGGCATGACTCTCCTCCATTATATTTCTCCCCTCTTTTGGTAATTTCTATGTTGCTATTTGCTTTCTTCAGTCAGTTCTTAATGCACACAGGCATGTACATGACTTGATAGCTCAAAAATGGATATGCAAATGATTTGTTCAAAGGTATTGGATTGAAGGTGTTGTAAAGTTAGTATCACCCACATATAAAACTGGTGTGGCACAGTAATAATTGCAATGCAGTTTCTGTTTACATGCTTGCATTCATGCCCCCCCCTCTCTCACACACACAAAACATGAAAAAAGCATAACAATATTCTACCAGATATACTCTGTACTTTGTCCTTGTACACCAAAGTAATATTACAGAGAAGTCGTAGGAGGTAAAGGTAAAAGGGAGGTAAAAGTACACTAAAGTAAATCAGTTCAGTAACCAAAACATCCCATAATCCCCTGACTGTGTAGTTTGGTTCATGGAATAGCCTGCCAAACTTCTGTTTCTCTGTGTTCATTCTATTTTACAGTGTTCAAGGGCCAAAAATGAATTTTGTCAATCCTCCTTGGCTGATCACACATTCTAACAAATAATCCAAGTATTAGATACAAATTTGAGAGATGTACATGAAAAAGTAGAATCACTCCCCAACCCCAACCCCACTTTTGGAAGTGGGGCCAAATGTTCTCTTAGCCCTACCTTTGCTGTGGGACCTGAACATTGATTCAACAATGACATTGTGTCCATAGGTAACCAGTTTCACTTCTAAAGCCTATGAGAGCAAAATCTATTCATAGAGAAGACTGGGGTGACTTCTAAGGAAAGAAGAACTAAAATCTTTGGAACTAAGCAAACAACAACAATAATGTTTCGAAGCTTCTCTTGACAATCTTCCTACACCAAGTCTCTTTGACATGCATTGGCTAGAGTCTTCCCACGACAAATGCACACAGCTATCGAAGAGGGGTACATGTCTAGCTTCATTCTTATCCTCATTATCAATGGCAGGAAGACTGCCCAAAATGTTGGGGGAAAAAACCTCAATATGGTCCAATTTCCTTTCTTATTTTCTACACATTGATCATTGACCAAAGCTACAAATGTTGTGTCACTGAGCAAATTTCCAGGTGTGCCTGAAGTTGCAGGGTAATTGTTCACTCTAACCCCCCTATTAAAGTGTTGAGTGTGAAACTGGACCAATCAATGTAAAGTCCTTGAAGATTAGCAGGATACAAAAGTGTCATTCAGTGATAAATGTTTATTGTGGAGATCAAAATCAAGACAGCCCCAACTTCCAAATTCAGGCAATGGAAACAAATAGCTAGAAAACTTTAGTGCAGGGTTGGGAACATTTGGCCTTCCAGATATTTTAGAGATCAGTTCCCACAATCCATTACAATTGGTCATGCTAAATGGGAGTTGATAGGAGCTGAAGTCCAAAATAATAATAATAATAATAATAATAATAATAATAATTTGAGCAGCTAAACCTCTGTAAAATTAAAGATTCCCAACTCCAATTCAAGAAAAGCACTAGGAAAGGAGATATTGGGACAAAAGATCCCTTGGACATGGAGGACATGGACAGCTTTGATTCTGAGGGAGATATTTTCCTCTGAATGCTAGGCTGATATTGATTTATAGACCAGAGCTCCTGTTTGTTTCTGAAGCCTGCCACTCATTACAAGAGTGGTAATCAAGATATAAAAGACAGTATAGTATATCTAGTACTTTACCCTTCTTAATTATTTGGCAAGATTGACCCTCCCCCCATTGACTGAAATGTATCACTAAAATGCTGTATAAAATTACATCTTATCTTGGAGAATGGAATACAGTATATTATTATTGTTGTTATCTGCCATCAAGTTGACTTTGACTCATGGCAACCCTGTGGATGAGACACCTCCAAGAACCTCTATCTTCACTTCTCTGCTTAGTTCCTGCATGCCCATGCCCATAACCCCCCAGGCTGAATCAATCCATCTGGCATGTGGTCTTCTTCTCCTTCTATCCTCTACCTTTGCTAATGTTATTTTTTTTTCTGCGGACCATGCTTTCTCATTATATGACCAAAGTACATCAGCCTCAATTTGATCACCTTTGCTTCTAATGAGATCTCTAGCTTGATCTCTTCCAAGAGGGGAACTGAGCATCTGTGAAATGGTGGGAATTCAAGCATAGTGCTTGGCATGAATCCACACCTAATGTACATTTCACAGATCCTCACATCTCTCTCCAGCCATGTTTCTCTCCAGCCTTGCAAATACAGCACCGGTACATTGCTCAAAAAGTTTTGGATTTTGGAGTATTTTAGATTTTGGAATTCCAGATAAGGGATACTCAACCTGTACTAGTCTTTTGGCAAAGATAAGCACACATAGGATCCAACAATGATGACCATAAGTTAAATTCCACACTGTGTGGATATAATTAGGTAAAAGGACAAGATGTTAGTTTTAGCTTGAAATATATGTGTTCCTCCTATTTATACATGCTCTCACAGAGCACAAGAGAGAACTAGAAAATGAGCAAAATCAGTCCATGGAGTCATAAGCTTTCCTGTTTGAAGAGAGTGGACAGATGGATGACCAAGAAACATGATGAGGTAAAAGGCAGAGAACAATCCCACCAGTTTCTGAAAACAGTCAAGGTATAGGCCAGAAAGCAGCCTGAAGACACTGATGAGCTCAAGAAGCCAAGGAAGTTTAAAAGTCTGATGTGTGTGGGACCTAAAAACATCGAGTATAACTGGTTAATGCCAATGTTAATGAACAAACTCATTCTCTGACATGAATGCTTTATTCCTGGTGTAGCTAGTACTAATCGGGTCTCCTTCTGTTGAATCAGTATTCTTGCATATCCAACATTCTTCCATGATTGACTATAATCAAGCTGTAATTTCTGCCCAAGCCTGTCTCTTTGGTGTGTGTGGGGTTTATCATTAAAGTCCTCTCCCTGTTTTTGTAAGGGGACCAGATCCCTGTTGGTGGGCCCAGGCCTCAGCCCCTAATAGTCCAGGGAGGGGGTGCTGACAGTTGGATTCTCCACCAGTCCTTTTGATTCATCCTGCTTAGGCCCATCCTCTTACTCACTTCTTTTTCTGAGGACTCATTCATGTAAGCCATGGCAATATGATTATATTTTGGAAGCAGGAAAAGTTCCTGGAAGGTATGTCATGCTGAAACTCAGGCGGGGTACAGACCGCCAGAAAGAGATGGCCGGGAACTGCCTCTCTTTTCCGTGTAGCCATGCCACAGCAACCAAATTGCGCAGCGCGGCTACGTGGAAAACAAAGGAATGCTGAAAAGCAGCTCCTTTTAGCACTGCTGAAAACTGATTGCAGTGGTGAAAGCACGTCGTTGCTGCGCGTGCCCATCTGGACGGCGTGCAGCAGTGATGTCATTGCTACACGCGCTGTGTATACGGAGCCGCATAGCAATGACATCCTGGTGATGTCCTAGGGTTGCGAGGTGTCTGGAAATGGCAACCTGAGGCAAGCCTAGCACGTCGCCAGGACATGCTAAAAGGCCTGTCTGTCCAGGGCCTCAGTTACTCTTTCTCAGATATCTGCTTTTAGCCCTCTCTCATCCTTCTCTTTCACAAACAAACATAAAATGCACAATAATCCATAATGAACAACAATTATCTTCTCTTTTTTTGACATCTCTTCATTTAAATGAATGCAGAAAGCCTCAACTGGGCGGTGTTTCTTATTCATGAAGTGCAATTGTCTCTATTTAAGCGTTGATTTGATACATCCAGTAATAATGGAAGATATACTTTCTTTGACATCACAATTCATTTCCCTTCTGAAAAGTAATAACAGACCACATTAGAGTTAAACCTCAAAAGCGTTAAGAGAGAAGGCATTTTAACCTGCATTAGTTGTGTATTTTAGCTGGCAATAAAGCTTTTGTTTCAATTGAGATGAAGTGCCAGACACTTTAACGAGGCATAATGGTGTAGCTACAATAAACAGAAACTTATCACGAACTGCATTTTCTCTATTTGACTGAGTGCCAGGCATGATACTATTATACTGTAAAGTGAACTCTTTTGCCATTGGGAATATAGGGGTGGGTGGGTTTAATTTTAAGCACAGTCCTGTCAGCTCACCATCCACAGGACCTCTTAGCAACTCTCACTGTCATTTTCACTTTGTCCAGCACCCAAATATGAATAGCACTGGAACATGGGGGCATGAACCAAAGCCTACTGAATATAGAGGGGAAAATGCTCGTAGACTTCACGAGATTGGGATCTTTTTATTGGGGCTATCAGAAGATGCTGCAGCATCACTGCTTGTTTCAGAGAAGATGATCTATAATTTTGGTACAGGAGCAGTAATTTCACAACACAGTTAGGACAAATCTCTTCCCTCCCATCACACACAATGGCTGTGATCCTATATTAAGTACACAGCCATGATGTCATAGGAGATTATTACACCACAATTAGAGCCAGAAAAAAGTAGCTTTGGTAAAACTTGTTGCACAACGCTACCTCCGCCCCATAGCTATTGTGTCACTGAAGCATGGTTAGGGCATCATGGATGGGGAAAACCCATCAATGACGTCCTAATTGTGTTAGTCCTCAGGTGTGAAAAATTTCTGCCATGGCAGCAATATTCACAGTAATGTGGTGTCGGTGTTTTCTCTTCTCCCCCTGTCCCTAAGCAAATTGCCTTCTTTCTTTTTCTTTTTTCTTTTTAAAAAAACCCTTAAATTGCATTAGTAGAATTCTGGAATTGCATGAAAAAAATGAAAATAAAAATATTGAAAAGCATGTTGGGTAGGGCATAGAGCAGAGAGGTGGAATTAAGGAGTAGTCTGGAAGAGAGTGCAGTGGTGGCAGCAGTTCCAGTCATATGATTGCAAAGATATGTGATAATGGCTTTTTCTGAAACCAGTATGTTTCCAAATTTTTAACTAATGTGTTATAATAATAATAATATTAATAATAATAATAATATTTTTATTTATATACCATCTTTCCAACAGATAAGACAGTTTACAGAAATGCATAAACAATTACATAAACAATTACATGACACATACACAATTAAAAATTAATCCCCTTACCTTAACTAAAGACAGATTAATCAAAATACAGTTAACATCAAAATACAGTTAAATTAATTACATTAAAAGAAATTAAAATATACCCTCCCCTACCAGCCAAAGGGTCTGGCCCTTGCCCTTGCCGTTGCTCCCTCCAAAGTGGCTCCCCCAAAGGGGTACCCCCTTTCAATGTTGCCCCCCTCGGTGGTGACCCTGGTGGCAATGGGCCCGCCACAGCAAGCACCCAGACTTTATCCTCTTCCCAAGGGGAACAGGGGTTCTTAGATGAGTATCTGGGGCCTGGTCCTGAAATGAATCCGTCTGAGGCCAGCAGTCCACCAGGTGAGATGGAGCATGCTGGTAGCAAGCAGCAAGTCCACACATCAGCAGTAGGTATCAAGCAGCAAGTGTTTGCTGCAAGAAGGGAGCTCGTGTGGTAATGCCCATAGCTATGATGTCTGAGTGATGAAGATCTGTTTTGCTGCCCTGTGGATGATGGGCAGGATGATGTGACCAGACCCTCCTGCCAGTAAAATAAATCTTGCTTCTCATGTGCAGTAGAAAGAGACATGGCTTTTTCAGAGTGGAGCTGTACTTAAATTGAGGGTTTTTTTTTTTTAAAAAAAAACTCCATCCAGTTGAGAACACTTTCTAACTGGTCAAAAAGTAATGAACCCCATTGTTAGATTTATATTTATTGATCAAACTTTGCTGCCCTAGTTTTCAGTTTTGTCAGCAAAAGTAACATTGGAGGGGGGAAAGCAAACCTTGTTGGAGCAAATGTCTCACCTATCATGAATCACAGCACATAACAGAGCATTTACATGGTAGTATTTGCACTGGAAAACAACATACTCATTATTAAAATGGATAGATTAGAAAGGCTTGTTTCTTCAACAACTGGTTCTTTAAAAAGGATACCATGAAGAATATTATAGGATATTATGTGGTTTACAGAGTAGAAGAGAATGGATCAAATATGGCTTAAAACCATAATAATTTCCACATGCTTCATCTTGGAAGCATAACACATTGGTATGTGAGCCATGAGCTAGCATTCTTCTGTAATTTCCCACAATTGGGTAACTGGCAAGGATAATTTTTTTAAGTCAACAAATCTGTATTTATAGTATTTGGCAAACTTGCTCTAATTCACTTCAGGCTGATGTATCTGATTTCTTATGGTATGTTTCACCAGTTCATCTGATAGCTCTGTTGTGTAGAACTGGCCAAATCTAATTTCCATTTCTGAAGTTATGTAGTCAAGTGGAATGATGTACTTGTCCATTTCTTTCTATGAATATGGACTTACACAAAGCTGGAGTTGGCTACAGTAATCCATTTGGTAAAACCAGTTATCAATGTGTCACCAAGAGAAATTTGTCCACATTACAGGAGGCTTTGTGAATTTGATATAGTCTAACCTGAATGCTACAGATTAAGAGAAATTGAAAATAATGTGTGTTCAAATATAGCATGCATTTAAATATTAGATTATGTGAGACTATAAGCAACTTGGCACTTAGAAAGCAGACGGCATCAGCTGGTACAGATTTTGGCAACTCTACAAGGATAATAGTTTCATTTGGTTAATACATTGGGCCCTTGTTATACACTGGGGTTTGGTATAACAAAATTCATGTATGCTCAAGTCCCATTAAATATAATGACATAGCAAAATGGTAGCCCTTATAAAAAATGGAAAATTAAGATTTGATATTTGAAATTTATACTTTTTTTTAACATTTTCAAATTGTATATGCTTGACTCCGTGTATAAAAAAATCCATGTATAAGAAGGGCTGACTGTATTTGTTAGTATTGTTAATATGTGACTTGTCCACCACATGTACCATAAATTTGGATTCATGTACAAGTCACCATTAGTTTGGTAAGACTCCTGTAACACACTTTCCCTATAACACGGTCAGGGGAAGCCAGTATGGCGAAGTGATTTGAGTGTTGAGCAAGCACTCAGCCATCGAAATCCACTGGGTGACCTTGGGCACGTCTCATTTTCTCAGCTTCAGATGAAAGTAATGGCAAATTCCTTGGAATAAAACTTGTCAAGAAAACCCATAGGGTTGGAATTGACTTGAAAGCACATAACTCTAACTAAACGACATCTCCCAATGTAGTGTTGCTACCATTAGGTTGGAAAGAATATTGACTGGGGAGGAGGGCTTTAACTGCTACCTGCTGCAACACTCCGAGTCCATATAGTGAAAGACAAAATGGTGACAGTGGCCATGCTTGGGAGAAGAGGTTTTCCCCCCCAAATCACTTGCCCCAGGCGCCCAGGCACTGAGCATATTCTCTATTCCATGAATTTTTGTCATATTCTCTATTCCAGATCTATGAACTTTCCTTTTTCTTCTTCAAGGTTCCAGAGACTATGGGATAAGTCCCACTCCATCTTACTTCTTTGATAACCTTCACACCTATAGCCTTCTCCCCCACTGCTGCAACCTACCCCAGTATAGTGCACCAACGTGATTTTGGCCATCTTACCCTGAGTGAGCATCGGGAGTTTAAAAATGTATTCATGTAAATTTCATCAAGGAGATGACACCACATAACATAATTCTGCCAGGTTAGAAATGACATCCTCCACTTGGCTGCAATCATGGGGGAGTTCTGTATTAAGGTCAAATTGACCATTAGGCAGAATGAGGTGGTCACCTCAAGCAGCAGATTTTGGATGTCATGAAAATGAAGTGAATTATTTATGATTCACTATGTTATCACTGACAGCCAAAGTGGTATAGTGATTTAAGTATTGCACTGACTCTGGAGATCAGGGTTTGATTCCCAGCTTGGCCATGAAATCACTGGGTAACCTTGAGCAAGTCACATATTCTTAGCCTCAGGGGAAAGCCATGGCAAGTGTCCCCGGAACAAATCTTTCCAAGAAAATCTCATGATAGGATCGCCTTAGAGTCACCATAAATTGGAAATGGCTTGAAGGCACACAACAACAACAAACAACAAATGTTATTACTGCATTTTTATTGTGAGAGATGGGACTTATGAGTTGCCACTGGGGTTTCCTGAGTCTTATGGATAGTTTTAGGGTGCTGGACCTAACCCATAGTCTACTATTTTAACAGCAGAGATACGCTGGATCATGTGCAGAAGCTGCATCACAATAATAAACAATGCAAGCAACTCTTAAATCAAATGAACACTCATTTAACAAACAAATAAAAAAGCAGGAGAAAAGCCAGGAGTGTTCCATTCTCAAACTCTGAACCATTAACATGACAGAAGAGTCCCCCAACTGAGCTTTCTAAGCCCTGTAGTGGTGGCCTCACCATGATAAACTAAATCATCTGCACAAGCTGGTTCCAATAAACCAATGAACGTGATAAAGGGGTGCTATTATATTACAAAGCCCAGAAGGCTCCAGCACTTCAGCTATCACAAACTGAATAGATTAAAAGTATTTTAATGGGAGTGACACAGCTTTCCACAGTGAAAACAGGACTACAGGCAGAAAATAGTCCTTTATTAATATTCTACAGTAGGTCACCTGGAAAAATTAGGAGATAATCTGGTTTGTTCTGAGCAAATGATATTTTGAAAATAGTTATGGAAACTATTTAAAAGCAATTGGGTAGCAAATAAAAAGTTTCCTTTCAAAGACAGAGTGTGTATTGGAGGAGTGAAGAAACAAAGCAAAGAAAACCAATTTTGTTCGTACAGATCTGAGAATTATTTTCATCTAGGGCTACTACTGGACAATTTTCTGTTATTTCTGTAACACTGCATTGGATAAGCATGTTATAAGGCTGAATTCTTTGAATTTACATTACTCTCATGGATTAGCATAATTCTCAAATTTATTGCCTCTTTATGGATACCTCAGTGTAGTGCCTGGCAGATCTGTCAGATTAAAACTCCCGTCTTGGCCAATGGTGGTAGTCCAATACATCAGTGTAACTGTAACAGGATGGGGTTACAAGATGAAGAAGGCAGGTTATCATACATTTTCTAGGCTTGAAGATGCAACAGAGGTTATCGCTGCTTTTACTGCAACATCCTTTGGAAAAAACATAGTTTGGGTGTGCGTACCTGAAGCCTCTGTGAACTGAGAAGACATTTTCAGGTAAGCACACAAACAAGTTTATTGTATTCAATAAGGGCCGTTTCAAAATACTCAAAACATAGTAATACAAGCAATGCCCCCCCCACACACACATAAAATGTAAATATAGTGCACTATATTATACTGGCTAAGATCAAGTGTGGTAAGCCTATGTCTCCTCCTGCTTATTACAACTGTCTCTCTCTTGACTGGCCATCCCTGGAATCCTTATAGGAGTGTGTAGCTCTGGAGGATCTGGAATAATCCAACCATTTTCACCCCCTGGATTTCTGCAGGTCATATTTACCCAATCTTAAGCTTGGATTCACTGGATCGAAACATCTTGTTTTGAAAAACTGGTATTTTGGGCCAAGAATGAGCAGGGAGGAAAATGCTCTTAAAGTGGAGAATTGTACCACCTGGAGGCTTCTGGGTTGTGATTCTCCATTTTGGGTTGAGGGAATCTGGGATCACAAGAGCATTGAGGGCATCTGTGGTGGGCCCGGGATTCACATGGGAGAGGGTCTTGGCTGTATTTACCTCTCTTTCTTCCTTTGTCATGACTTACTCATTTAAGAAAAGACATGTGAAGCATTTTACACTTTAAAAGTCTCATAAATTCTTCCTTCCTTCCTTCCTTCTTTTCTTTCTTTCTTTCTTTCCAATAACACCATTCAAACATGATGTTCTGAAATACCATTCAATCATGATGATCACACAATGTCTCCTGTTGATTGTTTGCCACCAGTCAGTATGGCATTGGTAAAGCTTCCCTTGGAAATATGTTGTACCTTTCATGATGTTATCTCCTGGCAAGAGGAAACTGGCAATAGAAAATGGCCATTTTCAATTACACTACTAAGTAAGCAGACAAAGTCAAATAGTGAATGATTTTTTTATTCCCTGAGTGTCCTGACAAATTGTTTCAGAAATTGATTTCGGGATTACAGATATGAGCATGACAGCAAGAATATTATTTATGTCTTGGAAGATCTCTTTTGTCACTTCTTCTCTTTTACTCTCCAAAGACTCCCCACCCACAAATAATTTCTAGCAGAGGATCTACCATATAAAATGTATTCTTTGTAGTATCACATTTTCACATATGTTTATACCATGGTCAAACTTCTGCTGTTCCCTGGAACATTAATGTTCTCCATGGAAGAATTTTAACTATTTCTTTTCGCTGTGAAGATTTGTTTTTTATGGGATTGGCTGAATCCTGTGTCAATTGACTTTTGATATTTGAGTATCAGTTTAATATTAAAGCATACTCCCCTCCCCAAAAACAAAGAGTCAACAAAGAATAAATCAAGAAGATATTCAAACTTAAAAGTAGAAGTAATCTCCTTACATGTTTTAAGACAAAAGAAGATAAACAGATAGACCTTAATATTTCTTTGCACAAATAGCACCTGGGTAGCAGACCAAGAAGATTATCACACTACCTTTCCTCTCAGCCTCTGTGTGGGCTGAAACTATTAAAAACCTTTTAAAAATATGTATCACATGCGTCTGTGTCCAGTCTAGAGGCATCCTGTACCAGTCTTGGCATCCCGTAACTGATCTCTGGCATTTTTTGAAAGAAAGGGATTTCCCCATTTTTTCAATAAGTGCCAGAGAAGTACAGATCAGGTATGGGATGCCAAAATTGGTACGGGAAGCCTTCAGACTGGGCACAGGAGCATGCAATAACACCCATTTTAAAAAAGTTTTTAAAAGTTTCAGCCCATGCCAAGGTTGGGAAGAAAGGCAGTGCAATAATCTGCTATGAAAATACATAGACCATCTGGTCACAATTTTCCTCATTCTGGTAAGGATACTATAATTCTATTTAAAACAAGATTTCTTCCCAATATTTAGGTAGATTTTTTTTGTAATTTTATTCCTAGGTCTAGTGTCTGGACTACCATTAAAACAAGCTTGCCTTGTCTTAGCTATGACATCCTCTGAGGTATTTAAAGATTACTGTCATCTCATCTCATTTCTCAATCTTATCTTCTCTGTT
Organism: Sceloporus undulatus; assembly: GCF_019175285.1. Taxonomy (NCBI): domain Eukaryota; kingdom Metazoa; phylum Chordata; class Lepidosauria; order Squamata; family Phrynosomatidae; genus Sceloporus; species Sceloporus undulatus. The sequence continues at coordinate 169,427,294 of NC_056525.1, forward strand.
TCTTTTCTGCTCCACCCCATCCCTGTGATGTAGAAGTTCTCATTTCTCATACCTCTAAAGCCATGTTTGGTCTAATCTTGTAGCATTTTTGAGACTAACTGAAAGAAAGAAGTTGGCAGTGTGAGCTTTCATAGATTCTAGGCTAGGAAAGCTCATGCTATCAGCTTCTTTATCTCAGTTAGTTTGAAAGATGCTACAAGATCCCTTTGTATCTTGTGTTTTGCAGACTAACACAGCTATACCTTTTAATTCTATCATGTTTGGACTAAGGAAACCACAGATGAAGAGATATGTGCTGAAGTTAGAAAAGTTACATTTTTGGAGTGCAGCTTCCAGAATTCCCCAGCCAGGTAACCATGGCTAATCTTTATACCAGCACTGTTGACTATTAAGATGGGGCAACAATGATACAAATTGGAATCATATCATATGTGTCTCTCAAAGTGATTTCTGTATTTTAAACATTACCAGATTGGCGATGGACTACAAAGAAGCAGGAATCACAATTTAAGAGCTGATTCTGGTCTGATTGAAGGTGGAATAGACTTTCCTAATAGGACAGATCAAGCCTGAAATCTCTCTGGAAGCCAAGATGACTAAATTGAGGCTGTCATACTTTGGCGACATCAGGAGGAAAAATGAACAATTAGAAAGGAAAATGATGCTAGAAAAGGTGGAAGGAAGCAGAAAGAGAGGAAGACAACATGCTAGGTGGATAGTCTCTATCAAGGAGAACATGGGCCTGCAGGGCCTAAGCAGAAAGACTAAGGACAGGGGTGTTAAAGATGTCTCATACACAGGGTTGCCATGAGTCGAGGTCGACTTGAGGGCAGTTAACAACAGCAAAATAGGACAGTTTAGGGTGATACCTCAGAGGAATAACATCTATACTAAAGGTCTTGTGTTTGATCCCTAACTTCTCCATACAGGGCTAGGAAAGATTTTTGTCTGAAACTGTAGATAGCCAGGATTTGGAAAATGACTATTTTAGACAATAAATGCCAGAATTTTCTACTCAACATTGTTGGAATCAAGGAGGCATCAATGCTTGCAAAGGGATTAGTGAGAGAGGGGAATCTAGATAATATCTGCCCTTTTGTTTCACCCTCTTTCATCTGTCTTTAGTCTATATACTCAACCCTTTCCTTTTTACTAGTAGATGTCACTTCCTCCTTTTCTGAAGAAGATAGTCTCTTTGGCCTGTTACAGACTGCCAAAATAAAGCTGCTTCGGGTCTCTTTGGAGGTATGCTATTTAAATGATGCATGGGTCCTAAGAGTCTGGAGGTTGCGCCAAGGCTGCACTCCATTCTTAAGCACTGGAGTGCAGCTTCCGGATTCTTAGAATGCATGCAACATTTAAACAGCATACCTCCAAAAAGACCCGAAGCAGCTTTATTTTGGCAGTCTGTAACAGGCCTTTATTTCTTTTATTTGGGAAGGAGCATCCACAAGGATTCAACCACAACAATGGATGCTAGCTTACATCCACACATGAGATCCAGATTCTAACCAAGTATAGGTCAACTTCCTCTCCTTTACTGTCCTAAAATGGATTTCCTGAGACGTAAACAGACGTTTTTCTTTTTTACCTTACAAGAGTATCCAGAGTATTTTTTTCCTATTTCTGCCACAAGCTCATGTTGCACTAGCCCTGTTGCACTCTGTTTAATATTTGTTGTTATTGTTGTCTGCCTTCAAGTTGTTCCCGACTTAAGGTGACCTTAAGGTGACATCATGGGGTTTTCTGAGGCTGAGAATGTGTGACTCACCGAAAGCCACCCAAGGGGTTTCCATGGTTGAGCAGGGAATCAAACCCTGATCTCCAGTTACCAAATATTCCTACAAACATAGCTACTGGGAATTCTGGGAGTTGTGGTGAAAACCTCCCAACTTTTCCAATCTCTATGTAAATCTCTTGCTTGTGCTGAGCTATCTAGACCTTATAGTCTTATTTAGTGCAAGACAGTGACATGTGTTCTTATTCACAATATACTTGTTCAATACATATTTTGGGGTAAGAACATCTGATTTAAAGATTTCAGTAGATAACATTCATAAGAAATACTAACTTCAATGGTCTTTAAAGTAAGGTTCAATAAATGTATGCTCCTAAGTATCCTGTGCAATGCTTGCATATATGAGACAAACAAGACACTGTACTGTAATTTTAGTCTTTGGTCTATAAAGATTAACGTTTATGACACTGAGAAATAGTGAAAGCCTCCAGGGATATTTCAGATGTAAGAAGTGTAGTGAGCCTGTCCATATAATTGATCACATTTCACCTTAGGAGCTTATTCAGAAATCAATGCTGTACAAATACAGTCAAGCACAAAATTTGGATGGGTGATGGTGGAATTTAATGAGAATATGAGAACATAAGCATACATGTTCAAAATTATAAATACATTATTATTTATTCTGCTGAAATCTAGTTGTAAGTTACAAGAAAAAGCCCAGTGCTTCATTTTAAAAACATGACTGAACAGTAACTAGAAATTGATTCTATGTAATTGTTTGCCAAATATCAAATATATAACTTCTTGATACTGGATATGAACTTTCATTTTGGGGCGGAGGTGTGGTGGTGGCAGAACAGCTGCATGATGTCTTCATCCAAATAAGAATTAAGATTAACCAGGTCACTCCACTGGTGCTGATACAGAATAAATCCAAACTGATCTCCACTCCTCTTCCCCTTAAGAGAAAGTTAGAACAGTTTCATCATCTTTCAGGTTGTGGTTTAAGCTTACTTGCCCAGTCAGATAATTTTGATTAGTCTTGCTTGTTACAAATTTTTTAAAATTGTTTTTTATTATATTAGTTTTACAGTCTACCAGGCCCTACTGACTGCAGCTTTGGACCATCAATGATTCAGATTCTACCCAAAAATCAAGGAATCAGAAAGATATGATCAGAGAATATGGCATGTTTCAATTGTTCTACCTATGGTGATTTTATTCTGGCATTTATCACACTGGAAGCACAGTTGTTTTCTCTTCCCAGTTGTGCTTAATCTCAATTTACAGGTCTTGATATTTTATCATTTTATTCCTTCTTTGTCTTCAATTCTTTTGTCCCCTGAGACTGTCAAATAATTCAAGCGTTCTTCTTCTCCAGCACAGTTATGCTTCCCATATTATGTTCTCATTGTTAATCAGTTTGAAACTTAAAAGTCCCATACGATGTTTACTCCACCACTTTTGACAACTTTTTCATGGTTATGTTCTCACCTGTTTTCCCCAGGTGGTAAATCATTCATTATACATATAAACATAGGTTTGCACATAGGTTCATATGTGTCACTGCAGCCACTTTATCATGCTGTTTCTTATATTTTGTTTCTGTGATTTTGCTGCATAAACTAATAAGATGATCAACAGTTTCATCTTCTTTCAATAGATGATATTTACTATCTGTAGTTATTCTTTTCAATGTTTTGAAATATTATATTCAATGAGAACATAATGTTTTTCAGTGCAGAGATTCTAATACAGGATTGTTAAATATAAACCTGAAATTGTATAGAAGATTTATGGATACTCTATGTTTACCTTGATGCTAATTGTCTGTAGTGGCTGTCCTTGAGCCGGAAATACAAGTTCTTTTCTCAGTGTCCTGTTTTGTAATCAGTTCCAGATGTTCCCCTTCTTTAATTATTTTGATGTATTTATTAAGGACTGTTTTACCTCTTCAACAGTTTGTTTCATTGATAATATTCCCTGGACATCAATTTTATGTGGTACATTCAGCCAAAAAAGCCAACGTAGTGTAGTGTTTTGAATGTTGGACTAGGACTCTCAGAGACCAAGGATCAAATCCCCATACAGCCATGGAAACCCATGTGGGCAAATTACACTCTCTCAGCCTCAGAGGAAGACAGTGGTAAACCACCTCTCAATGAATCTTGCCAAGCAAACCCCATATAGATTCACATTAGGATTGCTATAAGTTGGAAAGGACTTGCCACAACAATACATACCTTTTTGAGAATATAAAGTGTTCTTTGCTATTATAATTTCCTAAGCCTTTCTGTCTATCACAGTTCCAGCACTTTCTGAAATAATAGGTGCAGGACAGGAGTTCATAGCCAGGAGTTCATGGCCTGGATTTCATTTTTACTGTGAAGTTTTAATTTTAAGATTTTGTGTGCTCTATTTGTGTACTCAGTACTAAATAATCTCTTTTTCTCTCAAGTTTTTCTCTCTCAAGTTGAATATTCTCAACTTGTAATATTTCTCAGTGCTTGTAATTTCCAGGCTGAGGCTTTTAATGACATTTCCATCAAAGAACTTTATTCCTTCTGATTCAGCAATCTTGCCCCTATTTATTGATAATGTAATACATTTATCAATTCACAATTCCATTGAGATGTCTGGACTAATTATTCTTACAGTATTCAATACGCTTCCAATCTTCCCTACAGAATACAGTTTCAAATCATTCCTATAGAATAAATGGCTCACTTTTCCAGCTTGCTTTGATATTCCATATCCCTAATTACTCCATTTTGACTCACTGGAAAAGGTAATGATACGTGGAAGGCAGTGAGAAAAGAGGATGCCTCAATCAAGAAAGCCATGGCCCTGAGTCTGCAGAAGCTGAGCAAGACGGTTGATGACAGGGTGTCTTGGGAGCTGAATGCATGGGCGGGCAACCCAGTGACATCCTGACTGTGGATCTGTCCTGCTCCTGCTCCTGGTACTTACCTGGGCCAACACAGCGATGGGCAGGTGATCAGATGCCTGCCTGCCACAGTGCCATGGAGCCACCGCCACTGCCACTGCCACCATGTCACCATACCTGTTGCCATTGTTTTTCAATGTGAAGCCCCCTATTCTAGCACATAAGGGGTCTTCCCATGAATTGTGGTAGCCATGGCAGACAAGGAGGTGGGAGTGGCCACTGAGAAAGCTCTCTCTTGTGTCCTCACCAAGTGAGCCTGTGATGGTCACTGGACCGCCTGAAAGCAGTGCCATTACTGTGGTGTCCTTGCAATAACTAATACAGTGTGCCCTTTTTTACAAGGGGGATCTGTTCTGGACTCCCTCTCATAAAATAAATTGCATGTATGCTTGAGCCCCATTACAAGTAATAGGGCTCGTGCTTGCGGCAGTGTGGTGGTGCGGCAGCGTGCACCTGCCATGGGCACACATGGCATTGTTTCTTCCGGTGCATGGCACTGCTTCTTTCGGTGCTGCTTTTATGATGCGGGCGCACTGTAATAAGGAATCACCTTGAAAAATAATAAGAGAAATAAGGAATCATCATGACAAATTCCAAGCCAAATACTAAGTCTACCAGTTGTTCTCCATGGTGTTTCATGATTTCATTATAGTGGAGGGATTTTGTCATGTTTGTGCTGATTCTTAAAATTTCAAGACATTTTTCAATTCACATGTGTGGCAAAAAATCACAAACTTTATAAAATAGTAAATCCATGCTATGTAAAACAATTGTCTTTAATCTTTTATCATTTTCCAATTTTATTAATTAATAATTGTCAGGAATTGGGACAATTATCTTACTGTTCCTAATCCAAAGAGAATTTTGAATTAAATGGAAGTGTATCACATTAGCTATTATTCTTGTTAATAATTTAAACATTGTTGGCAGATAGGTAATTCAGTGGTAATTCACTGGAGTACCTTCTTCCACTCCATCTTGTATTATTAATTAATTATAATTAAGAAATTTCTGGAGTAGAAAATCTCATTCCATTTACTGGACCGAATGAGATTTCCAACTCCAGCTACTGCTGCTAACTTCATATATTGCCCCGGAAGAAGGCCACTGAAATATATACATAGGCCAAAAAAAATGTTGGGCTTGTTTCAAAATGAAAAAATAAAGGCCATCCACAGAGCATTTGGACACATATCCCCCCCCCTTTTTGTGGATTCTCTTGCATTCTCCTCAGTATTTGTCTCTTTGGTTTTGTCTTACTTTGGAATTGGGCATTCTTCTTTACTACTACTTACTATTTCCTCCCCCCCCCCCCAATAATTCTTAAATAAAATTTAAGACCACCACTAGAGATTCCTCCCAGCCTCAGTTTTAGGTTGGTGGTGTTTGGTTCACCTTAGGGTCACCATAAATCAGAAATCTCTTACCTCTCTCTGGTTACACTAGAGAGGAACACTGAAAGATGAGTCTTCATTGTAATTCCTATTGTGATGTTTGTTGGTGATAAATTAGTTAACCCCATGTTTAAATCCTCTTTTCATTGCCTAGAATGTGTGTGGAGTGGGAGGAATGTATTGTACCCCAGACCCACAATATCCATGTAAAGGAAATAGAGTCTCCATGGAACTCTGAGTAGGGTTTCCTGGCTAAATATGGAATATGGCCCCTGTTATCTATTATAGTTAATAGATCCTAACAGATCCTTTAGCAGTTAACAGATCCTGGAGCAGGACAATAAAGTGTAAAATTTCAACAGAGAGAAATGGGCATTATCTTCTCCCTCACCCCCCACCCCCACCCCCCGTTCACCTTTTGGCATTGTATTCCTGCTCCAACATGGTGGTTTATAGCCACTGGCAATACTGACTATGAAATTCTGGCATTTGTAATGTGATATGTTGTCTGAAACATGGGCGCATTCCCAACGGGCCCTACGGGGCGCCATCGTTATGTGCGAGGGGTGGCGCTTCCTGACGTGCCTTGCCCCTCGCACGTAACGAGGGCGTCAAAATGGCAGCGCCCTATACAGATGAGCACTGCCATTTTGACATGACGGACGCTTAGCGTCCGCATGTCTCGATGTCCTTGTGACGCCGCAAGGGCTCCATTGGTGCCTTGCGACATCACAATGGCACCACAAAAAGAAGCTGCTTTTTGCAGCTTCTTTTTGCTGTGCTGGGGAACTGCACGGTTTGTCCGCTGCGGTTCCCTCATGCAGCAAAGAAGGGTGGCCTGTAAAACACCATGGATAGATAAACTGAAAACGTTGAACTGAAAGAAGTAGAGATAAAAGCTAGAGATAATAATTATGAGAAAGAAATTAAAATATGCAATTTTAGAACCAGGAGAAGAGGAGCTCACTAGTAAACTTGGAGTAGATATGTTCATGATATAGATCGTTTTGTTATTTTTATTATTTTAACTAAATCAAGTTAGTATAATGTTGAAAAATATGATTGTCTTATTGATATTATTTTGAGAAATTTATTTCATTTATTTCTTTCATTTAAATAAATAAATAGATAAATTCTGGCATGTAGGCCCCAAAAGTAACCTTCTTAGGTTTCTGGTCAAACTCTTATTTTGTGTAACATTTCCCTTGAAGTTTATGTGCTGAGTTTATTGCAGTACAAGTTTACATCTATAGCTTGTGAACAACCTGGTCTGTCCAGTTCTGAGTACAGTAATTCATTTCACTTTGTCCCTCTTTATGATTTCCTTCTATAAAATATGACAGAAGATGACAGTGGCTGTATTTCCTGTGGAACAAAGTGACCAGTGAGCATTATAATTGAAAGATCCTGCAAATTAGAAACCTAATTGCAACCAAGCTGTGTATGAATAGCACTGTAAAATTATTGTCCTGAAGCCCAAAGGCAGAGATCATAGACAGGAACAATCCCTTTTGTCAGTGAATGAGTATATTGTTTAGTTTTTGGAAAGCTGACAGAAATTCTCATTGCTGACTTATCCTGTGGACTAAAGGAAGTTGCTAAATATATCTGTATATCCTGCACATGTTCTTTCAAACAGCACTGAAACACAAAATTAAAACAGTGCACATTTAATATCTCTTGAGCCATAATGCTTACAGTGCCCTTTAGTTTCTACTGTCTCCATCTATTTTCTCATTATGCAAAGTATTGTTTTAACCAGTCAAATGTATTTCATTTGGGATGGGATAATTCTACATGGAGTCTTAGGCAAATTGGAGATAAAATTCAGATTTCTTCCATGTTCAGGATGGCATAGATAGGCATTCCAAGAAGCTACTGCTCTAGAGTTGTAACTTTTGATTCTAGTAAATGACTGCCCGATGAAGTTTTGCCTTCTGAATTTCTATGTCCCACGATTTTACGGGCAAAAGAATACTAACAGAAAAAAAAAGTTGATACTTGAAAATAGCATAGAAGAACTACTACTGAATTTTGCTTTAGGTGGCATTCCTAGATGAATTTGGAGGTTCTTCTTTGAGTAAAGACCTCTAAAGAATTTTGAAGAAAGCTTGAAAATGTTTATGCAATATTAGTTGATCTGTGAATGGAATTTCTGCATTGTCACCAAATTTCTCCTAAATCAAATTTGTAGATTTCTGAGCATGCAGAACGTTAATTTCTGGCTAATCCAAAATTCATATTTCTACAAAAGCATGCTTTTAATGAGACTAGGAACGTATTATATACAGCTTAGAAAAGTTACCTTTTTAGAATTGCCAAACCAGCAAAACTGGTTGGGTACTCTGGAAGCTATAGTCTAAAAGGTAGCTTCTCAAGTTATGATCCTTGATTTTCAAAAGTTCTTTCTTTCTTTTAGCTTTCCCACAGTTACATAACACAAATGGGAGTGCCAAGTTGATTTTTAAAAAATCATCTGTTTTGCAGCATTTAACAAAAGCTTGCAGTGTATCCTACAGTCCTAGTCTTTGCTTTCACAAACTCACCATACATACTCAAATGTATTTTCAGAGATTGGAAGTCATGACTTGGGTCAAAGATTTGTACAAGAAATTAAAGGGTGGGTTATTTTTTTATTTGCCCTTGTCTTCTTTGGGTAGGAGCCCCTTCCTTCCCATCCCATGCTACATGGTAAAATCTGTTTGAAATTGGTATGGAATTGTCTGGAATTTCGAAAGCAGTTTATCATAGTAATTTAGGGTTCTTCCAAGTTGACAGCTCCTAGTGATACTAGCAAGAAGGCTTTTGGACTACAATTTCCATATTTTCCTCTTAGGTTTTTTGTCTTCTCTTTGTGTTAAGACAAACAGAAAGAAGGTAGGTTATAAAAGAGAGTCAATGATAGAATTATGTGTTTGAGGAAGTGTGACTGAACAATAAAAAACCTCATGTGAATACAGGCTGAGCATCCCTTATCCAAAATGTCCCCAAACCTAGAATGCTCCAAAATGGATGGAAAAAATAGTGACCCTTTCACTTTCTGATAGTTCAGCATACACAAACTTGGTTTCATGAACAAAAAAATGATATTAAAAATGTTCATGTTTAGCCTTGGGTTCCATTCCATGATATCTCATTAAATGTATACAAATATCCCAAAATCCATTAAAAAAACCCAACCCAAAATCCAAAATGCTTCAGGTCTCAAGTATTTTGGATATTCAATCTTTATTTCATTTTATATACATATGTAAGTTACTCTGACTAAGTACAGATAGTTTGTGTGTCTGTCTTATCTATACTCTTTTATTAAAATTTCTTTCCATGAGGTAAAATAAAAATATGTCCATGTTATTACAAAATATAAGCAAATATCCCCGACTGCCTTGAATTTGCCATTATTTCACTTTCTCTTTCCAAGTAGAGTGGCACATTCTAATGGATTTTCCATGCGTTTGTCCTAAACATGACTTGAATATGCTTTATCAAGGAGATCAAGGCCTTATTATAGATGAGGAGCTGATATTCTAGGGAAATCACAAACATTTTTAGTACATATCCTGACTAGTGGTTTAATCCCTTAGCTGCTCACTCTGAGACGGAACGGGAACGCGGCAAAGGCGTGCGATAAAATGGGGTTCTTGGCCCCATCCCGTTCCATGTGCGCCCGCATGTGTGCATGTTTAGAACATGTCTCAATCACAGCAGGGATGTCAGTGAGGAAGAATGTACTCCATATCCAGATGTTTTTAATTGAACATATGTTTAGTTTTCATTACATGTTTTCAACCAAGAAGTCTGGTGGCAGGACATAGCGTCACTGTGATCACAAGTGCTGGAGCCACCTCCTCACTATTGGTCCTTCCTCCTTTCTAGCTACACTGGTGCTGCTACTTTCTCCTCTTCTGCCTGTACCACTGCCACCTCCTCAGAGCATGGAAAGGTACTCTTTTGGACGACAAATCCCAGCATTCAGTGTAAAAGGCTGTACATTGAAAATGGTTTTTAATAGAATTGAGGAATGAGAGAGAGAACCTGGGGTTGCTCACTGCAGTGATGGCCCTGGAAATCTGGTGATGGCCTTGACATATAGGTAGATATACTTTTACTCCTGAAAATTAGGGCTGTGCATAGTATTTGTTCTTCATAGTTCTTCTAGTTTTCAGAAATTTTGGTTGTGGGGTGAGGGGACACTCAGGCTTCTACAGTGGCCCAGGATTTATTATTTATTTATTATTATTTATTTTATTAATATGCCTCCTTTCTCTCAGAAAAAGACTCAGGGCAGTTCACAGATCAAATTGGCTAAAACCTTTTCAATAAAAAATAAAAACAATCTTTAAAAACAATATCATTAAACGAGTATAAAAGTTAAAAAGATGCATTTCCATAATTAAACCTAGTATACACACTATGCCTGATGATATCTGATGTCTGAGATATTTTCTTGTCTCATATTTTCCAACTATTCTCTATAATGTTTTATTCTGTATGATTGGCTCTCTATATCCACAGATTCTGCATCTACAGCTTGAAAATATTCAAAAGAAAATTCTAAAAAGCTAACCTTGATTTTGCCATTTTTACTACCCTATTGTATGTTATGGGACTTGAGCATCCACGGATTTTCGTATCCATGAAAGGACCTGGAACCAAACCGCTAAGGATAGCAAGGGCCCACTGTACTAAAGTACTCTGTTGAATACTGAGGCCATGATAGTGGTTATACAATTTCTTCCATAGTCTTGAAATGTTAGAGCAAAAGTAAGCAAAAGACCCTATATGCGTGCATGTATACACACCCACACCAACATCATATAAAAGAAACAGAGCATAAGAAGTTTCACATTTTAAACTTATTCAAATTAAGGAACCATCGTCATTACAAGATTAAAACTGAGTTAGTTTCTGCTGCCCTGATGCAAAACACATTTACCTGGGAATGAGCACCATTTTATTGTAGAAAAAGACAATATATTTTAAAGCAAAAATAATAAAATGAACATCTGTAACCATGTACATTTCAAGCCAGCCATCTGCAACAATAAAATGTTTTTTAAAATAAGAAGCAGAGAGAGAGAGAGAGAGAGAGAGAATTGTGTTACAAGTATCAACATTGGTATGACTAGAATACTTATATTGACCCAGCTACTGATGTCAAGCATATCTGTCATTTCCTGCCATACTCTTAGGATGTTCATTTGAGGAACCTTAAACTTTACCCCCAAAGCCCAATCTGACCTGAAGCACAATGATTCTCATCCAAACACAATCAATATTCCAGACGAGTAAACCTGATCATATCTCCAGTTTGTTTGAATCATATGGTCGGTTAATTAATATTTACATGCAATAAAGTAATATACAAATAAGCCTCTTCCCTTCTCTGTTACAGAAAGAAGTCTATCGATGTTTTGTTTTGGTAGGTGACAGTAGTGCAGCAATGCAAGAAAAATAAAATGACTGTATATGTTTTTGACGAACCTACTCCTACAAGTATATTAGGTAGATAGTATAAATGACTGTACAAGGTGTAGGTCAACACTTGAATGTGCTTTTGGATGTTTTCAGGTGACGTTCTATTGATTCAGGTGAAACATTGCTGCCATTAAATTGACATTGGAAGATTACACCATAGCCTGGATAGCAGCCGAAGGGTTAAGGCAAATCTTGTGAGACTGGCAGTGGGCCAACCAATCTAACCCATGGAGGAAGGAATACAGTTTTGTGAAAATGATCTAAGAGGCATTTGAGGAAGCGCAAGTCATAACGGAATGAGTGCAATGGATCAATAGCTGTCTTTAAAAAATAAACACAGTTTAAGACCATACTTGACAGTGAACTGAAAATGATCCTTGTGCAACCATTTATTTACTTAAATCCAGTAGGAACTGCCAAGCTATATTACAGTTGGATATAAATACTAGTGCCATACTATTATAATCAGGTACAGCTAGCAACCCCCCCCCCCCCCCCCCCGCGTGTGTGTGTGTGTGTGTGTGTGTGTGTGTGTTATTTCAGAATTCTCACATCTCAGCCATAACCCTTGGCCAGCTGTGCAGAAATGATTTTTCCATCTTCTGGATGTTATTAGGTGACTTTGCTCATTTCAAAGTCACAACAGTAACTTTGTTTTTCTTTTTCCTTCTCCCCTCCCCCATATTTAACACGAGGTCAAGCAACGTGGTTTGTTCCTTATGTGATACATATGCCATTACAAAATAGGCATATTGAATTCGGCTCAGTCTTGCCTTAGAACCATCCATCTTTATTAACAGAGAAGTCAAGGATTTCGAGTAGGAGAGCACAAATTATTCAAACAATGTGTGACAGGCCGAGCATCCTGTCTGTCAAAGCAAGGTAGAGATGGGTTTTTCGTAGTCACTGACGGAGAGCTGAAGCTGATGTCTTAACCAGAAGATGGCAGTGTGAGAGTATGGATTATAAGCCTGTGATTCTCTCCTCACATGAAGGGAGCTGAATAAAAATAGATTTTGACTTGCAAGCATTTATTAAATAAGCCATTAGCTGTAGGATTGTCATGCAGCCAGCTTCCGTTTCCCTGAAGATTTAGGCAACCCACAAGTGTTTCTTAACAAGTGCGCCTTTTCAGGCCCCGAAACAAAGACTGTAGTCCAAAGCATGCTTTCATGAAGGCAAAACTCACTAGAAAAATCAGTGGAACTTGTTTTGGAGGAAACATGCTTAGGATCGGACAATTCTCGGAACTATTTATGGAAGGACATGCTGCTTTGTGTATTCAGAGCTATGCAAGTTGCCCCTCAACCTTTGCTTCACCTAATGCCTAAGGAGACAGTGTGGAATTAAAAAAAACAGAGAAAGAGAGAGAGAGGAAGCGATTGAGAAAGAGAGGGAGGAGACCTAGCCCGAGGTAATCCATGTATCCAACACCACTATCTGCATATCAGCATTATGAAAATTGCTGTTTACAAAGATCTTTGGAGACAATTTGAAAAGCTTTAGCATGACCTACATACCTCTACATACCAAACAACTTTAAATAAAAACTGTAAAAAGAGGAATATATTTAAATACAATTTACACATTTCAAGGAATGAGTACACTCTGCTAGTCTTCATCTCCTCTGTTAATCCTCCTGGGAATCTGGTCATCAAAGAAAAATGAGATAAAATTTACCTCATTGATTCTACTTCATTGTCTGTCATTTTCAGGAAAGGTTGGCCCTTCCTAAAAACCATAAACTCATGTTGCTTGACCTTACGTACCTAAGCACTATTGGGGAGAGACAGTAAGGAGACATCACATACTATATCTAAACACATATGGACTCCAAGTTTATAAATAGATTCATAACAAGGAATAAAATGTTCGGTCCCAAGAAATTTTATTGCCTGAGCTAGAACAGCAAATGGTGTCTCCACTCACCCAAGCTAAGGTTCATACAGTACTTAAAGCCAACCAACTTATTTTGCACATAAGGCAGAAAATCCCAGAGGCTTATTCTTCTCCCCACTGGTAAAAATACAATAATACCAAGGTAAATGTAATTTACTTTGCTGCCCTTTCATGATATCCCAAATTGCTTTCTGAGATGCCTGCCTTATACTTACTTATGATAGGCTGGGCCTGGGAAAAAAATCTAAGAGATATATGTGCATATGAAGGCTGGAGTCTTGTTGGATCACTATTCTAGCACAACTGTGGTTCTCCTTATTTCAGCTTTGTGCAATGAGGTGCAATGAGATAACATGAGGTACTTTTCAGCTTTGAGCGCACAGTTACAGCCTGCCCACCCCAACTGTGGGCTTGCCATCTGTGGATTTCAGCATCTGTTGATGGCCCTGCCCCATTGTCCCTAATAGTGGTGTGTGCACACAGCCACAGCAGCACAGCTGCATGCAAAGTGTGCTGCCATTAAAAACCATGGGGCTTGAGTTCCCACAGTTTTTGGCATCCATGGAGGTGTCCAGAATGGAACCAAAGGAACAACTGTATCAAGTTGACCTCATCTTAAGATGACTCTATAAATTAAAGACCTCCAAGTTACCTGGTTATCAGTAGTCCTGTTCATGTCTTGCAAACTCATACCTGTGGCTTCCATGATTGATTCTATCCGTCTGTGCTGCAGTTTCTCCTTTTTCCTAGTGTCTTCCACTTCAATTAATTTACACCAATTATTTGCCATCCAAATTTTCCTCTGTATTAGTTCCCCCTTAGTCCATTGGTCCCCTTTCTAATTACTGCTTTCCCACTGTACTCAGTAGAAATCAAATATACTACATTAAGGTAGTGGTAGTTATTTGATTTACATCTGGATGTTTGACAGAGATAGCAATTTGGGGGTTGGTTGAATTTCCTCACCTATGTATAGTTGAGGAGGCAGCTGGCACACTAGTTTTAATAATAATAATAATAAAAAAACATTACTGGCTGCCACCAAAACTTGGGCTTCAGGACATTATCATATCAGCCCAGTTCTCACCACAATTGCATTAGTTAAAGAAAATGGAAACATACTAGTTTGTGAGCAACCATTACTGCACATCTCTACAATAGTGCAACTAGGGTTGTTTGTGCCTCATGCTCTCTTCTGCATCCCCCCTTAACCCTGCATCCCTGTCCATGCCCTAGCCAGCATGTCTATCAGATTTTTATTTGTATTTAATGCAATTCTAGAGTTCTGCTAATGTGATTTAAATGAAAAGGAAAGGAAAGAAATACAAAAATAATAAAGGAAATCAGTGAGAGGGGAGAAGCAGCACGGGAACCACAGGACTGCCAATATTGGAACTGTTGCAGAAGTGACACTTCATACCTGAGGACAAATGGGACTGCAGTGTGATTGGGAGCTTTTTGACAGGTTTTCCCTATCAATGAAAAGGGAAGCTCTAACAACACCTGATGGCAAAGCAGTGACAAGACAAAGGTGACATCATGCAATATACATTGCCAAAGGTATTCTGTAGCTTTAATAATGGTTTTTAAAGCCTTGTGTGTGATAATTTCCACAGAGTATGCAAGGTATAGCAGTTGTTGTGTTGGAAATGGGATTCACGGGTTCAGGTCAAGAAAAAAATCATGCACCTAGCTATGAAGTTCACTAGGCACTCTCTCTCAGTGTGACTCAGAAAGCCATTGTGAAGATAGAGTGAGAAGAAGAAAACCCCTTAAGGTTACAGAAAGAAAAGTGGAATATAAATGTTACTAATATCTTCTTCTTCTTCTTTTAAAAAAGCAGTTTTCCATCTTCTGAACATCTCTGGAAGGGAGATGGCCCATTAAAAAAAAAGTATATTTCACCACTGTGCAGTTTATCCCATTCTTTACTATGCTATTTTTTACCCCTGAAAATCACTTTTTGACTTTGGCTCTTGCCCCAGAGGGGATATTTAATGCAAACAGCAACTTTTTGGGCAAATTCCAGCTTGAAGATGATACAAACCCTTTACAGGATGCCAACAGGTATTCCCCACTTCCTCCCAGATAATTTAACCATGAAATCATGAACTGGATTTAAAATTCTCAAGTGTGCAAAAAACAATGAGATATTTTAAAATGCACATGACTGAAAAACATATAGCAATATGTCTTAGTCAATGGGAATATATTGCATAAATTAGATAAATATTGTGCAACAATGGCCAAATTAGGAAAGTGAATTAGACATTATTCAATTTTCAGTAAGGAAAGGAGTCATAAAGTCTCACAACATCATACAAAACAAGCATGGAAAGAAAATGTTGGTAGGATTTGGGGATATTCACTATCATTGGAACTAGGAGATTTTTTTCATCCCCGCACATATTTTAAAATAGTTTAGATTACAATAACCAGTTTCTTCTACTTATTTTGTTAAACTACCATGACACATGCTGGTGGAGAGAAATAAAAAAAAAACCCTTACCATTTTCCTGGTCTTCAGGGATGAAGAGTGTCAAAACACTTACAGTGGTACCCCGGGATACGAAATACCCAGGTTACGAAATTTCCGGGATACGAAAAAATCCCATTGAAAATAATTGTTCTGGGTTACGAATGTTTTTTCGGGTTACGAAAAAATTTTTGGTGCTTTTTTCGGCTTTTTCGCACCAAATCGCGGCTTTTCCCCATTAGCGCCTATGGAGTTTCGGCTTGCAAAAGCCTTTCGGGTTACGAAAGCGGCGGCGGAACGAATTACTTTCGTAACCCGGGGCACCACTGTACTGAAAATAATAATAATAATAATAATAATAATAATAATTTATTTCTAACCTGCTTTTCCAATAGATCAAAGCGGGTGACACGCAGAGTGCAATATACAATTGCAACAACAACAGCATCAATAAAAAACAGTTAAAAGCAGAATTTAAAACAATTATACACAACATGTGTTTTGCATGAATATTCCTCCCCTCAAAAGTTTGTGAACAGTTATTGCAAAATTATTTCTCCCAGTGGGGAGAAAATGTTTGACATTCTTTGACTATGAATGTGAGAATGAAATAACTAAAGATCTACATCTCTACACTGGGGTGTAGTCTGAAGGAATATAGGAACCATACTGAGCTTTGGAATCCCTGATCCTATCCATTTTTCATCATCTGCTGTTGGAAGTACACCATTCTACCAAGGAAGGTCCTTGTGGTGGCCTAACTGCAAGATTTACCAATGAAAGTGACTCACAATGCCAAATCTTAAGATTTGGATATTTTTTTATTTATGCTCCACCTGGTATAAACAGAGCATAGTATTATGCCCTGATCTATACATGCATGCAGGGATGTGGCCATTTTGATCTCCAGCATGGTAGTGTCTTTTCAGGGACCATTTGAACATGCTGCCTTTTTTTGTTTGGTTGGTTGGTTTTGAAAAACAGCAGCATTCATTTATTCCCAAGGGCCTACTGAACAACTGTAATGTCATCTTCTCAAAACATTGCAAAATTTGATGTATTTTGACTATTTATCTTGCAGGCAATAAGTATCCACTTACCAAGCACATTTCATATATTATCTTAAATTACATTTGGGGCTACTGCAGACCTGGAAAGAAAAAGGTGCCAACCGTTTGATACAAGAGAGCATCACATTTAACTTCAGGGGGAGAGCAAGACTTGTGATTCTGTCATCCAAGGTGAAAGAGCCAAACTCTAGTTTATGTTAACATTAAGACATATGTCCTTATTTTGCTGTCACTTTTATTAAAGCCTGAGATGCACATGACAAAAATTCTTGGCCTACTTTAAAATAAAAATGTATTAGTTTTATATGTATGTACTGTCAAATATATCAAACAGTTCCTTTTAATTATATGAGGATGAAACTTGCTCTACAGCGATGGCAAATGGAAGTATTTATTTTCTTTCCCTCTTTCAATGCTAAGATAGTATTACTGTGTTGAGATGCTAATGTTCACTTTATGCTACAGTGATTCTTTGAGTGAGTACAGATTTTTGCATGCTAAAACACAGCCACAGAAATTGGGCTTATTGCAGGTGTTAACATTAACAATGGAAGACATCAGTCAGTGTCAAAGGATTCTACATGGGACTGTTTGTTTTCCACTTTAACTATTGTAATCCTGGCACTTTAAAGACACTTTAAAGGCACAGAAAGCATTAAAAGACTGAATTACAAGTAAAGTCATGTAATACTGACTATCACACCTCTGTCCTCCTCTTCCTCCTTCCAGAATAACCCCCTCACTAAATTATATATATGTATAATATATACCGGCCACCTCATGGCATCCTGCAGAAGTGAAGTGCGAAACCTCTGACTGTCCTGAGGTTTTGTCCTGTAATTCCCATCAGCCCTATCCAGCTTTCCCTGTGATAACAGATAATGAGAATAGGAAACTGGAGCATTTGGAGGATCAAAGACCCTTGACTCCCACTGAAGAGAGGGAAGAAAACACTGCAGTGGGGAGTTCCATGTAGGGTGCCTTTGGAAGATAGCATTGCTGTGGAAGAAAGAACCTGATGATGAGTCAGCCCACTATTTAAAAATGTAAGGCATGGAGGTACAGTTTGTGAATACTAGATAATGTCATCAAAGATGACATTATTTTTTGTCATTTTGAAATTTCAGTCATTTTCCTCCTCACTTCTGTAAGAATATTAATGTTGCTGTTACATTTTAAGATGTATTCATACTTTGAGATTTTGTTTGGCAAAATATGTTTGTGCAAAAATACATTTGGTTTTTCTGTGGAGAACTTATTACTGCACCAAAATACTCCTCGGTGGGCACAAACACATTTTTTAAAACAAAACTAAACAGGAAAGGTGTATATGCAAACTACATAAAATTACACAAATTATAAAAAACTATGTCTTTTCTGCAGATCCACAAAATCATAGCAATGTTTTTAGTACAAGGAGTTTGTGCAAAACAAGTGCATTTTGTGCAAAATATACTATGCTCTGAGCAAAAATATTGCTTTTGCACATGACACATGTTTTCTAGCCCCTAACAGCATGTTTCCTGGAAAAAAAAAGTCCACATTTACTTCTATGCAAATAAATTTTCTTTAATGATGTCCTGAGGTGTGAAGAATTTTGTGGCTATTTTTCAATTTCTTGGAAGAGTGTCTTGAGTGTCAGGACACATCCACATCCTTTTGAGGAAAGAGTTTTCTTCACATACCAGCACAATAATAAGCAACTTACTCAGATATGTTCCTTAGGGACCTTTTGTTTCTTCAGGCAGTTTTTCCCATGTATACCATGAAGTGTGTGTGTGTCAGAGAGAGAGAGAGAGAGAGAGAGAGAGAGAGAGAGAGAGAGAATCCTGAGTGTGCTTTGTATAAGAGGCTTTTCGTGGCCTCCTCCTTTGGATGCCATGGTAGCCATTCAACAGGTCACTCACCCAAAGCCAGGAGGTGAAAACAAGGAGAAGAAGCTGCCTCAATGTTCCCACTTTGCCGGAGTGGTGTGTTCACAGGATCTGATCAGCAGAGTTGTCAGGGAGAGAAAGCAGGTGGGTGAGATAGCTTTGTAATATCAAAACATTCAGCTGGGCAACTAGTTGCATCCCAGCTCCGAAACATTCTGATGGGATGGCTTCACTGCTCCAGCACTACTTCAGAATGGCAAAAGAGGCCTCAAGCCAGGGACTCGGGAAGGAGCAGTGCATGAACGATTCAGTGTGCCAAACATGGGTAGAAAAGAGGAAGAGACTGGATAGCTTTCCAGGTGTGGTTGGGCTGCAACTGCCATCAGCATCAGCCAGCATGGCCAATGGGGAGGGATGGTTTGAGCTGCAGTTGAATGATTTGTGGAGGATCACAAATTCCTCATTGTTGTAGCAGAGGGAACTGCCAGTGAACTTGGACATAGTAATCATACAGTATCACCACTGCAGATGGCCAGAACTCAGAGTGGTACCTTTCTTCCAGTCTATTACCACTCGAGTAACACAAGGAGCTGATGGAGCTCCAATCATTCTTTTATCACTTGAAGATTAGAATGAATGGGATTTGTTTGGGCTTTTTTTCACCACAGCATGCTGGTTTTCTATGTGGAGAAAGTCTTTAGTGTGTGCATGTAGAATAGCAGTCATACATATAACTGTATAGAAGTACAGCTGAGGAAGAGTGTTCCTTATCAATTCTGTTGAGAATTCTCCTAGACTGACTTGATCATGACTTGTTGTTGTTGTTGTTGTTGTTGTGTGCCTTCAAGTAATTTCTGACTTACGGCAACCCTAGGACAGACCTACCATGGGGTTTTCTTGGTGATTTGTTAAGAGGAGGTGTGCCATTGCCTTTCCTCAGCATGTGACTTGCCTAAGTTCACTCAGTGGGTTTCCATGGCTGAGCCAGTGTTTGAACCCTGGTTTTCAGAGTCCTAGTCCAATGCTCAAACCATTACACCATGCTGGCTCTCCCATTCATGACTAGAGATTGCTGTATCCAGGTGATCATACATGGGGTAATGATGCTTCCAAAGCAAAGAGTAACAGCTTCTCTTTTGACAATCACTCTCCTGTCCTGGTGGAGTTTGGTTTATATACTCGTATTGTACAGCTAATGGCTGGTGGCTGGCAGCAAACTGTCATTATGACATTGGTACCACCTGGCTTGGTTTTCCTAGTGGCCTATACACAAATGGACAATGCTGTATATACATTTTCACTGGACACAGAAAATGAACCATTGTTTTCCTTGTACAAATTACAAAGCCGATTTATGATGAACAGTGGGTGTCTAACCTCCCATACACTTCATGGCCAACTGTGAATATAATAAAAACAATGATTTTACTACAGAACAACAATATGACTGCCCAGTGGGCTTTAAAACAGTACACTCCTAGACACTTCTGCCAGTTCACATCTTGTGATGCAGTGAGTAAACCCAGATGGTCTTTTAATTGTGGATTTGCATATTGATCCAGCCGTGTGTGTGTGTGTGTGTGTGTGTGTGTGTGTGTGTGTGATTTCCAAATTTTGATTTGATTTCATGGAAGGAGCATGATTGAGATTTAAGAGCAGTATGTTTCTGCCTGAACAATACAGAGAAGTCCTATGCATAAAGTAAGTCACAATAAAGTAATATTTTCACTTAGATTAACTTAATGCTATTTATTCTCACTTTTGTAGATAGTATGGTTATATGACACAATTACGAAAGAGACGTAGAATGGGTAACCTGATTTGGTTCATGAGAAGAGATTTCTCATTAATATAGAATTCAGCTGCATATCAGTGTCCAGTCACTGATATTACCATGTATACTCATGTATAAGTCAATTTGGACAAAAAATTGAACCCCCCCCCCCCCAAATTTGAGTTGACGTCCCAGCAAGAAGGCAGTGACAAGAGGCAGAGACAAGAAGCCCATCTTGGCATGACACATTACTTCCCATCCCATTACTTCATCCCTCTCCTATTCAACACCTTTTCCCACCTGTTCAGCTGCAACAGAAAGCTAAGAAACACTGTGGTGGGCTTGGCAGACTCTCTGAAAGGCAGCTCATCTGAAGAAGGAGACCAAGTCTTCAAAAGCTAAAAAAGCTAGAACTTCTTTCCCTCAATTAGGTGGTGTCCAGAATACTACAGAAGACAGATAAACCCGCCTCAACAGCTACACCCAGCATATCAAAAAATCTTGCCATGGAACTGCCCCAACATCCCCCCTGTTACCTGGGTACTCTCGTTGCAATGCTGGATGAATGTTGGCACATGTGACCTGCTCTGTCACTTAGCATGGCTACCACTGAAGTGACTTGCTCACTTTGAGGCCAGAAAAGGTGCCCAGCATCGATCACATGGCTGGGTGCCTTGTTCTGATTTCAGAATGAGTGACTCTTCATGGTGGCAGCCGCAACAGGAGGATACATTGTGAACAGCTGCCCTGTGTTACAACAGAGAACTCTGGATTTCCTGGGAAGATCCAGAAGAAAAGGTGAGTTATGTTAATCATTTGTAAGTGGGTATATCTCAGGTTCAGTGCTGAATGGGCTAGATATCATTCGGACATTTTGCAATGAAATTGAGGTTTGGGCAATGCATTGTCTGGACTCCCTGCTGATAGGACACATTTTGTTTGGCCTGTGCAGACAGGGCCTGGCTCTCAAAGGTGCTGCAATATCCTTTGCATACTGATATTCCAGACTGACACAGTTATGCCTCGGAACTCTATAGGATGTGTGAGTTCATTTTTTCTTCTTTCCAGTGAACTCTTACATCACTATATGGTCAGATGTTCAGTCTCCTGAATATCAAAAACAATGCAGAACTTCATTGGAAGGCTACTTGGAAGCATGGGGTCCATTTATGGAATATATATATTGTCAAAGAGGAGGAATATAATGGAGACAATTGGAGGGAAACAGGAAGTCTTTTAACTGGGGGGGTTGATGGGCTGATAAAAAAGGAGATGTTAGTTCATCAGTAGTTATTGGTGGAATTAAGTGCACTTTTGTTGTTATTATATTTGTCATATATGTTGTCATTTTTGTATTTATTTTTGTGTGGTGTTTGCTATAGCTGTATTTTAATGTTTTGAAAATTAAAATATTTTAATATATAAAAAATGCAAAATTATTACAGGTGTACTGCAGTTAGTGAAGGAGATGTGTGAAATCAGTGTGGAATTGGTTTATTTCTGTGAAGTTCACACTCGACCCAACTGCAATCGGTGCAGTTTGTGTGTGTGTGTGGGGGGGGGAGTGTAAAGTCCACTTAAAATGGTGCATTTGGCACAGGGTTCTTTAGCATTTTTAAAAAAGAGCCGCAACAATTTGCTGCTTCAGTAGTGTGAACTCACTACTGAATCGATTTGGATAGCACCCAGAGATGGAGGCGTCTCTATTTTAAATTGATATGATGGCAAATGTGAATGGCAACAGGATTAAAAACAGAGACATTCAATCATGGTAAACATAGTGGGAACACAGAACCAGTTCTGAATCAGTTCTGAACTGGCGTGCACATGTGAATCTCTTCATTCAAAAAAGTAAGTCTGAATGGCCCTACAGTTAATCAGATTGGTGCTTAGGCCTCAAAGACATATTGATACTTCTTTTATGAATGTATAAAAGGAGTGAAAGGTCTTAGTTTCAAAAATTTTGGTAAGTGGAGGTGAGGATGGAATTAGTTGTGCAAAATACTGAAGCATTCTTGTAAAGTTATAGTTAGTACTACACTTTCTCCTAGAATTTTTTTTTAAGATGCCACCTGGAATTGCCAGTGGTATCAATTCTGTGGCTATTCTATCAAATGTTACGTTCTGGATATTTGTGTATATACGAACAACTGGTCCCCCCCCCAATAATCTGCCAAGAAGCTCTAATCTTCCTTTGCAGTTCTCTTGGGATTTAATTAGAGTGGTTTCCTATATCATGACATGTTTATGAGGCATAGGTAAAGAGACCGTTCATAAAGCTGTCAATTTCATGAGAAATTAAAGAAAAATTGGGCTTCTTAGTGCCTTGGCAATTCCATGCTGCTGATATAATAGCCTTGCAAACAATGAAATCAAAGGTGCCATAACAAGATACTGATGCATTAGATATGGGCAAGGTTTCAAAACTATATACAAGAGCGTTTGTCAATTTGAATGCCTAAAGAGAGAAGTATAGGAAACAAAACAGAAACTCCGGTAGCTCGCAGTAGACTGTTCCATTTTCAGCAGGGCACAGTTGAATAATAGCCTCTTCATTGCCTCAATGATAGCTGCAAATTTGCCTTTCATAAAACAAGTATTAGGGAATCAAATCTGAAAGATGAAAAGGAATAGCATTCAAAGCCAGGGTCCCTTACTACCTGCATTGTTGCTGTTGCTGTTGTTGTTTTTGTTTATTCAAAACCTGCAGATGTGGCTATTTTAATTAACAGCCATAAAGCTTAATATTTTACATGTGATGGTGATGATGATGATAGTGATGATGATGATAATGGATAATGTGCTTTACTAGTTGCTTATAAATTCTTATAGGATGAATCAGCAAAGTACATTTATTATTATCTAATTATAAAATTAATAGCCCAGACTTAAGTATACCAGGGCTGACAATATGTACTGCAGTTATAGATTTATAACCTAGAGCAGTGATGGTGAACCTTTTTAAGGTCACGTGCCGGGGGCGGGGCTTCTACCCCAGGATGGGGGCTGGGTGCTGGGGTGGGGCTCCCGCCCTCCAGGGGGCGGGGCTCCCACCCCCTTTTCAGAGGGAGAGAGCCTCTGGCTCCTCCCCCGGCGTTTGCCGGCCCCTGAGGGTCCCTCCTTGGGCTGTCAGAGGCCGGCAAAAGGGCCGTGGAGGACGGCGCGCTGTCCTCTGGCCTCTGAGGGTCCCTCCTTGGGCTGTCAGAGGCCAGCAAAAGGGCCGTGGAGGACGGTGCGCTGTCCTCCGGCCTCTGAGGGTCCCTCCTGGGGCCGTCAGAGGCCGGCAAAAGGGCCCTCACCCAGCCGCCTCCTCCTCGGCCTTTGCTCCGCGCGAAAAGGCTCCATGGAGCCCCCTTTTGTGCGGAGCAAAGGGAAGCCGGGAGGGAAGAGGGCTGGGAGGAGGAGGCAGACGCGCATACACCTCTGTCTCCTCCTCCCAGGCACCATTTTCTGGTTCTGTGTTCCCACTCAGAGAGACAGCGGGAGGCCCAAAAATGGCAGGGAGGAGGCGGAACTGGCGCACACCCGTTACACCTTCTCCCTCGCCCCCCGTGCCTGGTGAAACTGCGCCGCATGCCACAGGTTCGCCATCACGGACCTAGAGTAATGGATCTGTAACTACTTCATATTCAGTAATACTATGTAGTTATTATCATGGTACTATTGTCAGAACTGTAAATGCCTCCTTTCACCTTAACAGGAATACGTTTCATTGAGCAAAGAATGTTTGTCTTGCTGGTGTTGGGGCATAGGAGGATAACATTTCCATCTACTTCTCACTAGTAAGTGAGGTTGCAACAATTAGAAACAGGGCCCTATCACAATTCCTCATTGCTTCCTTTCTTACCATATATACTCAACTACAAGTTGACCTCATGAATAAGTTGAGGGCAGGTTTTGAGATCAAAATTGTGGATTTTGATATGACCTATGGATAAGCCCTGTGTAAAACTTCAGGGCATGTAACAGAGGATGTAAAGAATGAAGCAAAGGAAATGATGTCAAAGAATTAACAAAATTCCCACAGGCATAAATATTTGTGCACACCATAAGGGCTGGATGGATAAGGAGGAAATTATCACAATTTTCCTGCCACAAGAAAAGGACAGAAGTAGTGTGGTGGTAGAGAGAGAGAGAGAGAGAGAGAGAGAGTTTGAGGGATACAAGGAGCAGCAGAAGAGTGAAGGGAAAGAAAAATATTTGTGCGGTACAAATGGCGCAAAAGCTTGCGCGGTGCTAGGGTTATGGGACTGTGCAGCAACTGTATGGTACCCAATCCTAGCATGTACTGGCGGCGGCATAATGGCGGTGCCCCATGTACATGGGCGTGGCCATTGTGACGTAACGGATGTATAGCATCAGCACGGTGCATCGTGCTGATTATAAAGAACCTGCTTTTTGTGGATTCTTTTTCCTCTGCAGGGAATCTGTGTGGTTTGGTGGCTGCGGCTTCCCTGTGGGGGAAAAAATTCCACCGCTGCTCCGGACCTTCAATAAGGTATGTACCGGACCATTGTTTGCATTAGTTGGAGAAAGGAGATCCTGAACAGCATGGACAGTGTTTTATGAGGTTTAAAAGTTCCCTGTTATTCTGTTAACCCACAGAACCTACAGTCTAAGTACATCTACACTATAGAAATAATGCAGTTTGACATCTAAGTGCTGCAGCTCCATCCTGTGGAATCCTGGGACTTGTAATTTTACAAGGCCTGTAGCCTTCTCTGACAAATGGTGCTGGTGCTTCAAAAACTACAGACCACAGGATTCTGGCAGTTAAAGTGGTGTCAAAACAGCTTAATTGTTTTTACAGTATCAATGCAGTGGTGTGTGTGTGTGTGTGGGGGGTTGTAACAAAGAGAGAGGTGTGTATGGAAAGGTGGAAATAAATCAAGAAATGTGAAAAGCAAGGGAAACATGGCGGGAAATGTGAGCTTATTTGTTTATTCATGTTATGTTATGCCATGTTACTTAGCCATGCTGACATCAAGGGAGTAAGTCTCAGACAGTGTGATTTACATGCAAGTAGAAAACGGAAGTCCTCCACCTGTCGGCACCACAGGAAGAACACTACCATCCCCACGTCACTGTAGGCAAATCTGTGCTTAAGTCTGTCCAGCAGTTCACCTACCTGGGAAGCATCATCTCCTCAGACGTCAAGATTGATAAAGAGATTGATCACAGGCTAGCAAAGGCATATAGTGCATTCGGAAGGTTTCATAAGAGACTGGAGTAACAAACACCTGAGGCGAAGCACAAAAATCAGTGTGTATAGAGCCACTGTACTGTCTATTCTCCTTTATGGGTCTGAAAAATAGGTCACCTATCGCCAACACCTACGACTCCTCAAATGCTTTCATCAGCGCTGTTTATGCACAATTCTAAATATACACTGGACTGATGTTGCTGTTCTTGAGCAAGCAGGGATCACTAGCATTGAGGCCATACTATTGAGG
This sequence comes from Sceloporus undulatus, assembly GCF_019175285.1. Taxonomy (NCBI): domain Eukaryota; kingdom Metazoa; phylum Chordata; class Lepidosauria; order Squamata; family Phrynosomatidae; genus Sceloporus; species Sceloporus undulatus. The sequence continues at coordinate 169,453,400 of NC_056525.1, forward strand.
GCGCAGCTGCACTGGGCAGGACATGTTTCTAGGATGAAGGACCATCTCCTCCCTAAAATAGTATTCTACGGTAAACTTGCCATGGGTCAATATAAGAGGGGCGCCCCAAAAAAGAGATATAAGGATTCCTGAAACAACATCTCAGGCTTGGCCAAATCGATCACCAACAATGGTCTGCACTGGCCTCACATTGGGAGGCATGGAGATGCATTATCCATGGTGCTGCAGCCTTTTTTGAAAGCTCATGCCGAACGAGTCTCGAAGAGAAACGACAACGCAGAAAAAAACCACAACCTGGAAAAAATCAGCCAAGGAGATTTTCTGCTGTGCTTTCTGCACCTGGATTTGATTATCTTGGATTGGTCTTTTTAGTCATCAACGTGCTTGTAGTAAGCGCGGGATGAGTCCTTCCTGAATCTTCATTCACAAAGAAAAGCCAGAGAGGAGAGAGAGAGAGAGGTAAAGGATTGCATTTTTAGATAGACAGATGCCTTGGCTTCACTAAAAATGCAGGACTCCTGAAAAGTTTCCAGGCATTAGATTTTGCAAAGGAATGTGAGTGGTAGCAGTGGTGATGATAGAGAATCCACTGTCCATGCTTCCATGGACAGCGGATTCTCCAAGGAACACACTTCTGAACTGTGCTTAAATCTCATAAACTGGAGCAAGCATGCCAAACCAAGATGAAAATAGCTCTCCAGTAAAGTAGATGATTCACTAAGGACTGGTATACCTCCATTTTTATTGCTTCTTCAGGAATCATTAAGAACTTGGAGGGCCACAATATATGATTGGTAAGGACCCATTGCATTGTGTATCACAAGTTATATAAGCTTGAACTAGGGTTTAGCCTCTGTGTGAAACATGGTGAAACCTAGTATCATTAGATCTCTTGACAATTCCAGTTAAATGAACCATTAATATCAACCAATTTGTATGTTGTCAGTTTATCACAATTTATCATCCCTTCTTTCTTATTGGCAGATATCTTTTCCTTCCTTCAAATATGATGTATCCACAATCCCAGTGTGGTACTTCCATTACAGTATTCTGTTTTTTTTCCTTAATTTTGAGTCTTAAACACTTCCTATGGAATATTAGCAAAGCTTTATTTTTGCCAGTTCTTTACGGTATTCTCTTCTGACATATGCAAATATTAGTTGCATTTGTAGTCCTTTTGTTTGCTTTGGCTCAAGAGTTGTTTTACTTTAGTGGAGTCTGAAATAGGTAGTTTTTTTCTGGCACTCCAACTATGAGAGACAGGAATGTATGGCGGGTTGCTTTGTGTCAAGCGTGTGAAAACCCTTGACTCTTTATTTGGCTTGACTTGGTAATGCATGTGTGTACTTAAAATGTGCAATTTGAATGGTCACTGGATATTTATTACCCATCTTTCCTCCTTTGTTTTAGCCCCCTCCTGTGACTTTCTTCCTTTCTTACATGGATTTGTAGTCATTAATGCTCTGCCTTGTATCCCTCTTCCTCTGCTATGATTCTTTTCCCATCTAACCCTCAAAATTATAGTCATTACTCCTATAAAAGATATTGTAAGCAGGCATCTGATACCAAGCTTCTCCAATGTGTGTCTTATAAACCATAAACCACCTGAGGGAGAATACTTTCTCAGTCCTGAACATCATATTTTTGTCTCTTGCACGATTATTTAACTTCCTGTCTCTTTCTCATTTCTTTTGAGGTTTCTGACATATTTGCTGGGTGGTTTTTTAAAAAAATCTGTCTATAAAATAAAAAAACCTTCTAAAGCATCAGATCTAGTTTCCTCTTTTTATATTTTAACACTTATATGATAAAAAAGAGGAAATAAAACTTTATAGACAGTGCATAAAAAAAGAAGGTATGGAAGACTAAGAGAAGCTGTGTGATAGGTCAGCAAGCCAAAACTGAGATTGAGTGCAGATCAAAGAAAGTTAAAAATTATTTGACAGCGGTTGATTTAAAACAGCCACTCTAGGAAGCCTCTTGTAATAACCTACCCTAACTCTCACTTGCAGATAACTGAGCTGCCTTAAAAGAATTCAAAAGCTACTGAGCACAGACATGGTTTTCACTTATGATTTCAGAGATCTTACATGCAATATCATGTGTCAATGTATGATCAAGATGTTGCATGTTGTATTAGTATGGGACCTGGCTGATCAAGGCAACAATAAGCTAAAAAACAACCAAAAACCAACCATAATCTTCTGTGCTTCTCAAGACTTATGCAATAGTTACACATAACCACATGTGCTGTTCCATTTCATCCTCTGAAAAGAATGTATATAGAATGTATTTTTCTTCCTCAAGACCTTTTGTTTCTGTATATTTCTATGAGAGCTGCTCCATGCACAACAAACCTTGCTTAAATGTCTGAGCTTGCTTAATGGGCTGTGATTTCACCTTGCTGTAAAAGGAAGATTTCCCTGCACTAGCTTAATACCACAAGACCACATAAAGAGTTCTCCTGGAAAGGCCTATCTAGGCCACCATCTTGTTTTCTTCAGTGACCAGTCAGATGCTTCTGGGAAGCATTCAGGTAGGACTCGAAGGCAACAGCACTGTCCCATTCATGTGTTCCTCAACAAATGGTATGTAGAATGATATGCCATTTGATAATGAAAGTGCTATATAGCCATCATCACTCACAGCTATTTTACAGTCATGTCCTCCATGATTTTTTTTTACTCTGAGCTTATTGCACAACTTAAAAAAAGCAACTTACCACTGCTGAAATGAATTTTAATTGAATTAGCTTCCCAGCTGTGCAAATTGGCTGGCTAAACTCAGGTTGTAGCCGGAAGTTCACCGGGGTGCACACACCCAGCAGCGTCGGTGGCAAAGCATGTGTTATAGTATCCAAATGCAGCCCAAATTAGAATTCAATTTGGCAGCAGTAAGTCGCTTTTTTTAAAGCTGTGTGATAAGTTTCTAAATTGATAACCATCATTACATCTTCCCAGAGGTTAATGATGTATTATGTAAAAAAGTATTTACTTTTCTCTGTCCTAAATCTGCAACCATTCAGCTTTTAGTGGAAATCCCTGAATTCTAGTATGAGAGAGGGGGAAAAAACATCTCCCCATCTAATACCATGGTATACTTTTATGCCTCTCTTTTCTGCACCACACATGCTATATATCCCCTGTCTTTTGGACACTCCCCTTCCCCCAGCTAATTCTTCCCACTCATGTGAAAACCTTTCCTCATAGGTAAGTGGATCCAACTTTTAGTTTCAGTATATATCTTTTATTTTACTCCCAGAGAGGAGTGATGTTTATAGAATGTCTGCCTCATCCCCCCAAATAACTTGCCAGGCTTTGTCCACCATGATGAAGGTAGTGGAGGGAAGCATTTGCTATTCTTCAGACAGCAAAATGTCTTGTGTTGATCCTCGTCTGTTGTTCCTTATTTACTTATTTATTTGAATTATATCCCATGTCTACAAGTGGGATTCAAAACAGCTTACAATGTAAATTAAAACATTTCAAAATAAGTAAAAAATATTTTAAAATACTGAGAGACAGTGTAGTGTAGTGGTTTGTGTGTTGGATTATGACTCTGGGAGACCAGGATTCAGATCCCTGCTTAGCTATGGAAACCTACTGGCCCACTGTGGGTAAGTCACACTCTCTCAGCCTCAGAAGAAGGCAAGAGCAAACCTCTAAACAAATCTTGCAAAGAAAACCATTTTTGTCTTATGTTTGTCATAATTCTGAAATGACTTGAAGGCACACAACCATAACAGCAATTTAGAAATGCTTAATTCAGTAGCTTCACTGCTTGCCATAAACATTTCCAGTATGAAGCAAAGGTTCACTTGTCCTACTGCTTGTCGTTTTTAATGACATAACAGATGCACCTAGGAATATGAAGAAAAGCAACTGCTAGTGGAATTGCTACCTGAACTAACTGCTTACGTGTGGTTTTAATATTTGTTAAAGTAGCTGCTTTCCGAATGAATTGCCATTCCCTACCAAAAGCAAATGTAGCTATGTTGGCCAGGAAAACAGCAAGAAGAACAAGTCCAAAATCCATATCTTGATGCTTCTGTTATTAGGACAACCATTTTTTTGTGGGAGGGGGAGCTTACTGTGAAGGAAGTCACATTGAGATATACAACACAGTGTGGTTTTAAAAGCAACTAGAGTGTGACATACTCCTTAGTTTTTAAATGGTACCATGACCTCTTGGTAACAAGATAGCCCAAAGCATCTGGAAGCATTTGTGCCTTCCATAAAATTGTTTCACCTGTATAACAGTAATTCCACATAAAGTAAATCACATTCCAAAATTGTGGATGTTTATAGCTGCTACTTTTATTTCATACTTAGGTTTGAAAGAAGATGATTTCATCAGGAATCTATAAGGTTGTAAGGCTGAAAAGGGCCTTTAGGGTCATTGTCTATCTCAGCAATTTATTGCACATGCCAGACACCTGTAAAATAATTAATATGACTGATAATAGATGTATGTAAGAACCAAAAATAAGTAAACCAGCAAATAATTCAAACCAGGAAAAATGGACCAAAATCCATTGTATATAGTAATGACTTGTCCCAGGAAGCTGAACTTCACAAATATTTGATTCATCTCAAAAGGCATTCTCAATATTTGTCTTGTTCTTTAAAAAGAAAAGGAAAGGAAAGAAAGGGATGCTGAAAAAGGTATGGAGACTTTTGCAGAAGGATTTTCTGCAAAGCTACACAATATATTGTTAAAACAAATAATGTGATTCCCATTGTTCATTACATTTTTCAGGTAGCACATTACTTGTTCTCATTGCCTACACCTCACAAGTAATGAGTAATGTAATGGATTAAAATGTACTATTTTATTGAGTTTGCCCTCTGTCAAGAAAACCCCAAGGAAATTATGGGCACTACAGCTAGTCTCCCCCACATCTTTTCTTTTTTTTCTTAAACTGAACCCAAGCTGTACAGAACATGCATGGCTTTTTCAAAAGGTTAACAGTGTTCTGGGTAGCCTCCAAGCAGCGCTAAAGGCTTTGAGATAAGGCATATGGTTCTTGTACACACTTCGCTGTTGTAGTATTTCCATGACTTGTGCTGTACCATCTGCGGAAATGGCATAGGAAACAAGGCACAGGGTGTTTTTGGGAGTGAAAGAAGGCGTGGGGTCGATGTGCCTTGATTATAAGCTTGATTGCCTTTCTTAAAAGATTGATTTAATGGTGTGAAGGAGCATTGTACTTCCTGGAGGGAGATGAAATCCAATACACAAGTAATACAGTACTTTTAATACTAGCACTGAGGTGTTAAATTTAATTTTGCTCAGATGATCTCACCTTTGGAGCTAAACATAACCTTTCTCCATAGATTACTAGGAGACTTTCTATTGGTCCTCTTTTTTTCTGTATTTTCTATTTTTCTATAATTTTCTCACAAATCATTGGATGGTCCTGTTTCTGCTATTTGGAAATGGAAAATGTCAATATTATTGATATAAATATTTGATACTGCCCTACTGTGGTAGCTGCTACTCCATCTGGACCCTGGAAAGTATTAATCACTCTGCGGCAACTAGAAAAAGAAGAAAAGAAACTAGTTTGATCATCTGGACCAATTGTATTTTATACCTCTGGTGTCAGCTGTCTTAAGATAAATGTCTTTGGAAAAGTGTAGCAGGGCATAAATGTGAAAAACAAACAAATCAAGCTGCCATGCTCAGAACAGCATAGTTATTCCACATGCAGAATTATGCTACATGGAGACATTTACCACCTCCCAAACCTACCTAGGATGCAGTGTCTTATTGCTTAAGATACTGACTTTGATGACTGCAAAGTTGGCAAGTCAGCAGTTCAAGACCAAAGTGTCGTGTGACGGAGTAAGCTTCTGTCACCAGTCCCAGCTTCTGCCAACCTAGCAGTCTGAAAGCATGTAAAAGTGCAAGTAGATAAATAGGTATCACTTTGGTGGGAAGGTAACAGTAATCCATGTGCCTTGGTGGCTCCCTTGGCTTTAGTAATAGAGATGAGCATCACTCCCTATATTCGGACACAACTAGACAGTCACCAAAGAGGAAACCTTTACCTTTAAACCTACCATATTGCTGCTGAAGCCCCTCTCCCATGGACACTCATGCTTGCAGGGTAGGGAGGGGATTGCAGAAGCATCTGGTGATGTCCCCATTGCCAGAGACAAAGCAATATGTCATCTGCTGGGGCCTGCTGGGATCTTCCAGAGGTCTCAGCAGCTGAGGTAATCATTTTGTGTATGGCTATAGGAATATAGCCAGATGCTCTGTGAGTGTTCTTTGCCAGACACAAATGGCTCTGTGTGTATGTGTGTGCTTGGGGAGGGGGGGGGGGGCTTCAGAGGCCCTATGGTCTGGGTAGGGGCTGTGTCTTTGAGGAGGGAGGTAGGGAACACGAACCTTTGCAACAGTAAAAAAGAGTTAACTTACACATGTATATGCCCCTAACAGGATGCCATTCAATATTTGTACTTCTACTGGAGAGGGAGGCAGGTGATGGATCAGTTCAGGCTTCCTCTTCTGTTGTTTGCCTCTCCCATGTTCTGATCTGAGAAGTTAACTGGTTTTCACATATAGAAGGTCTATATTTCATGTTGATCTCAGTATTTTAACATCTTTTCTTTAGCTTCATGCATGTCTCTCTGCAGCTCACTTATGGATCTATTTATCTAGTCTTCTTAAAAAAAAAATCCTTTGGTGTGCCATCTGCTACTAACCACACTGAGGACATTATCATAGGAACCTTGTTCTCACCAAATCAAGTTTTCAAAACTAAATACATATTGGTATGAAAGCCCTCAGTATTGCATGCCCCTTCAGCAGTGTGACTGAGGCTGTTTCAAGCGCCAAAAGTCCCTTTGCTTTCTTCTGGACTCTCTCTTAACCCCACCTCCCTGACTTATTATCCTACCCAGCATGCTTTTTGTGTTTTTTGAAAATTTATATTTTCAGTTGGAACAATTGTGGCAACTGTGGCTAAAGAAAAGAAAGTGAGGATAAAAAAGAAAACCAGCCTTTTTGGTTATATCGAAGGAGATGGGGGTGAAGGAGAGAGGACACGACTGAGACCACATGACCGGCCAATCTTGGGACTGCAGCTGGCAAAATTATTTGCACCAGAGAACTAATGCCACAACAGTGCAATTGGAACCTAATTGTCTGGTGTTTGTGTCAAAGGATGACTTAACCACACTTTGGAGGCACAGTAGCAACTATTTGGAGGCAATGTCATGTGATAAGAGTTATGAAAGGTTCTATTATCCAGCTTTACTTCTGATTTAAAAGGCTGGTGAGATAAAGGAGATTATCGCACCCAGAAATCTCACTGGGATTATCACGTGCAGCTACAGCTGGGCATGTGCAGTCTGTATGCACCCGGACCCCAAGTATGATTATCCAGTGGCTTTTCAAAAACAGGAGCTTGCTCGTTTTGAAAAGCCTCTGGATAAGTGCGGCTGGAGTCCGGGCTGCATACAGGTTGCACTCACCCAGCCGCAGCTGCTTGTGATAACACTTGTATTTGACTTTTCAAACCCGTGTCTATCCCAGTGGGATTTCTGTATGCGATAATCTCCACAGTCTTGAGGCACTGTACCCTCATTAGGGATTACAGTTGGCCTTTCTTATACATGGATTTTTTATACACGGATTCATGCATCCGTGGTTTGAAAATGTTCCAAAAAAGTAAAAAATTTCAAATATCAAACCTTGATTTCCCATTTTTTATAAGGGACACCATTTAAGCATACACGGATTTTGTTATACACGGGGGATCTTTGAACCAAACTCCAGCGGATAACAAGGGTCCACTGTATATTTCCCACTATATGAATGCACAGAGCATTGATATAGAAGAATGAAGAGTGCAGTGTGGATTCCTGCAGGTAAAAGATATACCAAAGTGCACAAAAGGATCATGCATAGAGGGTGGAATTCCACTATCTTTCCAAACCAATTCTGACAATGATAGCAAATATTCATTTATCTCTGCAATTTTTTAATATCACTGATAGAAGGCACCATTAAAATCCTACACCTGCCCTGTAATTGTTAGTGTAAGACACAGTAGCTAAAATACGGGATCAGAGATTTCTGTGCGTTCAACCCTACAAAAGTTATCTTTGACGCAAAACAAACTGACTCTTTGAAGGGGCATTTGGGTTGTTGCCACACTACAGAATTAATGCATTTTGGTAGTGCTTTAACTGTCATGGCTCCATTCTATGGAATCCTGGGATATATAGTTTGTTGTGGCACCAGAACTCTCTGACAGAGAAGGCTAACTGTCTCACAAAACTACACATCCTAGAATTCCATAGCATTGAGCCATGGTAGTTAAAAATGGTCTTAAACTACGGAGATTATTGGTCAGACTAAATAACCTGGTTTACCTCATCTGAATTGAAACCTAAATTGGGAGGGAGCTGGGTCCTACCACAAGGATTTTGCCACCGAAGCCACTGGGTGAGTACAACTTGGCTGTATCCCAGGTCCCAGACAAAGCTCCGATGACCTTATTTTGAAGCTGGGAGCTTTCCAAATCGGAAAAATGGCCACCAGAGCTCACTTGGGACCTGGGATGCAGCCAGGCTGTTCTTATGCAGCAACTTTGGTGGCAAAATCCTTGCAGTAGGACTTAGCTCCCTCCCAATTTAAGCTTCAATTCGGATGAGGTAAGCTGGTTATTTAGGCTGAGTGACAAGCTCCAAAATTAATTCTGCAGTGTAGATGTCATCCTTCGGCCTATGAGAGAGAGCATAGGCTGGCCCAGCTCCATCAGGGCTAGCCTGAAGAAAGAGGCTCCTCCCTCCTTAACTGTCATCTTTTGGCCCATGAAGAAGAGAATAGGCTGGCCCAGATCCATCAGGGCTAGCCTGAAGAAAGAGGCTCCTCCCTCCTTAACGGTCATCTTTTGGCCTATGAGGGAGAGAATAGGCTGGCCCAGCTCCATCAGGGCTAGCATGAAGAAAGAGGCTCCTCCCTCCTTAACTGTCATCTTTCGGCCTGAGAGGGAGGGAATAGGCTGGCCCAGCTCCACCAGGGCTAGCCTGGAAGAAGAGACTCCTCCCTCCATAACTGTCATCTTCCGGCCTATGAGGGAGTTGACCAGGCAGGCCCAGCTCCACCAGGGCTAGCCTGAAGAAGAAAAGCTCTCCCTCCAGTCCATCTGCCTTGGTCCAGGCCTCAGAGGGAGAGAAGAATTGCTGGACCTGATCCCCCCCCACCATTCCCTTCTACTTTTGTGTCATGTCTTTTTAGATTGTAAGCCTGAGGGCAGGGAACCATCTATTATCCCCTCTGTTGTAAACCGCTCGGATTCCCAGTGATTGGGCGGTATATAAATAAATCCTATTATTATTATTATTATTATTATTATTATTATTATTATTATTATTTGCAGCCCAGGACTCTGTGACACACAACAAATTGATCATCCTTAGGTAGTTTTAGAGGCAAAGTGTGTGTGTTGGGGGGGGGATGTCTTCTCTCCAGATTTTTTTTTTGAGGCAAAGAGGAATTTTGTGGGGTTCAAGGAATAAAATAAATATGTGAAATAATAAACTAATAGTCCATATCACCCTTAAGGCTCAGACAAGTAACAAACGCATAACACGGCTTTTCACCAAAGTGTAATGAAAATTTATCATATTAAATCATCACATTAGAATATCCCCCGCTTTGCTATTCTACAACACTCTGTATGCATGCACCCTAACACACATTTACTCAGAAGAAAGTCCTGTTGCATTCAGTGGCATCTAATACTATGCGAGGATATGTGCTATTGCAGTCTTGATGCTGGGATCAGAATGACAGTCCAGGAAAATCACTTATCTGCATACAGTTCGCTGTGAAGTGTGATTTATTTAGTCAAGCTGAGTGCAGTTTAAATGAAACCATTTCTATACGTGACACTTATTTCCTGGGAAGACACTTAAGTTTGTCCTTGCTTCTTTCCCCACCCCACATTTCAAGACAGAATATATTTCGATCTTGAAATGATATAACTTAGTACAAGAAAAACACTTGATGCATGCTGTATTTATAGGAGTCTGTCAACAGCTACAGCAGGTACTGTGATTGTTGTGGAAGGTTTTAAACCTGTAGGAGATGAGGTGCATTTGAAAGAGGGGAGGAAATGGGCATTTCTTCCCCAGCATACCAAGGGAAGGGGCACTGAATATCTTCTCTTGAGGAATTCAATGGCATATCTGTGGAGAGAAAGTGGATATAAGAAAAATGCCAAGGGTATGGAGAGAATGGGGGAAAGGCCATATATTTCAAGAAAGAATATTGTTTACAAGGAGTGTTAATAGGTTTCAGGGGAAATGTTAATTTTTTTTCCTAGGCTGAAATAGCTACTGTAAGTTTTTAATGGTTAATCATTCATTCTTGAATTTTTATATTAAGCATTTCATATTACTTTATTGACTTAACTTTTATGCTCTTCTTCATTTTGACAGTAAAGAATGACCAGGCAATACTCTTTGAAAATTGGAGGCCATTTGCAGCTGCTCTCTGCTGAGGGAAGTGAATAATAGGGTGCCCTCAAGGAATTTCAAAGGTATCACTCAACAGAAACTTTTGTGTCTGAAGAAAACTAGACCATTTTATCATGGTAGGCATGCTGATATGTTTGCTTTAATAAAATGCCATATTTCTGCCTTTAATCTCTTGTCAACCAGCTATTAAAACCACAAAGTATATGCGTGCAGCACATGTAAACACTTTGTGGTTTACTGAAATGGCCACAGAACATACCAATAAAGCTTACAATTTGTGTTTGGTGAGCAGCGTGTAATAATATTCTTGAGTAATGGAAAGAAATAGGAGTCTCCCCCCACCCCTGCCCCCATCAAACCAGAAAGCCAATTTGATTTAATTCAGTGACCCATGCAATTAAATGGGAAAAGTGGTGGTGGAATGTGTACCTGATGAAAACCTTTCATGAACTATAAAACAGTGACCTTAAACAATAACTACTCAGTTACAGACAGTGGCAGAAAACTGCCACTTACCCCAAACTACTGTCATGCACTAATTATTTATGGGAGAGTATGTCCTAAGAGACTTCCTTGTTTCCTTAATGGGACTCTCTGTGTTTGTGAATCCTGTTTTTTAAAAATGCCCCATGGGTGATATCTTGCCCTGTTGGGTTTAATGGCAACGTTAACACTGATTTTAGTGAGTTCAAGCTTTCCCTTAACAGTTTGCTGAATGATATGCCTGAAAATCATGCCCACATGAGAAAAAGCATAAGATAAAATTACTTATGACTAATAGAGCAGGGAATGTCTTTGTTTTGGAAGCAAGGTGGCGGTGATTTAAAAATAAAACCCGTCTCAGTCTGCCTTGAGGGCATAGGTGCTCCATAGGGAGCTATCTAGTGGTCAAGGCTGAGACCTAGCCTGCTATAGCATGACCTCCTTTGAGCTTGTTAACCAGCCACACCTGACTTAGCTGGATTGGACAGGTTTATCCTGAACTTTCATTAGGCAGGCTATCAGTTCTGTGGTCACAGCCTTCCCTTTCACTTGTCTAACAAGCCATATCCTTACTGTTGCTAGGCAGTCTTTATGTGCAATTCTGCTTACACTGTACTTCTCGCTATATTTTGTCCAGTGCAGAACCAGTTCTACTTTGGCTTGACTTTTTAGGTATTAGTTCATAAGTACAGAATCGGTATGCAAATGAATCTTGCAGTGCCTTTGAGACTAAGGGGCTGAACAGATGGTCCCTTTGGAGTGGCTCGATGCTGCCCCTTTGAGTGCCGGATTGGGGCCACAGCAACTTCATGCTCTGGCCCCAATCTGGCAGTTTGCCAGCTCAAAAGAAGTAGCAAAATGCTGCTCCTTTTTGATCTGGCAAAAAGCCACCCTTGCCACTGCGGTGGCACTTTTGTTCCGTTTCTTCGGCACAGCGTGCATAAACACTGCGCCGCAGGAGCATACCCACAGCATCTGCCATCTGGTTGAGTGTGCAGCACCTTGAGGGTGGAGTCAGGGCATGAAGCATCTGGTCACCATGCCCCCACTCCATCCCAACACCAGCTCATAGTGCCAGTCTGGTCAGCTCCTATCTGAAAGAAAGGAATTGGTAGCATGAGCTTTTATAGACTTCAGCCTACTTCCTCAGATGCCCTGCAGATTCATCTACAAAAGCTTATGCTACCAATTTCTGTTGATGTTTTATGTATTATGCCTCATGACATCAACAGGCAGTTTCCTCCCATCTCAGGTTTTGGATTTGAAATCTCAAGGATGCTCCTGACCTGGCCATCCTACTTTGGCTCTGAGGAAGCCAGTCATTAAGGGGCTACTTGGGTCTGTGGAGAATAATACTGATCACTTTTTTATGTCCACAGAGAAGCCCAACCTTTTTCTTGCTGTCAGAAATGAGATGGACCAAGGGTGGTGGTGGCAGCCTCAATGATGGGTGGATGCTAGAAAGTTGATGTAAAGAATGTGTGAGGGTGACAAATTAGAGGAGGTGGTGGTAACACAAAGAGAGGCAGAAGAGACTAGGCCACCCTTGTACCTTATTATATCAGGAAAGGTCATTCTAATTCAACATGGTCTATAATGGATGCTGTTGAAATTTGACAGTCAGAAGAGGAGGCATAGCAAGTCCCCCCCCCTTGTGCTGCCAGATTTCAATGGTATCAATTTGGCATCTGTGGTAGTGGGGTAATGGTGCCTGGAAAAATGGACTAATACACAGGCTGCATGTTTACACGGACTAATAGCAGCTCAAAGAGGAGTTCATTTTAGTCCAAATCCTGTATAGTGATTCCATGAGATGTGATGTTTTCCATGCTTTGCTACTGAATCATTGCCCTTTCCATGACTGTTTATTATCTCCTGCTCAGGTTCAAAGTAGAAATGGGACTATAAAAATAGCTGAAAACAAAGTTTTTGGTATGGCAGTGAAGTCTCATATATGATTGCTGTTGTTCTTATGTGCCTCCAAGTTGACTCCAACTTATGGCAACCTTATCCTACAGTGTCCTTGGCAGGATTCCATGGCCTTCCTCTTATGCTGAGAGAGTATGTTTGGCCCAAGATCACCTAGTGGGTTTCCATGAGTACTGGTTTCCCAGAGCCCTAGTGTAATGCTCAAACCATCACTCAATGTAATAATAGTTGTGACATAAACAACTAGCAAAATTAAAATTATACATTTAAATTATAATATCATATGAACAGCCTAAATGTATTTACATATGCATAGTTTCATGTGGTTAAAATGAAAATTTGGTAAAATGTAAAATTTTAAAATAATATATTTTAATATATATTTTTTAAAAAATTAAAAATTATAAAAATTTAGAAATTTGACATTTTATTATTTTTTTTAAAACTGTGAGTCCTTTCTTTTCTCCTCTCACTGAGACTCACCCCACCCACCCCATCTCTTACAGCATTTTAGAGGTACACAGGTGAATGCCACAGCCCATTTCTTCCTAAAAGCAAATGTTTGAGAAGCAGGGGTGTCACCACCCTTTAGGGTGTCACTTGGTGCGAAACGCACCCCCTAGTGACACAACTGGATTAGAAAGTTTTTCTCCACACACAAAAATGGCCAAGATCTTGCACTGGGTGATGTAGCTGTGATGGCAGAGCTCCATCATTGAAGTTTTATTTCATGATGTTATTCCCCAAGATCTACCTTAGAAGCAAGCAGCCCCCAATGGACAGATTTCTGAGGTGTTGGAGAATGGGACACTGAGTGATAGCGCATCTCGTCCTCTTTCAGGATCAAAGCACAAGGTGACTGTGGGGTCCTGTTGCAGTTGCATGTTGCAGCACATTGCACTGTTAGGAGAAGAATGGACACATCATTACTCAATGAAATGACTGTAAACATGAATTCTTATAATAATGATGATGTAACTGCAACTGACAGCATTGTACATACTGAACAGAATGCGAGCTACTGTTTCATGAAACACACATGAGGTGTGTGTGTGTGTGTGTGTGTGTGAGTGAGTGTGTGTGTGTGTGTGCATGTCCACACATTTTGCCAGCCTTCGTCCTACCCAAAATACCATGTGTGTTTCTGAGAACAGTGGATTTTTGTGTGAAAAAACTCTGGCAGACTTCTGCATAAAACAAAACAAAAAAACAGGTGCAAACTCCACTTAATCCTGTATTTCTGATCAAAATAATTTCCTGAAACACTTCAGGATGTGTGTGAGTGAAAACTGCAAAATGCTCAGCTCTATTTTATTCTTCCTTGCTGGGTTTCTTGAATGTTGGGAATCCAATTCTTTGATAAGGAAACAAAAACAGTGAGTATACTTTCCATACCTAATTCATTTAATGAAGCATTTGATTTTAACCATCTGTTTCTTTTAACATTTGTGTGCTGAGTCATCAACTGCTTTAATTCAAGTGCTGTCAGTGAGCATTTCTGTACAGTCCAGAGGGACAGTACCTGGCACTACTTATTGCACTTTTCTGTCTTGTATTCCTTCATGGATATTTTGTTTTGTTTGCCTTCCTTATTTTCTTTGGGTGCAGTCATAGTTAAAACAGGCAGAAATGGTAGAAAAATGCAGGAAGGCTATCAATAGAGGATGACGTCATCTGCATCCCTTGCAAAATTCTGTGTTCGAAGTGGATTCTGTTTAAAAAGCTAAACTGAAAACATTCCCAATCTCTGTTTCTTTAGGGATTTTTTTTTGGCGGGTTTTTTTTTTTTTTTGGCTGTGTGGCCATATTTGGTAAAAGTTTATTCATGATGTTTTGCCAGCATCTGTGGCTTGCATCTTCAGAGAATGCTGGCATGGGAGTGAGTAGGGCAGATATATATAACTCTGTGACCCTTGGTTGAGATGACGCCCATGCCAGCATTCTCTGAATAAGCCAGCCATAGAGGTTGGCAAAATGTCAGGAATAAACTCTTCCAGAACACGACCACATATCCCGAAAACACCACAAAAAACTATGGATTCTGGCCATGAAAGCCTTCGCCTTCACTCTGTATCTTTCTTGATCTAACTCATAACTATTCTCAGCCTATACAATTCTCCTGTGTGCTCACTATAGGTCCCCCTCCCATTCATGATTCTTGGAAATGCCTTCGCTAAATTGAGATCTTTTCACTATTTTGATTGAGAATTCTTTGCCGTTCAAACTGGGACACACTATGCCTATAGTTGGAAATTCTGTTCTTCTTCCTAAGGAGTATCTTCTCTTGAGCCAAATGGTGACTGTGCATCTTTTCTGCAGTCCTCTCATTTGTAGTGAGCTTTTTGAAACCTATGGCTCTCCACTGATTAATAACTTTTCTGAATGAACAATCTTGGTCAGTCCAGGACATCCTGTGCTTGTTCAGAAAGTTTTCTCCTTTTCTCTGCTTCTATACAAGCCTCTAATAAGGAGGGAAAGCCTACAGGAGCAACCTGTGCAAGTGAAAACCTTTTATTGGGAACAGGGGTATATAGCTGCATTTCTGCATGGATGACAGTTGCTTCTGATGTAGTAATGAAATGGGAGTGGGGATGTTGGAGCAGTGTATCATCTTGAGATACAGCAAGCCAGCCTTCTCTGTGGGCAGATGTTTTAGGCTTACAGGGGTCTTTTAATTATTAATTATTTTTTCACAGCACACTAACAGTTGTCAGTAATGAAACCCAGCATGTAGTTTGGGGATTACTGCCTTAGATTGCACAGAGCAAAATGGAGCAGGCAAGTGCCCAATCATTTGCATGCATCCTGGACAGGGGTCCTGGAGCAGTTTCAAAGACAAAACAATTATTGTGCTCCCCCCCCCCCATTTTCTTTTTCTTTCTTTTTAAATCTTTTTTCCTCTCCATGGATAGGTAATGCAAATTTAAAATGGACAGGTAATGCAGAAATCATAGGATTTCTGATGATGAAGAAGAACAACAAGCATCAGGGAGAAGTCAAGATGGACTCTGAAATGAAAAGGGTTTTGCAGTCTCTCAGGTGTTCTGGATTTTAGTCAGTGCTGCAAACTGTTGCAAATTTCAGGTTTGTGCAATCTCTGTGAGGATTTTAATCCAAAACCATAATTTTTTAAAAAAATTCTCAGTCAAAAATATTTTGGGGAAAGAATTCAACAGAGATGATACCCAGTATCTGCTGCTTCCCTACTCTGTGTGTGTGTGTGTGTGTGTGTGTGTGTGTGTGTGTGTGTGTGTGTGTGGAGTCACATTAATACTGTCAAATCCTTCTGGAGTATGTCCAAAGGAAGGTGACTAAAACGGTGAAGGATCCGGAAACTATGCCCTATAAGGAGCGACTTAGGGAGAAGAGAAGGTTAAGAGGTGATATGATAGCCCTGTTTAAATATTTGAAGGGGTGTCATATTGAGGATGGAGCAAGCTTGTTTTCTGCCATCTCTGTTATCTTCTTTTCTCCATAACCCACCATTGTCCTATACTTAGGAGGTTCTCTGGGTAGTCTAGATACTTGCCCTCCTGCATGTCCATCATTTCACACCCTGTATTTCTTCTTCACCTCTTTTTCTTCTTCTATCCCTCCTCCTCTCTCTTTTTCTTCAGTCCATCCGACCATCTTTTCATCTATTCCTCTTTCACAATACAGCTTCCTTCTCATGCATGGGATCTAACACCATGTGGTTGTGTGCTGCAGACTTCATCTTCATGCTCCTCCTCTTTCTCACAACACTTGTTGCTTACCACCTCAACTGTCACTTGTTACTTACCCACATCAACTGTCAGTCACAGGAAAAATGGCAAGAGAGACAGCATACAGTGGAGAGAGGGAATGAAACAGCAGAGCATAAAAAAAAAATCTGTCCTCCCCCATATTGTTCCTGTTAGCTTCATTCATCTATAATACTCCATTGGAAATGCCCCTGCCATTGTTGAGAGAATGCAAAAAGGAAATTACTTTGGGGTTTAAGTTTTTAAATATGCAAAGCAATTAATATAATTCATATCAGTACATTGATTCTGATTTGTGAGGCTCCCATCTAGGCCTGGTTAGTGGTGACAATGCCGCCCATGCACTCTGTATTGTCTATGGATTCATGTCAATCACTGATTGGTGTTGAGAATGACTTTTATCCACTGCGCTATGTAATGACAGGGTCCTCTCCCCATTTCAAAGCATTAAATTCATTTGAAATCTTTCTTTTCTTTTCTTTTCTTTTTGCATCTGTGGTACAGCAGACATTGTGGGCATTCCACTGGATCCAGTTTAGGAGTAAGTGAGAGCTCAGGGCACATTGTTTTCCAAAATGGAGTGGGGTGCCCATAAGGAAATTTAGGGGTGGTGTATCTTGGCTGCAACTGAGCTTTGGAGCTGACATGTCTGCCACGTACCCAAGCTGTGTGTGCACACACTATAAGATACAAGATTGTGACATTCTAACATTACTCTGCAGGCTGGGACAGGAATCAGGATCTGCACCCTATACCATGTCAAAACTGGATAAGCTGTAATCAAGAGAGATTTGGCTGTTTTATTAATTCTCCCAGGCTACAAGTGGTTGTTTCTCAGCATTTCTGTCAACCCCCTTCCTAATAAGTCATGCTGGTGCAATCCAAAGCTGGATCTTGGCTGATATTTATGTAGTTATTTAGTACATTTATTTCCCACTTCTTTGTAAAGGAAGTTCAAGGAAGCATACATAATTCTGAGTCCCATTTTATTTGCACAACTAGCCTGTGATATAGGCTGTGGCAAGCTTTTGGGAACATGGCTATTTGAACTTGGAATTCCCAGGTTTTTGTCCAACACCCATACAGTTATACTACTACACTGACTTTGAGAATTTACAGTACTGTTTTTGGTGCAGGTTTTTTTTGTGTGTGTCCCCCCCAGCAGGCTTGTTCTCATAGATATCAGCACTGGGATAGTGCACGAATTTCAAAATGGAGTAGAAAGAGAAATTCATGCACTGTTTAAAGTGACCTTGGAAATGTGCATATCAATTAACAAGCATCTGCCAAGAAGTTATGTTACAAACAGAAATCTCAAGAGCTTGCAATAATGTATTCCCCCCGCCTTCGCTCTTTCTGAACTTGATGGCTGGATGCCCACGTGAATGCATTATCTCTACCAAAAATGTGTGTGGTTTTTAATCTCTTATCGGATTTAGCAAAATAAAATTAGTCCAGAGTGAAATACTTTAGGAAACAAATCAGCTTCTTGAAAATCAATGAGTCTGTTATATCAAGGAAAGTGCAAGGGTCGGGGTTTGGAAGATATACAGTGGCTTATCCGAATGAGCAAATTTATGCTTGGGGTAGTAATGCTGAATGTAGTAAGTTTGTGTAGTATGTTGATCTTTCATGAAGTGAAGCTTCAACAGCGACATAGGACATTATCATACAAGCCTTGGTCTTGCCACATAGTGGCTCGGTACAGACGGGCCCTTTGCGGTGCACCCATGACGTGCTAGGGTTGCTTGCCCCACAACCCTAGCACCTCATGGGTGTGCCGCAGCTGCACGACACCATCCAGATGGTGCATGCAGCGATGATGTGCCAGCAGTGCAGTGTCCAAACAGGGCTGTGCCTCTGGCATGTCATCACACCGTTGCTGGTGCTTTCTTGCTGCGCAGCAGTGCCACACAATTTGATTGCTGCGGTGTTGCTGCGGAGCAAGGAGAGGTGCCTCCCTGGCGCCTCTTTTTGGCGCTCTGTACCATGCCTTTGTTAGTAAAAAGAAACAGTAATATACCAGTTAGGCGACATAATTATCACACATCTTTCCAACAGTGTGACTGGGTTGTTTGTATGATCAATGGTCCTTTGTACTCTTTCATGAACTCCTCCTTATCCCCACCTTCCTGCCTTATGTCCTAATCTGCATGATTTTTATTTTTTCATTTTTCATTTTATTTGTAATGCAATTGCAGAATGTTGTTAATGTAATTTAGTTAAGAAAAAGAAAATGGGGGGAGGGGGATAGCCTGCTTGGGAATAATAGGGTGTGTGTGAGAGAGACAGGAGGAGAATAACACCCACTTACACCACTTAACTGCCTAATATTAGACTTATACCTGGAAGAACTTATCACACCTGTATAGTAATGGGAAAGCAGTGTGATTATTGATGGGACGTTGTTTCAATGGTTTAAAGTCAGAAATGAGGTTGTGTGATATATATGGCCAATGTGATGATTTTCATGTTGATTTCTGTGGTTAACTTTTTATCTTTCCCTTTTTAAAAAAAATTCCCCTTATCAGTGCTACGTGGAAAAGAATACTTCTGGTAATAATTTTGATGTGCTAGTGGAGACCAAAAGATATAATCTAGCAATTTCTGCAGAGACATCTTAGAATAATGGTCAAAGTGGAAATCAGCTGTTCTGCCATGAATGTGCTGAATTCAGCAAAACCTGTTTTATCATTAATTATACACTCAACAGAGAAACGCAATCTAAGCACCAATATGTTACTAAGAAATATATTGTTATATATGTATAGGTAGCATTTTTTCCTATGTGTATTCATTAGGAAAGGCTGCCTGATAAGTCATTAGGAAAGGCTGCCTGACACCTTTTGTTTTGAGATCCTAAAGCTCTCTGTGATTCCAAAAATTTTCATGGAAGAGAAAAGGAAGTTTTGAAAATGTATGGTAACATGCATTATGAAATTCAGGGTAGTTATTTATACATTTCTATAATAAAATTTTGGAATAGCTCCTTCCATTAGTTCCTTGGGCTTCTTCAGACAAAATCTTGGAAATACTACCAATACTACTTTTTTTTTTTTTACTATCTTTAGACAAATGAGAGAAGGATTATGGGAACTGTATTCTAACAACATTTGGAAAATCACTCATTCCTTTTCCTTGTAATGCAATGATATAGGACTTGAGTTCTTTTTTTTTTTCCAATTCAGTGTAAGGGACAATTACTGGACTTGTCTTAAAACAGATACAGTACAATGCAGTATAAATATCTTACCTTAGAGTTCTGAGATATTTAAGGCTGCCCCTGGATTTGTCTGTAGGTTTTGGTTTTTTTGTGTACTGTAAGCTTATCAATTTGGTTACAGTAAAATGAATATGAAAGGACAGACAAACCCTTTATTTGAGTAAAAATAGCCTTCCATGTTCAGACTTATGATGATTTTAATACAACACTATATGCTTCCATTAATCTAATTCTCAGGCTTTGGAGGAAGAGACCAAGAGAATTTAGAATCATTAAGCAGAATACCATGGGCTGGACCACTTCCTGCAGTTTGCCAAGGCACAGGTTAATGGTTTATGGCAATAGGACTCAATTTAATGGATTGAAATGTATGCCACTCATAATGGTATCTAGGCCAAACAGAAGTTCTACTTCATTTCTACCGAGAGAGTTCCACAGAGTTGATTCTTTGTTTGCTGCTCTCAGTACTAAAGATATGGACACAATACTGGAATATACTTAGGCATACACACTAGCCTCTAAGATAGCCTGCAAGATACATCTCACAGCACCATTGGATCTTTCAAGGAGAACTCCAGATGTATTCTAGAAACAGCTGTATATATTATTTCTTATTTATTGTTTATTTGTGTATCTGTGTGTGTGCCCACTCTGGAACTGGCCTTTTTTGCATGCTGTCAATCTTGCTTTATGCAATGCTAAACCTACTCCATTCTTATGGGCTTGAGGAAAGAGAAGTGATGATCACTGAGTGGGCTCTCGGTATCCACTGGGATTTGGTTCCAGCATCCTTTGTGGATTCCAAAATCCATGGTGCTCAAGTTCCAATGTAGAAAATTGTGTAGTAAAATGGTGTCTCTTATACAAAATGGCAAAATCAATGTTTACTTTTTACTGGCTTTTATTAGGATCAGCTACCCCTCTTCCAAATAAAAGTACTTTGTTCCTTTGTTGGAAATGGAAATTCAGAAGTCCAAGATGACTGATAAACTGAATGGCTTCCTATGTCTTCAAATGTCCAACTCTTCAGGATACAGAATCATTCTCCAACACATATTGCGTATTAATGAGATATGATGTGTCAATACATTCAGCTTTGAAAACTTTGTCCATAGGCTTAGGATCCAGTTGGGTACTTATTTGGACAGAATCATCATCATACCCTCAAGTTTTGCATTTTTATAGCTATTCATACTGTCTTATTATAAAGTTTCTTCCTGGGCACCAGTTCACTCCATGCAGTAAGTCACAAAGGTGCTATAAGATTCTTTTGCATACTGATATTCCAGTCTATGAAGTTTATTGCATTGCTTTTGCTCCCGGGATAGCACAGGATGTAACTTTAAGAAGGTGGATCTTACCGCATTTCCCCATCACTGGACAATACACAGCCCATACACAACCCAGGCCTCTGACACAGTTTTTCAAGAACAGGAAAAGCCCAGAGAAGCTGGAGTTTCATACAGGCTGCGTACTGCCCGGTGACAGAGAAGTAAGATAAGATCTGCCTTCTTAAAGTGACTGAGGGAAAGATGATTTCCCTCCTCACATACTGCCCCACAAGATATTCCCTTCCTGTCATACCACAGCCTTCTGCATAACCTGTAACTCTTCTCTCAAATGTTTTGCAACTCTCCAGAGCAGATACTGAAAGCACATGGGGGCTATCTGGGTAGGGGGAAATGGCCGCCTCCACAATCTGTCTTTGACCATCAAAGGAACCAATTGAATACTTACTATTGGTTTACTTTAGGATCATGCTAAGAATTATGCTACAGTTGAGGAAAGGAAAGAAAAACCACTCTGAAATACTGATTTGGAACAACAACAACAAAAACAGTATTCCCACATAGCACCATCATTGTACATGGCACTTCAGAGAACAAATCAATAAAAGAGAACATAAAATAATTATATTATTGATCAATAGGTACCGTTTTCTTTCTGCCTGATTAAACCTGTCTGTCCAGACTAGTCCTGAGGATCACTGTAATTCATAAATAGTTGCTTTGTATATTCAAGATTACATACTGGATTTACTCAGTATGCAGAACCAAATAGAAGTCCAAATTTTATAGTGGTAAGAATCTGACAGTTTTAACTGCTATGAGGTGCATTCCTGGCAGTCTGTGTTACTGTTGTCATGAGGAATAAAAAGAGGTGCCTAGGAAGGAACTGGCAAAACCACCTTTGAATATTCCTTGCCTAATAAAACATGGGGTTGCCATGTGTTGACAAGCAATTTGAAGGGAGATACATAAGGAGATAGATTAAATAATGTGTGTGTGTGTTGTGTCCCTACAAGATGTTTCCAACTTACGGTGACCTTAATGCGATCCTATCATGGGGTTTTCTTAGCAAGATTTTAAGTAATACAGATGTGAAAAGATAGCATAAATACATATTTACCAGAGACCTTTGGGCAAATATCTGATGGCTGGGTATTTTGAATCAATATGTGCAGTTCGTACCCTTTGACACACTGCCCTCATAATCCTGGATGTCCATTTCCACATCCCTCTTCTAACCGCATACAGCTCTTTTTTCCCTATACAATTTATAAGATATTTTCCGTAGTTCAGTGGGCTCTTTTAATTTCTTTCACCTGCTCCAGAAGAAGGGAGGGACATTCATAATGATTACTAATATGTAGACTATGTGAGTATATGTAAGATACATGGATACATAACAGTGTTACTTATTTTCTTACGCTCCCCACTTTGCCAAAAATATATTGCGGATTTTTAAAGGTCCCCTTGTAAATATTTTAATTGTTATTAACCCCCTTTCCTCTTTTATTGTCTTGCTCACCCCTCAGCCTATCTCAGACAATGTTTATTGAACTCTATGAGTTGTCAAGACAGTACTTGTAAGTGGAATTTAACCATATGTGAGCTGTACAAATGTAATAATATTACCCAACTCTTGTTTAATTTTGAAAAGCTCCATCCTTGACAACACGGCTCATAAAGGATGGTTCAGTCTGAATTATCCATTATTGCTCCCAAAGCCTACAATTAAACTATCGATCAAAGCTGGCAGAGGGGGGGAAAAGGTCTGGGCGCTGATGCACCGCTGACTTTGTCAGACATACAGCCTGAAAGAATGCAAGGCCAGAGTCTGCCTTTAGCTAATCCTCTCAGTTCCAACTGGTCTGGATAGAGCCATGATTATGTATTGGGCTTATTCAGTTTTAATAGGATGGGTCTTATGCAATTTGTGACCTCCAGGTTCGCATGGGAAGACTGGGAGCTTAACAGGTTCTGATCCATGGGGAACCAGCATTGGCTCGTCGACTTCTTCAGACACTGCAAAATGCATCTTTTCTGGGGAATTCCACAATAAAATGACTGTTATTTATCATTACAAACCTCTTTATCATTTAGTCAATAAAAGGCCTCTCTCCTTCACTTTTTTTTCCTGTGGTGTGCTCAGAGTCAGAAATCTGTATTAGTCTCTACTGGCCTGAAGGCAGGAGATGTCAAAAGCTAAATCATGATCTGCCCTGGCTTTCTGGCTAAATTGTGTATGAAGGCCTGAGGCAAAAAGGTGCACATGCTCATTATTTGAAACAGAATGATTCCCCCCTTCCTTTTCCTTTTCTTTTTCCCTTAAAAACCCCCCACCGCATTGAGTCATATATGGTAACATGAATACAGTATATACTCTTCTTCAAAATATCAACCTTGAAAAAGAGAAAAACATGAACACATAAAAGCCAATCAGGAGTAAATATGCTAACTTTGAGTATTTTCAAACAGAAACAGGAAGAAGGAATAGCATCCTTTATACTTTCCTAATGGCAGCAATGGGGAAAGTGGGGTATTGAGATTTCACATTGTTGAAATATTCTGATTATCCTGAAAAGCTAGAACTTCCCCATAATAAAACTCAGTTTTCTAATCATTGAAGGGGGGCGCACACACACACACACACACACACACACACACACAACTGAGACCACTGATGATTCCTGCTATCTGTGTTCTGACAAATTCATTTGCTTTGCGTAAACTGGCATGTGCACCTGTCACATGCAGCTAACTGGACAATGCCAGTGACATCATTAATGATGTGATTCAGTCCGTCAACACATGTCCTCCCTCTCACACAGACCATGCTAATACATTTTGATTTGCCTCTTTGCAGGTTTATATTTTTAATTTGTGGGGAGTTTTCAGGTCAAGCTCTTATCTGTCAATAACAGATATTTGTATGGTCACTGGAAGGTCAGCCATGCTTTGTTCTGCTACAACCACTAACATACCGTACCACTAGTATTGTTTTCTTACAACCACCTCATCTCTCTCTCTCTCTCTCTCTCTCTCTCTCTCTCTCTCTCTTTAACCCAGTACCACTTCAGCTTCCAGCACATGATCTCTGATTTGTGTACCTTAATATGGTTGGGAGTGGTGGGAATGAGAAAAGCATTGCACTAGACCAAGATCCCATCTCCCATGTCTTCCATGTCCTTTTATCTTCAGAAATAATTTGAAAGACACATCAATGAAGCAAAAATGCATGTTGGAATAGAGATATAAATGTTCCACTGTTTCATTCCTACACGCGAGCATGAATCTATTCTGTTGTTTTCTCCTCAGTTCTTGCTTGAACTATTCTGGGAAATTATTTTTGCACAGAAATACATACTCCCCGCCCCCTTAAAATAATAGGACCTCAAATTCTTACTGTGTAATTTTGTACACAATGTCTTTTTGCCTCAAGTTTTTGCTGTGCAATTTTGTGCAAGAAAAAATTGTGTGCAAAGATTTTTCATGCACAAAAAAATCCCTTGCAGAATAATTTTCCAAGCTCTGTTTGAAGTTCTGGGACTTGCAGAAAAGTCCAGGAGAGAGTTTTTCTGATGCCAGGCAAATGGGTAAGGATTATTATATCTATTATATCTAATAGATATAATATCTTGATATAATATCTATTATATCTTGCTAATTCTGAGACAAGTGAATAAAGAAAAAACAGGAAACATGGAAATGATAGAATCAACACTAGAAGGAAACTAGAGTACAGGATCTTTGATGTTGCAAACTAAGTCCATTCCTTCAGCTTTTATTACCCTGATATTCTGCCATACTTTCCAAGTGAACCATTTAACGAGATAGCAAATTTAGGAACTGAAAGTAAATAGTATGTATGTAAATCTTCAGTTATAACAGTGAATATATTTGTTGTCTGTCTGAGATATAATTTAATTCATGAAACTAGTTTTAATCCTAGGCATTACTTTACAATATATAAAGGGAATGAAGAAAGCCGTACCATGATATGATCTTAAGCAATCACATTAAAGACTATTCCAGTAGAACAGGAAAACAAGGTTAGTATTCATTACATTTTGATATATATGGTATGATGCAGTGTTTCTTTTTCAGAAGAAGACTTTACTACTCTTTGCAGTGAAGTTATTACTGTTTGTTCTTATTTAATGTGCTTTATAGGAGAATTGGCTGTGCACAGAGCATTTCCTGGATATTACTATTTATGTGCTCTTTTCCACCATTTACATGTTGTCTAATATTACAACTGATCTTCCTCCGTCTTTGGAAGTGCTCTGAATTTTTGATTGCTTTTTTACGTAAAACATCCCTTTACTCAAGAACTTGATTTTTATTTTATTTTTTGCATTTTAAGTTCTTTCCTGTGCCCAATTCTTAGTTCTTTTATGTCTAACATAATGTATGTATGTGTGAGAGATTTATTAATTTAAATGAGATTTTATTTTAGCATATGAAAAACACTTGTAACTATCTGTCTCCATAGAGAGATATTATGGGAAAGCTGGGTCTATCTGGTATCCTATTCGGTATTCATGGGAATGCAAGCTGGATTTAATATCTCCTACCTTTGGGATTCATTTACACTCATTAATGACCAAAATGACCCCCCATGTCCCTCTTAAGCCAGGCAGTGCTCCTAATTAGAAGATTTTTGAAGTGCTGCAAGTCAAAGCCCTTGGATTTCTCCAACCACCTGTCTCAATACACCTCCAAGCCAGGAGAGTGATGTAGTCATCATTTCTCAATGCCCTGACCTTTAGCTAGGATGTTGCCTGGCTTAAGGGATAGAATCATAGAGTTGGAAGAGACCACAAGGGTCATCCAGTCCAACCCCCTGCCATGCAGGAACTCTCAAAGTCTCCATCCTTGGAGGTTTTTATGTAGACGATGGATGACCATCTGTTGTGGTAGGTTTTGGGAAGATAGCATCAGCAGCTGATGGAAGTAATTGCTACAGCTATGTCTGATGATGTAGGATCTTGACCATTGTTTTAGGTACATTTGTGGGGTTTGGGGGTTTGTTTTGAGAGCCTATGTGGAGGGTCTACCATTTTAAATTCTACCACTTCATCAAGAATAGGGCCAATGACTGGAACCTGTGTGAACTAATTCCAAGGGAGGCGGGGTGGGAGGAGGCATCTGAATGACATGAAAGTTCTGAGATGTAATGGCTCATTCACAGATGAAAATTGTAACCACATACTGTTGCCATAAAGTAATGAATGTGGATATGTGAAACTGGCCTGAATCGTAGAATTTTAAATTTGGAAGGGACCACAAGGGACATCTAATCCAACCCCCTACCATGCAAGAATATAGAATTACAGCACCTCTAAAAGATGCCCATCCAACCTCTGCTGAAAGACCTCCAAAGATGGACGGTATAACACACTCTGAAATAGTCCACTGTTGAGCAGCTCTTACAGTAAAAATGTTCTTCATAATGTTTAGGTTGAATATCTTCCCTTGTAATTTGCACCCCAGCTGGACATCCAGACTCTACGTACAAACCTCAAAAGATGGAGACTCCACCACTCTCCAAGACAATGTATTGCTCTCCACCAGGAAATTATTTCTAATGTTTAGGAGGAATTCATTTATTGTAATTTGTATCCATTGATTTGTGTTCAGCAGTAAACCAACTGGTTCCACCTTCTATGTGACATTCCTTCAGGTATTTAATGATAGCTATCATGTCATCTGTCAGTTTTTTCTCCAAGCTTAACATACCTAGCTCCTTCATAAGTCATTCCTCATAAGGCTTGATTTCCAGAGCTTTGCCTGTCTTGGTCATTCCAGCTTGTTGATATTCTTCTTGAACTGTTGTGCCCAGAACTGGACTTGGTATTCCAGATGAAGTCTAATCAAAACAGAATGGAGTGGGACTATTACTTCCCTTGATCTGGACACTACATTCCTGTTGATGCAACTCAGAATTGCATTGGCTTTATTGGCCACCACATTACATTGCTGACTCAGGTTTGCCTTGTAGTCTTGTAAGAGTCCTAGATCTTTTTCACACGTACTATTTTCAAGACAGGTGTCACTTGTCTATATTTTTGATTTCATTTTTCCTGCCTACATGTAATATCCTACATTCGCTGCTGCTCCTCCTCCTCCTCCTCCTCCTCCTCCACCACCACCATCACCACCTTTTACATCCTACCTTCTTCTCAACGATGGGACTCGATTCTAGCAACATATATAAAACAATACAGATTAAAAACTACACAGCATTAATCTCTGTTGAAATTCATTATGTTAGTTTTAGCCCAGTTCTCGAATCTGTCAAAGTCATTTTGAACTGCAACTCTGTCAAATAATCTTGGATCAGATGTTCCCTCTAATTTGGTGTCAACAGCAAATTTGATAAGCATGCCTTCTGTTCCATCATTTAAGTAATTTATAAAGATTTTAAACAACACTTAGAATGTATGTCTTTGACAAGACCCACTATTTTCAGTTGTTCTATCTATAAAGGGCCATGTAAATTAATGGCACTATATAAATAAATGATAGTAACAACAACAAACAACAAGACCAAGGACAGACCCCTGAGACAACTAGTCACTTCTCTCCAGGGTGAAGAGTAGCCATTGTTGAGTACTCTCTGTGTTTGATCTGTCACGTAGTTAGAAATCCACCAAACTATCACACTTGCAGCTTGCAAATTCACATGCCTGCCTATAAGAATATTAGGGCAATGATTGCTTTTTGAATGGTGGCAGCCTAATGTATGTATAGAACATATTTGTTCATAAGCTGCTGCCAAAGTTGTAAAATTTCAGGTTCATGTCACAAAATCGCAGAATATATAAAACTGGCATAAACCCAGTTGCTGTCTGGTGCTTAGTTTTTTGCTTTTCACATTGGATGTCAACTGGGTCTCTTAGGTGATGAGTAGGATAGAAGGATGATAGGTTGATTACCTTGGTATTCTCTTTATTGTGCTGCACTGATGCATCTTTCACAGTTTTTACTATCATAGTCCAGTGTTGCTGTGGAAAACAAGCAAGGCCCATAAAGATGACATGTTTGCTGTCCTTCTCCCTGACGGGACTTCAATGTATTACCTGGATCTAATTATCTCATCTTCAGCTGACAGAGAGGCTACCATGGAACATTTTCCATCACTGGGGGGCTCAGACAAGCTTCCAATGGGCTGTCTAATAGTATGATATATTTTTGGGTCTCTTGCTCATTGGATGAACAGGCTAAGGTAAATCATGTATTGACCTCCCAGCATTTATAAAGTGTGGAACATCACATTCTCATCAGAGCCATAGGGGCAGTAAACTATAGTTCCTTGGCTGTGAAACATGGTTTTGGTTATGCACTATGTTACTAGGGTTTGGGCTTAAACAACTATACATCATTCGTGACACTTGTCGCCTTCTTTATTGAAAGGCAAAACAAAGAGTTGAGGACAAAAATCATTACTACTTTAGCAATTTTTCACAAAATGCTTTTGTTTTGTGCTTGACACAGATGGGACATTGTACCACAGAACAAATGATGTATGGCAGTGTGACAAATTTCATTTCCTTTATAAAACAAGGATCAGAGGAGTGTACAAATTTGGGAGATGAGATTGTATGGGAAGTTTTTGTTTGTGTAGGTCAGAAGAATCTATTCTTACCCTCTTTAAGGTTGTAAGTCATTTTATTTAGTTGACCAATTAAAGTTCCTCTTGATAAATCAGTGGTGTCCAAGTTTAATTGGTGGTACCATGAGTTTAAAAGGACACATATTTATTTGGAGGGATGCTTTGGTGTTTCTATTTATCAAAGGGGGAAAAAGGAGTTGCTAATATATTGCTTTTTCTTGCAACAAAGAAAATGAACTCTTGTTTGATACATAGTAGGGCATGTCATTCTTTTTTTAACTGTTTCAAAAAGGTACTTATACTGAGTTTTTGCCAATATCAATAAATGACTGTAATGACTGAATAATTTGATTAATTTGTTAGAAGAAAAATAATTAATCAGTGAAGTTTTTTGTTAATTGTTTGACATTTAGTTCCTTTTTGTTCTGGTTTTAAGGAGGATGAAAAAACTCTCCCTTGGGACAAGTTTCAAAAATATCTGAGGAGTTTAATTGTCTTGGCAGGTATTGATTAAAGCGCTTATGTGAAAATATTGGAAGCAATAGAAGTGGCTTGTATTAGGGCTTTTCTATGACCTTGATAGTTATAACCCTTGACTGAAGAGGAAATTCATCTAAGGCGATGCAATACAGAGACTCAATTATATATTTTTAAGTTTGTATATTGAAAATCCAGATGAGGATCCAAAGAACCATTTAGCTTGCTTCATATCTCTAAGGGGGCTTTCTCAAACTGTGGTCTCTTCCGACCTACTCACCCCATATGGCAAAATAGTTATAAAGAGAAGCCAAGAAGGATTGCGGTGGAGCAAATCCAGAAGACTGCATTATTAAGGTGAGTTCTTAATATTAGGGCTTTAACAAATCATCTTGTTTCCCTGAGGCTGTCCTCCCACCTGGGTATCATAGACTGGTGGGGGGAAAGAGAGAGAGAGAGAAAGAGAGAGAGAGAGTTCTCTCTTGCAAATTCTTACCAGTCCTAACATTAGAGGAGAAATGGTTGGGAATCTCATGATTCCTTCATCATGTCAACTTTGTCCCTGAAGGTTGTCTTAAATGTAGTTTATAGTGTGGAATATGAGAAGAGCTGGAACAGGAATTGTTTGGGGGTGGTAGCTAAAATTCCACTGGGCACATGTAAAACCTTGAAGTCACCTAAATGAATAGTAGCCCCAGGTTCTGATCCTTGTACAGACATGAAGTTCTCAGCATAGTTGAGTCATCATTCTTTTTCAGCTTAATCTATTGTCACAACAAATCTCTGAAGTAAAATAGAATAGCCATCATGCATACTTTTCAGAATTCTCTTGAGAAAGATGGGCTAGATATGTGACGGATAAATACAGAACTGGGAAACTAAGGCCCTATACAGACAGGCCAAAATAAAGCTGCTTCGAGTCTCTTTGGAGGTATGCTGTTTCAATGATGCATGCATCCTAAGAGTCTGGAAGCTGCACCAAAGCTGCACTCCAGTCCTTAGGACTGGAGCATGGCTTTGGTGTGGCTTCTCTCTGTATTATTTAAACAGCATACCTCCAAAGTGACTCGAAGCAGCTTTATTTTGGCCTGTCTGTATCAGGCCTAAGAGAGCTTGGGCATATAACTTTTCTAACTACTGTTTTCACAATCCCTAAGCTGAGCCAACATGGCCAGTGGATCAGAAGCCAACACAGAATTCGAAAGAAAGCTAGATGCATATTTAGAAGTTCGGTTCTCTTTTATGCACATAATCATCTTAATTTTTATGTTTCTTGAACTTCACAGTGAAAATTCTTAACTGTACCATCAGAAATAATTTGAAACAGTATTGGATACGATATGCAAAAGGGATTGCAGCCTAAGCTGATGCATATGGGCTAAGGAAGGAAGCAGGACTTTTCCTCCCCATCCTTAGCTGGTACACCTGGTTTTCCCCAATGCCATAGAATCATAGAGTTGGAAGAGATCACAAGTGCTATCCAGTCCAACTTCCTGCCATACAAGAAAAGACAATCAAAGCACCCCTGAAAGATGGCCATCCAGCCTCTGCTTAAAACCCTCCAAAGAAGAAACTCCCCCTCCAAGGTAGCATATTCCACTGTCAAACAGCTTATAGTTCAAATAGGGTTAATGCATGCAAAATCCAATGCACATAGGCCCACATCATGATATTGGGACTTTATATGGAATATCAATAGTGTGATGTGGTGTGATTTTTGTGGACCTTGTCTTTTTTTGAACATGTTGGCTGGTTACAGACCAGTACTTGGGACGTCCGCAGGACGTCCCATTTTAAAAAAGGGCCGTCTCTTCTAGACGCCCCTGGCTCTAATACGGACTCTGTCCGTACAATATGGCGCCAGCCATTCCACACGGCCGGTGCCATCTTTACGTATCGGACGCATAGCGTCCAGACGTGTCGCGGCGCTAATGACATCGCGAGTGCGCCAGCGGCACCTCGTGACGTCATTAGGGCACCGCAGAAAGAAGCTCCATTTTGGAGCTTCTTTTTTGCTCCGCAAGGGAGCCGTGCAGTGTGGCTGCGACGGCTCCCTTATGGAGCAAACGGCGGCGGCGGCGGCAGACCGCCTCAAAACGGCGGTCTATAACCCACCTATGCCACTCACAAACCTTAATGCCACATACTTCACACTCACTGCTCATGTATGGCTATTTTCCCTTCTTGAATGTTTCAATAGAATACAGACGTGTTGCAGTCTCTTCCATCTCTATGATTCTATGATTTTCAAAATGCAAACTGAAACTCTTAGTACTTTAATGGAAACCTACAGGCTACCAATGTAGATGCTTGTCTGCTGTTCAATTTTGCTGTAAAATATAGTTATTAACACTAAGAAAAACAACTGAGATACATGATCTAGCCAAATTTAAACACTGTTAAATTCCATTTGTTTAACAGAAGTGGTTTAAGTACCTGTAAATTCTGACACAAAATGATGAAAGAGAGCTTCACTGCAGTTGGGTTGCACTCTTACATAGTAACAGTCTGAAACTCTTAAAACTGGGTTTTGTAACATGTTGATTTATAAGCCATCATCCCCTTGCAATATTATTCATGTGCTGAGAAGCATACAGTACAATACAATATAGTATAATACATCTTTTTAATGTACAAATGTCACCCAAGATAATGCTGCACTAAATGGAAGTGTACTTTGCAATTGATTCCAGGAGCTAATCTCTTGTTTGTTTGTTTGTTTTTATGTGGTTTTCAAAATTATACACAGTAAGGTTAAATTTCCTTTGACAATTTAAATTCATTGGCTATATTTGTGATTCCTCGAGCCATTTTGTCTGTGTTTTTTCTTCTCTTTTCTTGTTCTTTCTGCCCTATCACCATGGTACAACACAACTCAGTTATTTACTCTGGGATACAGGTGACTGAACTTGTAAAAATCACTGCAGGACAAGATGTATTGAGGCCTGGCATGGAATGACAAATTCTGGTGAGGTTCACTAAGAAGAGACATATTGATTTTTAAATGATTAATAAGGAGAATATAATTGTATTTCATTAAGATGGATGGGATTTCATTTAGTCCATCTTTCCCCCCTTTTCTACTTCAGATGCAAAAGGAAATCAAGTTATCATCAGCTGAACCTCATGTTAGCCTCCCATGGCAACGAGGTCATTGATTAAATAAAGGAAGTTTCTGAGAGGTTGGCTTTTCCCTTTAATGGGGACTAAAAATATCGTGACACAGTTAATGTGAACTGTGTGACAGCTTTAGAGCATTGCTGGGAAGAATACAGAACATTTTATCTACTTTCTCTGAAACCAAGTTGCAAATTATCTGTTGTTATGGCCAGTTTCAACAAAAAGGGGATATTCAGCAATTGAATATACGTATTCCCCCAACATGTTACAGATGAAAACTGGGATATGCGAGGCCAAGCAACATCAGAATGTGGTCAAGATTAATGAGCAAGAACACATAAGCTATGGGAGGCTAAATGTATATACTGTACTCATGTATAAGTCTAGAAATTTAGGTTAAAAAATTGACCCAAAAAAACTGAGTCAACTTATCCATGGGTCAATGTAAGTACTGTAATTTAACACACACA